>NC_084833.1:64339715-64639715 GCF_033115175.1 Lepus europaeus | reverse complement strand
CGCTCCGACTCGGATTGGCCACCAGATGTCGCTGGAGCACTTCAGGGCGAGGGACTAACGGAAAGCTCTTGCAGGCCCTGTCCAGACAGGGCCCTGGAAGAGTCTTCTAAATGCAGGGCCAGAAGGCTATGGCCCTACGTGAAAGCCGAAGGGAAGTGGCCAAGAGTAACTTCTGTTTTGCATGTCTTCAGTGCCCTGCGAGACGCCTCTGCCCCCGCATTTGGTCTGGCCACGTGCAGGTTGGGGGTCAGGGCTTCAAAGATCTCTGTGCACCAAGACCGGGAGCCCGGAAGCAAACCGGGCACAGCCTCCGTCCTGGAGGAGCTCCCGTGATCACAGGAACCCTGCGCGGATCACTGTGCTGAGGCAGGCCAGGAGCAGGAGCTGAGCGGCCTGGGACAGCTCTGTGCTCAGCAGACCGCGGAGGCTCGGGAAGAACGGGTGTAATGTCCCGCAGCCTCAGAGCTTGGGGCTCCAGAAACAGTCCCTGGCTCCCCGCGGGGAGGGTGGACGCCACGGCCAGCAGGGCCACAGCCTGCAGGAGGCCGGGGCGGGACCTGCAGTCCTCCCACTCCTGTCACTCACTTGTTCATCTCCAAGCGGCCACAGGCGAAGTTAGGAGGCCCCGGGGCAGGGCAGCGGCAGCCCTGGGGGCACCTGCAGCTCTCGATCGGCTCCCGACACCCTGCATGGCCGGGATGGGCTCCTGCCCTCTCGCGGTGTCATCCAGTGAAGGGTTGGCTGCGATGGTCCGCGGGACCTGGCCAGCGAGGCGGGGCTGAGAGGCGGAAGCGACCCCGCAGGCGGCCGAGTGCGCTTCCATGGAGATATTAACTGCACCGGGTGCTTCTCCCGCCTGGGGAAGGCCGTGCCCATGAATCAGGGCCGCGAGTCTGCCAGGCAGAGGCTTAATGAGGAAGGAGATGGACTTCAGTGAGAGCACACAGTGCCCCAGAGGTCACATGCCCAGCCCTGCCTGGACACAAGGAAGCTGGAGCCAGAGGGAGGCAGGTGTAGCCGAGGTCAGAGCGTGGGGGTGGCCAGGAAAGAAGGGGCAGGCTCTGGATCCCCTGCACCCAGCATTCCGGGAGTCCCCAGCAGCCAGTCGGTGCTGAGTTCACAAGCAAACCCAGCCCTTGGACCCTGGCAGGGCCCTTCCTGGTCCCCTCCCCAGATCGCAGTCCCTCTCACTCCTCGGCCTGCACTGACAGCTGTGATTATGGGGGGAAGAGCGGGAAGACAGGCTGGTTGGGGGCCCAGGGCACCTCCAAGAGGGGCTCTGAAGTGATGGGTGTGGTCAGCTGGACCTCCTCCTCCAAGGTCTCTTCTGGGCTCCCGCAATGGCCCCTTTCCTTACTGCCCCCTCCCCCCACCGCCTGTGTGGCTCAGCTGTAGCCTGATTCCTCTCTGTGTCCATAGATCCAGCCCGAGGCCTGGCACACAGAGGTGGGGCAGGCAGAAGGAGCCCGCAGGCTCTGTGAGCCCCACCGATCACAGCTCAGCTTCCCCGACGTCAATGCCTCCGAGGGCAACAGGCCCCTGGTGACTCTCGGTGGGGAGCTGGGAGCTGTGTGGCCCCCACCCCACCCCCTTCCACCGACCCCCAACCATTGCTGCTCCTCTCCAGTTCTCAGAGCAGCAAGATCTTCCTGCCTCCAGGGCTTTGTGCAAGTCTCCGCCTCTGATCTCTCTCTGTTCTGCACATTCCTATTCATCCTTGGAAACTCAATTAAAATGTGACTTCTCTGAGAAGTCTCCAGGCTGGGCCAGCAGCCCTTCCTCAGAGCTCTCACAGTTTCCTGGGCTGTCTTTCTCCAGACCTTGGGTCATTAGCTTCTCAGTAAAGGCTGGATCTGCAGAACACACAAGGCTGGGGACCCTGGGACCCTTTGGTGGCCCCACCGGCCAACAGTCACTGACAGATCCCAGGCACGCGGGGGGGGGGGGGGGGACCCAGAGATGACATCAAACAGGCATCAGCCAATGGCACTAGAGGTAAACGGAGGCAATCAGTAGGCACTCAAGTCCTTGTTGTGGACAACACTAACTTGATACTTAGCAGTAGCTCTCGTAATAGAGCTTTGAAGATTTTTGCTGACAACAAACTTGCGGCTAATAGCATGTTTTATTTGCCAGGGTTTATAGCAGACTCAGGCTACATTACCGGAGGGCACGTGTTTGGAACCAGGGAGGTGATCTTTTAGAGATACGGATCTCTGTGTTCGGCAGACAGCCACTGCTTGCTCCTAGGGAATTGTCAGGGCGCCCGGTGAGGGCCACTGACAGAGGGGAGTGCTCCTCTTCTCATGAGAGAAGGGCCAGGGCACTTGCTGGGGTAGGAGACTCATGTACTATCTCCTCTCTGCGCGGCTCCATCCTGGTCCCTGGGCAGAGCTGGGGCTGTCAGGGGCTCCCCCCACCCAGGCTCCTCTGTCCCAGACAAGGGTGCTCAGCGGAGGAGTGGGCGAGCTCCCCATTGTTGCTGGGGCTCCTTGAGGAGGCTGCCCTGCCATGCTTACAAGGCACAAGCTCTCAAATCGTGTGGGCCTAAGATTCTAAGATGCCAGAGTTCCAGACTTCTGTAACCCCAATGTCAACAGAGTGAGCCTGGAGAGCTGCAGGCAGGAGACAAGACCCCCATCCCAGCCCTCCTGCCTCAGAGCCGCCAGGGGCCCCGGCTCTCTGTGTTTGATGCACCCCTCACCTCTAGTTGCTGCTTCTCACGCACCCAGCATCAGTTCTTGCCCCTGTAGCCAGGAGGGACCCGGGACACGGAGCGTCAGAGGGTACAGCAGAGGGGTGATCCCTCCCTGTCTGATTAACAGCAGACCTTCCGCCCTGGTGGCCTGGCCTGAGGCTGGCGTCTGAAGTGCAGGATCCCACCCCGGCTGTCCTAACCCCATCTCAGACTGGCCGGTTGGGCATTGCCATCTCAGCGGGAAGTCCCTCCTCATATCCAGCCCCACTCCTGCTTGGCACAGTCAGAGCCCATTTCTCCTGCATTCCAGAACCACACCCCCGCACCTCAAACCCAAACTGCTTCCTCCCAGGTGTCTCCCCCACCCCCCACCCCCAGCGCTCCGGGGGCAGCAGGAATGACACAGCACCGCTTCCAAGGGTAGAGGGTTGGAGATTATTGCAGACTTTATAGAAAACTGCCCAAGGGAGATTCAGATTTCTTGGGTGGGGGCAGGAAGGCAGGCCTCAAGCCAGGACGTCAGAGGAGGGAAGGGGACTTCCTGTGTGCAGAGGCAGCACAGGCCAGCCGTTCTGCCTGACCTAGGGGTGGGAGGCAGGGAGAGGTGGACCCTCCCCACTCCACACTTGTGCTTTGGGATCATGCAGAAGGCAGGGCGCTGAGGCTCTGGCCCTGAATAGGAGGGCTTGTGCCTGAGACAAGAGCAAAGGCCCCCTTCCCTTCCAGGGGCAGGGTGCAGCCTGGGGGTCCTGGCGGCAAGGACTCCCCAGGGAGGACAGCAGTCAGCAGCCCCCAGCCCTCCTCCGAGCCACAGTGCATGGGTGACCCGGGCTCTCAGGCCGCAGCATCACACACCCAGGACTCCCACCTTCCCACGGGGATCTGTCCGTAGGCTCTGGGGGTGGCTGGCACCCGCACCTGTCCTGAGGACTGCAAACCGCATCCCGGGAGGACGAGGGGAGGGGCTGAGCACATCCCAGGGGTGAACCCCTCACCGCACCATGACCCCTAAATGTGGGGGTAGGAGGGGCGGTGAGAGCCTGAAACTTGGGTGGGGCAATGATGCTATGATGGGGGGGAAGAGCTGAGAGGCTGAGATGCGGGATGTGCAGTGAAGGGGGTGGAGGGGATAGCGGGAGAGGCTGCGGATGGCTCCACGCTGAGGCTGGAGCGGGGTGCCTGTCCCCGGAAGGAAGAGAGACAGACTAGGCGCTGAGCCCTAAGCCTGGGAGGGACCTGAGCAGAGCTGGGGTGGTGGGTGGAGAGGGAGGCAGGGGCACGAAATGCACCCAACCCTGAGAGCCCCAGGATGTTGGCCTCCACGCAGGACAAGGGTCTCCGGGTCCACGAAACTTTCTGATGAGACCAGGAGGCGTGAGAGAGCTCCAGGCCGGGGCCAAGGCTGGGAGTCCGTAGAGCCTCGTTTGCGGCGCCCGAGTGCCAAGCACGAGTTGGTGGAGCCGGTCTCCGTCCGAGCTCTCAGATCCAAAGACAGGGGCCCCCGGCAGGGAACCGGGCTTTCTCGGTCTCCGTTTCAGAACCTGCGGTGGGCGGGCAGGCGGGGTTTCTGCAGTTCGAAGGGGCGTCTCCGGGCCTCTGACCGCGGGAGCGCCCGGAGAACAGGGCGAGGGGTGCAGCTCGGAGCGCCCCCCAGCAGGGAGCCTGCCATCCGGGCCCAGGCGGACCGGGGCAGGCTCCAGGTGGAGGCGCTCAGAGGCCGGAGGCGGGGGAGGCGGCGCGCGAGGCTGCGGGCGCGGCGGGCGCGCGGCGCGGGTCGGCGTCCTGCTCGTAGCGGTAGTGGTAGCCCTCCATCTGGTCCCGGCACGCCTCGCGCAGGTTGCGCATCCAGCGCTGGATGCCGCGACGGTTTAGGTAGAGCACCATGAGGAAGATGAGGCCAATGAGCGCCAGCACCAGCCCGAAGAACACGTAGGAGGCCTCCAGCTCCGGGCCAGCCGCTTCCTCCTCTTCCCCGCGCCCGTCGGGGTCGCCGCGGCCGCAGCGCAGCCGCGCCTCATCCAGGTCCAGCAGAGGCCGGTCGTGCAGCGCCCGCGGGCCGGCGCAGCGAAGCCGCCGCGCGTCGGGCGCGCGTTCCGTGGCGTTGCGCAGCCAGGCCAGCAGGGGGCGCACGGCGCAGCCGCAGCGCAGGGGGTTGTCGGCGAGCAGCAGGCGCGGCCCGGGCAGGCCCGTGTCGCGCTCGAGCGCGCGCAGCTCGTCGGGGCCCAGGCCGGCCAGCGCGTTGAGGCGCGCGTCCAACTGCTCGAGGCGCGGCAGGCGCAGCGCGACGGGCGGCAGGCGGCTTAGCGCGTTGCCCGCCAGGCCCAGCAGGCGCAGCTCGGCCAGCGGGGCGAGCGCGGCGTCCAGTGCGTCCAGCAGCCCAGGGCCGCCCCGCGCCAGCGCGTGGTTGAGCTGCAGCGAGCGCAGCGCGGGCAGCCCGCGGAAGGCGCCGCCGCCCAGCACGCGCAGCGGGTTGTGGCTGAGGTCGAGCGCCGCCAGGCTGGGCAGCCCGTCGAAGGCGCCGTCCTCCACCACCTGGATGTTGTTGTGCGTGAGGCGTAGCGCGGTCAGCAGCGGAAGGCGCACGCCCACCGCCGCCGCCGCCTCCTCCCCGTCCGCGGCCGCGTCCCCGTCCCCATCCCCGCCGGCAAAGGCGGCGGCGCGCAGCACCGTCAGGTTGGCGCCCACGATGGTGAGGTTGCGCGCGTCGGGCGGCACGTCCCGCGGCGGCTGCCGGAGCTCGGCGCCCGACGCGCAGCGCAACAGCAGCTTGGGGCCGCCGAAGCAGTAGCACTGGAAGGGGCAGGGCGCGGCGGGCCGGCTCAGCGCCGCCGCCACGAGCAGCAGCCCCGGCAGCATCGGTCGCTGGAGCCCCGGCTGTCCCGCGCGCGGGGCCATCGCGGCCGCCCCCGCATCCAGCGCCCGGGTCCCCGCGCTCACCAGTGAGTTGGGAGCGCCTGGTGGTGGGGGGACACGGGTGGGGCAAGTCCTTGACCCGGGGCGGCCGGCAGTCGCGGTTGGTTCGTCCGCCGTCTCCAAAGCCCGAGAAGCCTCGGCTCTCCTGGCTGGGGGGAGGGGGGAAAAGAGCAGGGTCGAGGCGCGGAGCGGCGCCCCCCGCCCCCGGTGCCCTCTCGCCCTGCGCGCCGGCCTCAGACTTGCGCGGCCGCTCCGGGCTCCGAGCCGAGTGGGCAGGGTTTGCCTCTCCCCCCCCACCCTCCCCGCCTCCCGGCCTCCTCCTCCGCCCCCAGCGGAGTCTCCGCGCCCTCCTCGCCGAGGGAGGCGGGGTGGGAGGCTCCGGAGAACCGGGGCTCTCGGCCGCCGCGCCCCCAGGCTCCCGCGCCGGGCTCCGGGGCCGCGGCGGAAGTTTGGCTCCGGGAGGCTCCGGCCGGCCCCCGCCCCCACGTTTCAGCGGGTGCCTGGGCACGTGCGGGGCGGGGCGGGGCGGCCGGCCCGGCCCAGCCCAGCCCAGGAAGCGAGAGTTCTGCGGGATGGAGGCAGGGATGAGGGGTGGGTTGAGAAAGTTACTCCTTTTTTCGGCCTCTTCCAGGTCTCTGCGAGCAGAGAGAGGGCGCGGAGGGACTGGGAACATCCCCAAGCCTCGTCCTCTTCCCTGCGACCCCATTCCATTCAGCCCAGCCTTGGCACCGCCCCTGCAGGTCCCGTGCGACCACCCTCCTCTCGACCCTGGCCCACCCCCCGGGGAAGTCTGCCGCCCCTCCCCGCACCGCCTGGCTCTCCTCTCCGAACCTCTGGCTGCTTTGCCTGGGCCGGGAGCTCTCCCGTCTGGTCTCCTCCCGCAGGCTCACTGGTCTCCTGCCAAGCTCTCGCCTAGGCACAGGGACCCCGAGCGTGTAGTGATTCAGCTGTTTGCTTCGCTCCCGGCCCCAGCACCTTTGCACCACGCAGGACACTGCCTACCCGCCCCTCCTCCGCTCTGGGCTTCCCCACCTGTAAGTGGCGGATCGGGGAGGAGGCTTGGGGGGGCGGGGAGCGGGAGGGTGTGAGCACAGGAGCAGCCTTGGCAGCGGGGAGTGGTCTCAGGGGGGCCCAGGGCTGAGGTGGGGGCTGAGCTGTTTATAGGTTTGTTTTGTTCTGGACTTGTATTTATTTATTTATTTTTTTTGCAGAACTGGGAAGCGCCAGACCTGATTTAAAGAGACAGGCTCCTGAGAAGGGCACATTCCTGGCCTTGGCATCAATTATTCAGGCTGGAGAAGCTGACATTTGATCCGCAGGCCATGCGCATATCGGCAGAGCTGGCTGGGCAGGAGGGCACCCTCCCCCAGGAACCAGACTCTTTGTCCTGAATTGGGTATGGTTGTGACTCCTTCCCCGAGGTTATATTTAACAGGTCTACCAACAGATCGATGCCACTTAAGAAGAGGCAGCCCCTGCGTTGACCTGGGGTGTGGACCAGAACCAACAGAAAGAGGAGAGCTGAGGCTGCTGGGGGTCCCCCAGCCCTCTCTCCCCTTCCTCTCTGCCTCCCAGGTGTTGGCACGGGAGAGCAGTAACTTGCTCATGCAGGGTTGGACACGTCTATACAGAGGCACTTGTGAGGTTGTACACACAGGTATGCTTGTACACAGAGAGGCGAGGTGTGAGCTCACAGTCTCATGCTTCCTCAGACGTGCGTACACGCGCCCCGGAAGGCTTGCACGCACTTGTGCACAGTTCCAGGCAGGCGCAGGTATGCTTTCTGCAAGCATATGCGGGCACGTTTGCACACGGGTGCGTGTGAGCAGAGCGTCGAGTACATCAGGTGTATGTCCACTGACACGCTTGACGGTACACGTTTCTCACATTCTCAGCGGGGCCAGCTCACACACCCGTGCAAGGAAACATAAGAGATTTGCCCTTGGTCTGTGGGTACCTGAGGGCTCAAGTAGATGCCCTTGGGAGCTGGGCCCCTGGCTGTTGCGCTTGCCCCAACTCTGCCCCCTCCCCCATGCCCTGGCTCTGACATCCCCCCCCCCCCCCCCCAGTGAGAGGCATGGAGTTATCTTCACTGTTTTGTTTGTGGCACACAGGCTAGCACGAGGGAGTGTTCACGAGTCGTGTGGACCCACGGAAGGATACACAGAACAGTGGAGCCCATGCTGTCTGTGTTGTGCAAATGGGGAAACTGAGGCTGGAAGGGTCAGGGATCTGACCCAAAGCCAGTGGCTGATAGGGCTTGTCCTGGGAACCTGCCCAGCCTCTGCCCAAGATGGAAGGCTGCAAGTGACAGAGTCCTGTCCAGGGAGTCTCAGCCTGGCCCCAGGGGATGGAGACCAGAGCAGTTGCCAAGGTTGGGCTGGTGTGACCTTGGACCTCCTCCCTCTCTCTGCATTGTCAGACTCCTCCTCTGTGTTCCTCTCAAGGCTGCCATGATAAAGTGAATTGAAAGTGTTTTGGAAGAAGAAACGCCCCACCCCCTAGGGTCTGCAAGCCTGGTACCTCTTACCTGTGCTGTCACCTGTTGGTCCAGGTAAGGCGTTGTTCCTTTTAGGAGCTAAGTTGGCTCCCATGTCATTTTTCCCTGTTCTGTGTTCCTCCTTTCCCCTACTCAGCAAACGGGTGGTGAGTAGTGAAATGGGTGTCTCCCGGCTTGCCTCTGTGCATGGCCTGTCCCGCCTCCTCCCCTCTCTCCCTGCTTTGAGCAGGTGTTTCCCTTCCAAGTGCTCCTGGAACGGGTCTATGAGCCATTTAGGGGAGTCTCATTCTCTGGAAGCAAAACCCTCACAGTCTTGGGGTTGTTAGTATTCAGTATGCAGTCGGTATTTAATAAATGCATGGCAAGTTGATTCCGAGGCTGTGTTTATTCTCTGCTGTATCCAGAGAGATTGTTCGCTCCACCTGGAGGACTCTCCCCTTGACTCTGTCCAGTCCAGCTTATGTCCCTGAGGGCTCAGCAAGAGTAGGGCCACCTCCAAGAAGCCCTCGTGGCTGCCTTTCTTCCTTTGAACTGTGTTTAGCAGAGGACGAGGGGCTGCCCTCAGCTCTTGACTGTCAGCAACTGGGGCTCCAGGTGGTTTGACTTCCTGTGTTGTTAGCTCACGGCTCAGGGCTCAGCTCAGAGAAGGCGCGAGGGAATGATTGCTAAGTGACATGCACTGCAGAACCCCAGACTTGGTCTTCCCATCCCTGTGAGGCGAGCTTCACCCCAGGAGACAGGCACGAAGACAGGCTGAGTGCTTCTGCCAAGGCTGCACAGCTGCCTGGGACCTGAGCCTGAGGGGCGTGGGCTCCCTGCTCACCTCTGTTGCAGCTGCAGCACTGCCCAGGTAAGCTCCCTCTCTCCTGGGCGTGTGGCAGGGTCAGACCCCAGGGGAGCCTGTGGGCAAAGAACTCAAGTGCTGGGGATTTCCTTAGGGCTGAGGGCATGTGGAGCACCCCCATTCACACCCCAGCAAACTGATGGTCTGCCCGTGCCCGGATGAGGACCCCTGTGTCAGCCACACTGGATCTCACTGCTCTGTTCCCACTCAGTCCCGGAGCCCCACCCTGAGCCTCTAGCTCCTTCTTTGAGTCCCTTTCCACTGAGCCTTGGAAGGGAGCCCAGAGAGGTCTGGGGACCTCCCCGAGGTGACCCAGCAGGTAGCCCTTCCCTGGTCAGGTGCAGCTCTGTGTTGTCATCAGAGGTGTCTCAGGACCACTACCTTTCCAGACTTCTGCAGAACTGTGTGTGTGGATGGGATGGACAGGGGTGGGGGGCTTTCAGTCCCGTGCCCCTTCACTTTTTAGGGATGGGGGTCAGGGAGGGGGAGGTGCTACTGTGATTTGCCCAAGTTGATGCCCTGCCTTCTGGATGTATGACCTTAAACTGACTCCAGCCTAGTGAGGGTCTTGGTTCGCCCGTCTACAAAGTGATGGTGGGGTGGCCTGGGGTCCTTCCAGACCTGTGATCCAAGCTTGCTTTGTCTCCGGAGCCCTCATGCTGCCCCTCTAGTCTTCCTTCCTCTGAGATGGGAGGAGGTGCGATGGGTGGGCCTGATGTGATACAGGTCAGCCATCTGGTGGAGGGGAGGCCCCAAATTCCCTCCTCCTGCATAGTGTCCGCTCGCATGGGGAGGGAAGACTCCACTGTGGGCCTCGCTGCTCCCATTTCTCACTACTCCCTCCCCTCCCCCGCTGCCTTGAGACCAGGAAAATCCATAGGCCCGAGATTCATTTTCTCCGTTGAGTCAGCAGAGGCCACGCTCTGCTTGTGAGGGGAGGGCAATGGGCTTTTAAATAACTCTCCGATATTTAATACCCTCCTCCTCCTCCTCCACGCTGCGCCCGGGCCTCTGGGGAAGGGCTGGAATAAATGAACTGGATGAGAGCTCTGAAAGTCAGGCACGCTCTTGCCCCCACCTCGGTCCTCTCTCCCCCACTGGGCCTCCCAGGCCATCAGCAAAGCCAGGTCCCTCTCTGCCGTGGCACAGAGCTTTACAGTTTATAAATGGTGGCCCAGGCTGGTTGTGTCTCTCACACACACACCATTGGGTTAGAACTGGAAACTGAAGTGTAGAAGAGGGCAGAACTCCACTTCATTTTTGGTCCTGGTCAATTGCTGGCTGGCTGTGTGACAGTGAGCAGGTCCCTGTCCCTTCCTGAGTGCTACAAGGTGGCTCAGCCAGAGGTCACCACCAGGCCCAAGCTAGCTGTAAAATCGCTTTGCTATGCTGTTCCACATCGTCTTCTCTCTGAGAGCCACTGTGTTTCCACATTGCTCTTCTGGGAGCAGCTAAAGGGTGGAGTGGACTGAGGCTCAAGGCCAGGTAGGGTGCTGTGTAGACTCCATTGAGTCAC
The DNA here is from genome assembly GCF_033115175.1 of Lepus europaeus. NCBI lineage: Eukaryota > Metazoa > Chordata > Mammalia > Lagomorpha > Leporidae > Lepus > Lepus europaeus. The sequence goes on along the minus strand of NC_084833.1, from coordinate 64,629,244 downwards.
GGCAAAATCAGCTCCCTTTTTTCCCTTCCCCCTCTCTCCTGTCTGTCCTTTCTGTTTCAGGTGGAGGTCAGATTAGACCCAGGGCAATAACCTGTTTGAGTCTTGATTTCCTTAAAACCCAGTATCTCAATTGCTGTGGGTACAGTTGGTGATGGGAGCCTTCTTCCTCAGCTCCACTGTGGCCCAGGCTCCTGCCAATGGAAGTCAGTCTCCTGGCTACACCAGTGGTCCACACCATTCAGAAGATGGGGATTGATGCCTTAGTCGGCTGTGTGGGAACACCAGGAGTTTAACAGCTGTGCTTGGGGTCACCCCAGATTAATGATGGCATAGGGCCTGTATTTTATATTTTATGTTTCCCCACTTGGTGCTCATGCCACTGCCCTGATCCAGGTGGGAAGTTGGGGGCTGAAAGATGGGAATGGAGAGACAGTGGGTTCCTGCTCAGATCTGGGAGTGGCTGTAGTTTGCCCAACTTCCTTAGCTTCCTCTTGAGTCCTCATGATCCTCTTCAGCTGTCCTAAGGCTTCCATTTCTAGAATCACAGAATCTTTGAGTCAAAATCTTGAATTCTAAGCAACAGACCATAGAACCATGGTCTTTTTGAGTCAGTTCAGAGATTCCTGTGGTGCTAGTACTACAGATGGCAGTGAACAAGACACCGAGAGCCATGGTAGTCATACTAATGTATAACAGTCTTCCCAAGTGACTCCTGCCTATCCGTGTCCATATTTTTCTGCTATCCCTTATCACAGTGACTTTGGCTTGGCTATGTGACTTCCTTTGGCTAGTGAGACATCAGCAAATGTGATGCGAACAGAGGATTAAAACGTTCTTGTGAGTTGGGGCTCCCCTCTTTTTGCTGCATGGAGAGGCCGTGTGCAGAAACTAAGCAAGCTTCTTAAAGGAAGACACCAGAAATGAGCCATCTCAGCTGAAGCCCCCTAGAATCCCAGGTAATTTTCTACCTGGTTCCTGCTGCCTGAGTGACAGCAGGTGGGACGGCAGAACTACCCAGCTGTCCCACACCCAAAAGTGCTGATGCACAGAAGCTACTAAGTTTTGGGGTGGTGTGTTACACAGCATTGGATAACTGATGTGGAGACATAGAATTGTGGAGTTTCAGCTGTAGAGTGCATATTCCCTAACAATCACAGCATCAGCATCCTGGGAGCATGAACTGGAGCCGCTGATGTAGAATCAGCATCCTGGGAGCATGAACTGGAGCCGCTGATGTAGAATCAGCATCCTGGGAGCATGAACTGGAGCCGCTGATGTAGAATCAGTGGAACAGAGGGGGCCTGAGACCTCACTTTTTGTTAAGGTTTATTTATTTTTAAAAAGATTATTTATTTGAAAGAGTTACAGAGAGGGAGGGGGAGGGGGGAAGGGAGAGGCGAGAGGGGAGAGGGGAGAGGGAGGTTTTCCGTTCCATTCGCTGGTTCACTTCCCAGATGGCCGCAATTGCTGGAGCTGTGCCGATCTGAAGGTAGGGGCCAGGAGCTTCTTCCAGGTCTCCCAAGTGGGTGCAGGGGCCCAAGGACTTGGGCCATCTTCTACTGCTTTCCCAGGCCATAGCAGAGAGCTGGATCAGAAGTGGAGCAGCTGGGACTCGAACTGGGTCCATATGGGATGCTGGCACTGCAGGCGGCAGGTTTACCTACTGTGCCACAGCTCCGGCCCCAATATTTATTTATTTGAAAAAGTTACACAGAGAGAGGAAAGGCAGAGAGAGAGAGAGGTCTTCCATCCACTGGTTCACTCCCCAATTGGCTGCAATGGCTGGAGCTGCGCTGATCTGAAGCCAGGAGCTTCTTCCAGGTCTGAGACCTCACTTTATTCAGCTCCCACCCATGGCTGCTCTCCGCCTTCATTCACAGACCAGTTGACCCACTCGCTTCCTTTCAGCGCCGAGCCCTCCCCCCACCTCCAGTATTCTTGGTGTTCTGTGGCAGTCAGTCCTCTTGTCCCACCCTCTCAGCTGGCTTCTCAACCCATTTCCTTCTAGTCTTCCTGTTTTGAGCTGCTTGCTGTGGTCCTGGGAGCTAAATGTGGACTTGGTAGAAATTTATCCTGATATTTAGCCCAATTCTTAGCACGGCACCTGGCACTGAGCTTATCCTGAAGAAAACCACGACTGCCACTCCCGCAAAACCCTCCTCACCTCTTCTGCCCCAGCGGCAGGGCGAAGACCTGTCCATGGTGCTGAACGCCTCTCTGTATCAGATGACTACTACTTACCAAGTGAGGGATTCTTCCCACGTCCTGGTGTTCTCTGTTTTCCTCCCCCTCACTCTCCATGCAGATTATTGGCCTGGACTATTTCATGCAAATAATATGTGCTAATGCTGATGTATAATAACTAGGATTCGGTTCAACTGTATAAATCAGAATGCCCAAAGTAACAGTCTCATGATACCGAACCAGAGTTCTTTTTTTGTTCCCTCATGAAGGAAAGTCTAGATGTAGTCATCCGGAATCTCATTCTCCACAGTCACGAGGAAGCCAGGCTCCTTCCAGCCTCCCACTCTGCCTTCCCTAGGATGTGATCTCATTCTTGTAGTCCAAATGGCTGCTCAAGCACCAAACATCACATCAGATAGAAGATGGGGGGGGGGGAATGAATACAGGAATCCTTTCTTGAATGGGTACTCCCACGATTTCATCTAACGTTTTCATTTACATGGCTACACCTAACTGGCTTCAAAGGGTCTAGTAGATATGAGGAAATGTGCCCTGGAAATCACTGTGGTTTTTATTATTGTGGAAGAAAGTGAAATATGGGACAGGTGTTGTGGTATAACAGGGTAAGCCACTGCCTGCAATGCTGGCATCCCATATGGGTGCCAGTTCTAGTCCTAGCTTCTCCAACCCAGCTTCCAATCCAGCTCCCTGCTAATGTGCCTGGGAAAGCAACAGAAGTTGGCCCAAGTCATTAGGCCCCTGTACCCATTTGGAAGACCCAGATGAATCTCCTGGCTCCTGGATTCAGCCCTGCGCAGCCCCAGTTGTTGCTGCTATTTGAGGAGTATACCAGTGATGGAAGATATTCTCTCCCCACCCCACCTTCCCCCTGCTCTGTAATTCTGTCTTTCAAATAAATTAAATACTTATTTTTTTAAAAAGTGACATAGCTACTGAGAAGAACTAGAAGTCTCTGGTGTTAGTCATGGAACAGTGATCAGGGTATGATAGATATGCTGTTGACAGTAACAGCAACTATGATGATGGTTGAGATGATATTGTGGTAGGGATGGTCAAGGCAAGGAATGGCAGGGAGGAGGAGGATGATAAAGCTGCTGGTGACTATAAGCTGTGGTCCAGGAGCACCACTCACTTAAGCATGAGCTTGGACCAGGAGAGTATGCAGAAGATGGATCCAGCAACCACAAAGCATCTGGAGCTTTGGCACCTGCTCCAAGCCACAATTTCTAGCACCTCTCTAGCTTTGCAGGTCATCAGCTGCTAGCCTCCTGCCTTCTTGAGTGCAAGCTACCCCTGCAGGACATGAATCAGATTCCCCCTGCTTAGGCTGGAAATAACTGGAATGAAAACTTGAGGCCTTGGGGAGGTGAAGCAGGAAGGGCAATATTGTACTTTCATTTATTAGACAGTGATGGAATTTGTTGTTATAGTCCAGGGAAGCTTTGCTGTGAAATATACAAACACAGGGACACACACTGGTAGCTTCAGAAATAGAGACAAATCACTAAAAGACAGACATGCAAGGAGAGAGTTGCAGATACGCAGACAGGAGGGGACCCACAGTCACAGACACTTGACAGGTGTAGCCATACTTCTCACAAGGATGTGGCGGGTCACCTTCTCACCATCACAACAGGCAGGCCACCCAGCATCTTAGTCCAAAGGAAACCTCTCAAGTGACCACCTGGGTCCCAACCTTGAAGATACTAAGGAGCCAGAAATAATGAGGATGGGGGGCTCAACAGCCAATCAGAAGGAGGCATTCTGACCTTCGGTGCCCTGTGGAGTGTCCATGCCAGTGGACTGTGGTCAGCACCAGGCTCAGGCTGAAGGTGACCAGAGGGGTGGGACTTGGGTGGAAGGGGGTGTGTCCTCCAGGCGGTCTCCCCCCAGGGTCCCAAGGACACACCTGGAAGCCATTAGCAGAGGGGCCATCCGGCAGCAGGCTGTGGCTGCAGCTGAGGAAGCGTGATGAGAACATGTGGCAGCCTCCTGCTCCCCGAGCTGGAGCAGGGAGGACACCTTGGCCCTGTGTCATTCTGGCACCACTCCCCCTGCACCCACCAGAATGCACAGCCAAGCAGGATGCGGGCCCTGGAGCTCAAGATTGTTGCTGAGCACCCTTCCTGAGCCTCCGACACCAACTCCCCTAACCTTCACGGTGACACTCCTCTTCCAGGAAGTGCTCCCGATGCTTCCTCCGACCCCTGCTAGTCTCTCTCTGCTTCTGCTCCTACAGGACCCCACCCCGACCCTCCCACCCTTCCCATCAACCTGTGTGTTTACTCAAGTAGTGGCTCTGCCGGGTGCCACCCACCATGCCCTTCTCTGCCTGGCGGGAGCAGCCTTCCTCCACGGCAGTCATGGTCATTTCCTAGTGGTGCAGCATTTGGGTCACGTCTGGGGTTTCAGTCCACCTCAGCACTGGGGCTCCTGTCTGGCAGCAGTGAGCGCCCAGCCGTGAGAGCCTGCTCATGTTGACAGACCGTCCCTTGCCACCAGCTGAGACCTTGCGAACTGGAGGCTCCTGCCATCCCCAAGCCTCTGGTCTCTTCCCGGCCTCAGCTTGGCCATTTGCCAGGATCATCTATCGCTGGTTTTCCCTGTGGGTCTGGTTCTAGCTCTCTGGATTTCCCTGCCCATGTCCCAAAATGGCCAGGAAAGCATTCAGCCCCAGGTGAGGGTGGCACTTCCCTGGGGCCCTCGATGGGCACCTCTCTCCTTGGTAGCTGTGGGTGGGCAGCATGGCCTCAAAGGCTGCCCTGAGCGCTGAGAAAAGCCTGCCTCCTGCAAGCTTAGATTAGCACAGGACCCTCAGGACAACCTGGTGGACAGAATGTTCAGTCCTGAATTACTTTGCTGGGGCAGCCCCAAACTCTGTGCCTCCTCAGCACCCTTCTCCCTGCACTGCCCGCCGCAGTTGAGACGAGCGGCTCACTGCCATCCTTAGCACAGGGCCTGACTATGGCAGGGGCTTTAGCTTTGCCCAGCCAGTGTGTCCCAGGCTCTCCCTGGGGAAGGAAAACAGAAGCGAGTTGGAAGTTCAGAAAAGGAAAGGCTAAAAAGGAGCCCATAATCGGCACTAATTAGCCACTGGGAGAGAAAAGGAGGTCAGAGGACTGAAGCTACTTGGGAAAGAAAGCAGGGGGCAGGCGGAGCAGGGCTGGCCCCCCACAGGGGCATCAGGACTCCATGCGTATGCATAGGCTCTCACAAGCCCTCTGCCCCTGGGAGGCCGCGTGGGCTGAAGGGAAGCAGGCAGGGCGGGGTGCGCGGCTCCCGCGAGCTTCTGCTTTGTGCAGGGCACTGAGTTGAGCGCTTCACACACGACTGTGCTTAATTATCACGATGGCCCAGAGGTGTGGGTGCCTCTGAGTTGGCACTCAGGTTAAGTAGTTGACCCAAGACCCCACAGCTTGAAAGGGGCCGGGTGGAGAGTCGGGCTCAGGTTGCACTGTCTCCGTGCCCCCCGCACTCAGCCCAGGGAGGGCTAGGCACATGGAATGTGCTGGGAAGGGCCATTGAACTTGATGGGCAGGAGAGGACACAGAAGAGGCAGCCAGATAGAGGAGGCACTATGGAGGCACAGAGAGGCAGCACATGCCCATCTCATGGACACCAGGCAGAGACCCCTGGAGGGAGCATCTCTGGAGCCCAAGACTATGTCTGGTGGAACACACGCAGCCTTGTGCCCGACCATAGGATGGGGAGGGAGAGGAGGAAGTGCGGAAACAGTGGGTTTCTTCTCCCCTCTCTACCAGATGGTTAAGCTGAAGTGAAATACAAAATGAAGAACCTTTAGCCCTTGCTGGAGCCAAGCCACCCCTGCTGGAGCTGGGCGGATCACCAGCAGGCCAGCTGGCCCAGCGCCAGGCATGGTCCAGAGGAGGGGTGGGGAGATGTTGGGGAGGAGAGGGCACGCTGGGCATCAAGGCAGGGCCTCTGTGGGCACCGTGACCTTCCATCCAGGCTGTATCTCCTAGCAGGGTTGCAGGTCCCCAGCCAGGAAGGGAGGCAGGGGCAGGCGTCTGATGTTAAGATGCTGATTGGGATGCCTGCCTCCCATATCAGAGCCTGGGTTTTGAGCCCCAGCTCTGCTTCCAATTCCAGCTTCCAGGTAACATGCACACTGGGATGCAGTAGGTGACGGCTCCAGTGCTTGGGTCCCTGCCACCCACTTGGGAGACCTGGATGGAGTTCCAGGATCCTGGCTTTGGCCTGGCCCATCCCTTGTTGTGGGCATTTGGGGGAGTGAACCAGTAGTTAGGCAATCTCTCTCTCTCTTTCTCTCTCTCTCCCTTCCTCCATCCCTCCCTCCCTCCCTCCCTCCCTCTCAAATAAGTAAAAATAAATACTTCTAAAGATTTATTTTATTTACTTGAAAGGCAGAGTGACACAGAGAGAAGGAGAGACAGAAAGAGATCTCCTACCCACTGGTTCACTCTGCAAGTGGTTGCAACAGCTGAGGCTGGGGCAGGCTGAAGCCAGGAGCCAGGAACTCCATCCAGGTCTCCCAAGTGGGAGGCAGAGACCCAAACACTAGGGCCATTCTCTGCTGCCTTCCCAGGTGCATTAGCAGGGAGCTGGATTGGAAGCAAAGCAAGTGGGACTCAAATTGGTGCTCTGATGTGGGATGCTGGCACTACAGGTGGCACCTTCACCCGCTGTGCCTCAATCATTCTTTTTCTGGGAGAGAGGCATCAGTAGGGACAGAGAAGGGACCCTCCTTTGTCCCTGTCCATGTGCACCTGGGGAGGAGGAGTGGCACATCCTGGGTCAGGCAGACTGCACACAGCCACTGACCCAGTCCTCACACCCAGCACCTGAAGGTGGAGATTCCCAGGCCTGATTTGAGAGAAGATGCGGAGGCAGAGAGAGGGTGAGTAACTTCCCTGAGGATGCCAGTTGAGTCAGTGGAGGACTGGGCTTTCACCCTGGCCAGTGTGGCTCCAGGCCTGATCCTTAATCACTGTGACCTCCTGAGAGCAGCAGCGTGAAGCTTGCTCATCTGCACCCACTGGCAGTTAGGGACCCCTCGGTGTTGAGAAAGATGCTGGTGGAATGTCTGATTGTGCTCATCAGAGCCCAGCATGGGCACACGCGCGTCCTGGAGATGGATCGCATTACCTTTGGCTGAAGGGCTCCGTGGGGCTTTCTAATTACAAATGAGTCCTCGGGAAGCCATTATGTTTCCTCTTATCCTGGCTTTTTGTATTCTCAATAATCTTAAGAAAATTTTGAAAATCATGATCAACCAAGCTTATTTTCTAGGTCTTAAAATACACAGAAATCCTTTTGTTAAGACCCAACGTCATTATACTTTTAAAAAAGTGAGTGCTTGATTCAGTTCTATAATACAGCAATTATTTAAATTCCAGCACCCACACCTGTCACCCAGTAAATCTGAAGAGCAGGCTGCACATTTCTCTTTTGCTATAGAAAGCCTCATCCATTTAGGAAGCCGATTTGTGGCAGGAGGTTTCCACGTAAGTGGCTTCTTTATTTGTTTTAGATTTACTTGAAAGGCAGAGAAAGAGATTGGGAGAGAAGGAGGAAGGAAGGAAGGAAGGAAGGAAGGAAGGAAGGAAGGAAGGAAGAAAGGGAGGGAGGGAGGGAGGGAGGGAGGGAGGGAGGAAGGAAGGAAGGGAGGAAGGAAGGAAGAGAGAAAGAGAGAAAGAGAGAGAGAGAGAGAGAGAGAGAGAGAGAGAGAGAGAATCTTCCATCTACTTGTTCACTCTCCAGTTGCCTGCAACAGCTAGGGCTGGGCCAGACTGAAGTTAGGAGCCTAGAACTCAATTTGGGTCTCCCACATGGATGGCAGGGGCCCAAGTACTTGATCCATAAGCTGCTCCCTCCTAGGATGCACACCAACAGAAACTGGATTAGAACCCAGAGCTGGGACAGAACTAGCACTCTCAAATGGGTGTGAGCATCCCAAGTGGCATCTTGTTGCTGCACCAAATACCTCCCCCTTAAGTGTTTTAAGGGGTTTTGGCCAAAGCCAACTGTTGTAGGAAGTATCCTGTATTAACTTTCTTTCTTCTCTCTCTCCCTCTTTCTCTTTCTTTCTCCCTTTCTTTCTCTCCCTCCCTTCCTTTCTCTTTCTCTTTCTCTCTCTCTCTTTCTCTTTCTTTCTTTCTCTCTCTCTCTCTTTCTTTCTTTATTTCTTTTGCAGATGTATTTGTTTATTTGAAAGCCAGAGTTAGTGGAGAGAGGGAGAGACAGAGTGAGAGAGAGGTCTTCCATTTGCTGGTTCACTGCCAGCAGGCTTGAGAAAAGGTATTTGGCACATCTCCCAAGGTGCAGCACTTTCACGGGGTGCCTGGGGAGGGTTCTCACAGTGACACCCTGGGGAATCCCTTGCTGATGGTCAGCGAGTTGGGGAGACTGGATCAGGGAGGCCACAACGCGGGGGGACAGACCAGTGTGCTGCTTGGGGCCGGGCCCCTGTGGGCTCTTGCTTAATCCGATGTCCTCCTGAGGGACCTGGATGCTGCTGGCTGGAACACGCTGACCAGTGTGCAGCCGGCAGTGATTGTGCCGGACGGTGCCTGGGTGGCAAAATGATCCGGCCTCACTCGGCCCGTGGATGGGGGCCATGTCTGGGGAGGGGCTGGAAGGCCATGTGGGGCAGAGAAGAGAGTGCTGGGCCCATCCACGGCCACAGCTGAGCACAAAGCAGCTCACCCGATGGTGGAAATCATCAGGATGTCGGTCTCGTTTCACGTGGGGAGGAACTCAAGCCCGGAGACGTTCACCGTTTGCTCTGGGGCACGCAGTGGGGAAGAGAAGGGCTTAGATGAAGCTGGGGCTCATCAGACTCCACTCTTCCCAGGGAATGGAGCTGAGCAGCAGGGAGTGTGGAAAGAGATGGCAAACATGGCTGTGGCGCTGGTCCCGAATCCAGCGGCCAAGTGTGGCCTGGGCCCTTCTTTCAGGATCTGCCCTGAGCCAGGCTCAGGTGCACAGGGGAACACTCATGGCCTCTGAGGCTCCTGATTGGAGGGTGGAGAAACCCCCCCCCCCCCCATAGCGGGTGACTTAGAAGAGCTGGGTGCTCCACGTGCTGTGGGACCTTGGAAGAAGCCTGGACGCTGCAGCCTCAGGGAGTCCCAGCACACGCAGGGAAGCAGTGCCTGGCCGAGGCATGGCGTCCCAAGGCGGACATGCGTCCTGGGGCCAGGCAGAGTGAACCAGTCAGTGATCAGGGGCACTGAGGCCCCCATCCTATGGCCCAAAAAGGGGCGGGCTCCCCCTAACTTTCGTCCTCAGCCCAGAAAGAAGGAGGGAGCAGGAGGAGAGTAGCAGCTTGGGAAGGCATCTGGGAGCCAGGCAGGGGTGCTGGGGGGTTGGGGACCTTGGCCTCCAGACACGCCCATTGCACTGCAGCCCCTGCTGTGTCCTGCAGCTGTTCCTTCAAGTCTGAGGGCTTGGGGCTCGTGTCCAGGAGCAGTGGCTGCTTCAGGAACAGATGTGTCGGCGTCATTTGGAAGAGGGAGAGGGGGGCAGCCCCAGCGTTTGTGCCGGGGGGTGGGGAGATAACACAGGGACCAGAGACAGAGGCTTCAGGGTGGGGAACAGGGCAGGTGGGCTGGATGCGGAGGTCAGGAGACAGGGCCAGGGGTTGTGGCTGGAGCTACCATTGGCACTGCCTCCCTGGCCCCTGCAGGCCTTGTAGGAGACCTTAACCTTCATCCCAAAGGCAAGGAGATGCCACGCAAGGCTTTTAAGCAGTGAGGTGACACAGTTGGATTTGCTTGTTGGGAAGATCACTCTCGGCGCGTGATTGAAGGGGGCCAAGTGTGAGAAGACAGACGAGGAGATGCCGAGAGGAGCGCGGGTGACAGACGCTGGCGCTCCAGCTGCGTGGGAGGTGCGGGTGGGCTGCAGGTACTGTTGCCTGTGACAAACTTGGACCTATGGGCTGGCTGAAGGGGGGAGGGCCCTGGATTTCTGGCAGGTGGAAGGTAGGACCTTCCTGGAGACTGGGAAAGGCAGGGTGGGGCGGCCTCAGCCTCAACCCTGGCAGCTGGGTGTTGTCGGGATATCCCAGGAGCTGCATCAGGGCTGGGGCTACAGAGCCAAGCAGGACCTGCAGCCACAGAGCGACCCTGGCCATTCATTCAGGGCGTCTGGGATGTGGTTCTGACCCCCCCCCCCCCAGCTCTGGCTCCTAGTGCCTCCTCATCACAGTGAGTGGGCAGCACCTGCTGTACCTGAACTGTCAATCAAGCTTCCTAAGGGCGGGAACCATGTCACCTGTGCTTTCTGAGCCTGGCACAGCCCCGGCACAGGGGGTCCTTGGGGACAGTTTGATGGCTGACACATGGATGATCCACTCGTGGTGAGGGCTGCTGTGGGAGCACGCCAGAGGGTCTGCAGTGAGTGGGGAGGGGAGGTACTCCCTCTGCACAGCACGAACCCTCTGGGGACCTGCTCAGCCTGGCCCCTGGTTTTGCAGGACCTGTATTAGCTCACCAGGAGGTGGGAGGAAGTGTGATTTCACTTACCTCTGAGTCCAGGGCTTGGGCCCAGGCTCTCTGTGGCCTCCTCTTTCGCAGAGGTTTCTGGAGGCTGTGCTGACCTCAGCAGAGTGCCCCCTCCCCCCATGAGCCTCTCCAGCCCCGGGGCTGCCACCCAGGCGTAGAGGCCTTGCTAGAGTTTCGCAGAAGCTGCTGAGGTAGCTCTGGCTTGGGCTGTGGGGCTGGCTGCCTGCCCTGCCCAGCCTCCCCGGCCTCAGCCTTGGCCTGGGCCCTCCTCCTCCCCGGCCGCCTCCATTCTATACCACTGCGTCTCTCACTGCAGCCTTGGCCACGGCAGCCAGAGTGGGCCTCTGCTTGGAGGTTCTTGGGGCCTGCAGGAAGGGGGTGTACCCGGAAGGAGGGGGAGAGGGGGCAGACGGGGAAGGTGCTGTGAGGGGAGGGGTCTGAGCAGGGACAGACGAGACACAGGCCGTTCCCACCGTGCTGTGAGACTACCCAGTCTCCTATTGCAGCCCTGGAAACAGCTGAAGTGCAGAGAGGTGGAGTGACCTGCCCAGGGATGCACAGCACGTCAGGATACCTCCTTGGACATGGGAGGAGGGAGTGAAGGACCTTGGAGGCCAGGGGGTCATGGCAGTGACTGGAGAAGGGGGCAGGGAGGCCCGGGGGCCTGGGCAGAAGATCAGGAGTGCGGATGGACGGAGGTCAATGTCTCTCCCTCAGCTCCCACCTTCTCCTGTCTTGTCTCTCCATCCTGGACAATAAAGACAGTCTCTTCCATCAGGCTGGGACATTCCTAAGGCAGGGAATAGCTCTCCCCTGGGACGGGCATCTCCCCGAGGCAGGAGGCCTGGCTCCCCCTCCACACTGGGGCCGGGACGGACCCACGTCCACATCCCCTGTCCATCCACAGCCCCCAGCGGGAGGCAGTGCAGGGAGGCAGGGGACGGAGTTTGCCACTCCAGACAGGAGAGATCTTGAAGCCTGCTGTGGGAGAGAGCACAGCAGACGAGAGGCCAGTGGTCACTGGAGCCGGCCTGAGAGTACACGTTGTAATGGGAGGCAGGAGTGCGGGACTATCCCACCCTGGCTCCGTGTGCTCTGCCCCAGGTAACCACGGTTCATTGCTCACTGCACCAGCTCCGACAGCAGCACTGCAGGAGCTGCCGGCTGCCCCAGAAAATTCACAGCCGCCTTTGCTTCCAACCCATGATAGGATCTGGCTATGAGACAGGACCAAGACACCTGGTCAGTAGCATCTCAAAAAATGAGGGATTTTTTTCTACTTTATTTGAAAGGCAGACATACAGACAGACAGACACACACAGAGTTCCTGGCAATGCATCTAGCACTTAGGAGGTCTTCAGTAAAGGCAGAGAGAGAGAGAGAGAGAGAGAGAGAGAGAGAGAGAGAGAGAGAGAGAGAGAGAGAGAATCTTCTATTCGTAGGTTCACTCCCCAAAGCTCCACAACAGCCAGATCTGGGCTAAGTTGAAGCCAGGAGCCAGGGACTCCATCCAGGTCTCACTCATGACTGGCAGGGACCAGTGCTTGGGCCATCACTTGCTGCCCCCTGAATGCACATTGGTGGGGATCTGGATCAGAAGCAGGGTACTCTAGGCACCCCAACAGGACATGTGGGCGTCTCAAGCTGCTGGGCCATACACATGTCTCTGTCAGTATCATTTTATGCTTGGTTTTGAAACAAAATTGGTTTACTTTTTGGGACATCTGTGTGTTCACTACAGAAAGTTTGAAAAAATGAAGTTGAAAGAAAAATAAATGCACTCAAATTCAAATGGATGGATTTCCTTCTGCTCTTTTTACTATGTATATTTCCTACTCTTCCTTATGTTTATTAAACTAAAATATACTCTATTTTTTTTAAAGAAAAGCACAGAAAAAAATTAAAAAGTCAGGAAAAAAAAATGGTTCTGTGGTCCCTTTAGCCTATCAACCATCATGTGGAGATGTTGGAAGATGAACTTGTAGTCGTTTTTCTGTGCCTCACACTTTTTAAAAAATTTATTCTATTTGAGGGGGGAGAGAGAGCAAGTGAGTGAGTGAGCTTCCATTTGCTGGTTCACTCCCCAGATGCCTGCAAACAGCACTCCCCCCACTAACCTGGGAGCCCAGAACTCACTCCAGGTCTCCCATGTGGGTGGCAGAAGTCCAGTCACTGAGCCATCACCACTGCTTCTTGGGGTCTGCTTTGGCAGGAAGCTGGAGTGAGGAGCCGGAGCCAGGCATCAAACCCAGGCTCCCCAGTGCGGAGCAAGGGTGTCTTAACTCTAGGCTGATCGCCTGCTCTCTCATCCCTTTTCTCTTCCCCCCAGCAGGGTCCATATGAACGAATGCTTTGCATTTACAATATGGGAGGCAGCACTACATATTAGTGACAGCAAGCAACCGCTCGGTGTTCCAATGCTGGCTCCCTCACTAGCTGAATGGCTTTGGGAGAACGACCTCATCTTCATTAACCTCAATGTCCTCAGCTATGAAATGGGGTCAACCATTATCTAGCTAATAGAATTGCTTTGAAAAATTGTGTATATAAAGTTCCTGGCAATGCACCTGGCACTTAGTAGGTCTTCATTAAAGGCATCGTGGGCATTTGTCACACTCTTGCTGCACCGGACTAATCCATTGCTTTGTATTTGGAGTCCATCTTCCACGAGGTGAGTCCTACCTCCTGTTCTGAAGTCAGATGGCCACATCCCGCTCCCAGTCCTTGGCAATTGGCCAACAGGGTGCCTGGTTCAGGATTTGGTTTGAGAGTTGGTGAGGCTAGGAGGAAGTTGTGTTGGGATTCATTTGTGCTCATATGATGCAGTGGTCTCAGTCTGCAGTGGGGGCACTTGTTTGAGAGCCAAGGCCATGCTCTGTGGGAGCACTGGGACCAGCTCTTCCTATGGTGTGAGCTTGGTCATGCATCCAGCAGCCACTCGTTGGGTTCTCTGGCTTTCTCAACCTGTGCTGCCCTGTGGAACTGCCAGTAGGTTTTTTTCTGCGTTCCTAGCCTGAGTTGGTTTCTGTTGCTTGCAACCATAAGAGCAACTTCCTAAATCTTTTCAATAATGAAATACATTCAAAGCACTGGCTTTCATTCCTACCCCAGATTTTCATGCAGAGGAGTCTCGGATGTGCCAGCACTAGTGCTCAGTACTGGCCTTTGGAATGAAGAACGAGGTGACCCTCAGATCTGTGCCTCCCTGCTCACTCAGAGCCGGTCTGGGAAGAGGAGGCACTCAGAGAGAGCTGTGGAAAGAAAGAGGAAAGGAAGGGAGGCAGTGGAGTGAGGGAGTGAAAGGGGGACTTTCAATGAAGAAGAAAGCTCGGAGGCAGTGTGTGCATGATCTGCTCGAATTTCTTAGGCTCCTGGGCTTCTGCTTGATGGAGCTTGTGATTGCAGCAACTCAAACAGTCTTGATTTATCTTCTTCCCTCCTGCCATCATACCCCTCTATGTTTCTGGCCCTACCCAAGACAAAACCCCTTAATGTCACCCAAGGCCCTTCCATTGCTCTCTCTTCCCCAGCATCTGATCAGTCCTGGTGAGTCCACCCCTAAACACCAGTCCATGCCTTGCCCGCAACTTCGGTTCACCCACCATCATCTCCCATCTGTCTGTATTTGTCCATGGGGCCTTTGCTGTATTTTGGGATCTGGTGTAGAGGAATATAGGACATGGCAGTCCCCTCTCTGCCCACACCCACGCCTTGGAGGCAGAAGATGCAGCTGGAGCGGTTGCAGGGCCTTGAATGCCAGGCTAAGGAGAGAGGCTTGGCTAGATTTGCATTGTTGAGTGATCCTGGTGGCTGGGACACCCTCATTTGAGGACAAGATAGTGATTTTCCAATTTGGACCTCTTCCAGCCTAGAGAACAGGGAGTTTGTTCTCTGCAGGAAGAAGGAAATGGGCCTGGGGTCTCTACTCCCCTGTCTCCTCTACATTCACTCCCGTCCAGGAGCCCCTTTCTAAAGGCCTGGGGCCTGGGATCCACCCCCACTACTCAAGGGCCAAGTCCAAACCTCAATCCCCTGTTATATAAGTGAATTATCTGCTGTCCCCAACCAGCACCAGCCAGATCTCCTCCTCCTCCTAATTGATTTAATCTTCTCATACCAGAGAGCTGGGCAGGGTTGGGGAGATGGCGTTGATCGGGAGCCAACACGTCAGTGACGTAGATGCATTAATTACAGGGAATCTGGGTCATGGATTGGCTCCGAAAGGCTCTGATCCTCCTCCCCACTCATTTGGGTCTAGGGAAGGGCATTTTCATCAACTCCTCTTTGTCCTGTATGTTGGGATAAAGATCCTGTCTCTCAAATCGTCCCAACTCTCAGCTATGGACAGAAGTGCCTTGCATATCAGGATGAGCATAGGACACAGAGAAACGTACTCTTTTGGAATGAAAAGATGAGCTGAGTCTTAGGGTGGAAAGAGACCCTAATTTATTTGCCAAGCAAGTCTCCACTTTTCAGCTTTCTTGATAGAGGCTATCCAGTTGTGTACCTTCAGGACTGGGGAGCGCACTCCCCTACAAGAGCCCTGGCCTCCCGCGATGGTCCACCTGGGAGAAAGTCACTTTTTACATGGGGCCAGGATTCCAGACTCATTACCTTCCCCCTGGAACCCAGCTCTGCTTCTGAAACTGCAGGGCATGCCCCAGATAGCCAGCCAGATCACAGGACACAGATGACCCTCCCACCTCCCCCAGGTTTTCTCTTCTCCAGGATGAGCACTCCTGGCTCTTTCACCACTTCCTCACTTGGTGGACTTTATGGATTGCTCCCTACGGTATCTCCTGTATGCACAATCTGTGGCTGTCACCATTCCTGCAGATGCACAGAGCACAACACAGATGCAGGGCAGTGTGAACAGCTCAGGAGAGGGCAGGGTCATCACTCTTGTTGATCTTGTTATTAGATTTCCATTGATACAGGCTGAAATTGCCTGAGATCTTTCAGGGTCTTTGCACATAACACTTTCAGCTCAGCTGAAGCAAGGAGTCAGCTCACCCCATAGGCATTTTCTTAGCAGAAGCAATGGAAAGTCTCTAAGAAAAAGACCTCTGTGATATTAGGAACACCTCCATGTTTTCCCCCCAATAATTCTTGTCTCCACCTACTCTGAAATTTATATTTCCATACAGTAATACAATTATCCATCTCATCACTCACCTACACAACTATGCAATTATACATTAATGCATCAATCTACCAGCCCCTCTAATTACCTACATATCTTTCCATTCAGCTGTTCACAGGTTCCTTCATTCACTCGCCTATCCAGGTAGCAATCTACCAATCCATTTCCTTTTCATTCAGTTTCTATCCTCCCATTCACTCATGTACTTCTCTGTCCATCCATTAATTCACCCACCAATTCACCCAATATACCCACTAACCCATGTGCATATCCATCCTTTCATCTACCCTTCCTCCCAGCCAGCCATACATCAGTACTCATCATCCATCCATCCATCCATCCAGCAGTTACTGAGATCCTATTACATGTCAAACCTTGTGTTGAGCATTTGGAGGGATCCAAAACTGAATAAAATACAATCTTTACCTTCCTCCGTCTCTCTCTCCCTGCCCCCGCCTTCTCTGTCAGTCTCCTCCCATCCCTTCCTTCCTCTCCCTCCCTGAGCATGTAAGAGGCAAATGATACTAAACAAAGAAAATGCTTGAAATATTCTGAATAAGGTTACGGAGGCTTTCCTGGCAGGGGAGACATGGGTTTGGGCCTTGATGGTGTAGTTGTATTTGAACAAACATAGGTGCATTGGAAGTCATTCCCAGCAGAATGACACCACAGACATGATGCCTGGAGAGTAAGATTCATGTCTTATTTCTTTGATCCCTGCCAGAACACTTTAGGAACCTAATACATACTTGCTGATGGATATTATCCCTTCTTTCCTTTCCGGACAGGGGCATCCCCAACACTTGACTGGGACCAGAATTCATTATTTCCTTTTAAGGCTGGATGGCCTTGGGAGAGTTAAAAAACATTTCTGGGCTTCTCTGAATTCAGGGGTGAATTTCGGTCTCTATCAGGTGATCCCTTTCTCTTAATCTTAATTATTTATGCTCTGCTGTCTGCTCTCTTTGGAAAGATCAGCATTTCCACATATCTTAAATGTTATTTTCTTCTGTTGGCACCAATTAACATAACTCCTCCTGGCTTCATTTTTCTCCATTCCCAGGCAAGAAACTCTATGAAGCAGATGAAGGGGCAAGTTCTGTGCAGGGGAAATAATCCTGGAGTAGAAGGTGGGAGCTGTGAATTCAAGCCCGGCTTTGCTGTGAGTTTTTTGTGACCTTGGGAGAGTCCCTTTTCCTCTGTATTTTAAAGGTCCTCCCCACCAGGTCTTAGCATTGAATGCAGCATTTGAGATTGTCCAGTCCAACATTCTCATCTTGCAAATGAAAAAAAAAAAAAAAAAACAGGTTCAGAAAGAAAGGGCATCCGACTTGTTCTGGATCATGTCTAGATGAGTGGGAAAAACCAGGACTAAACTCCTGATTTCCGGTTCAGGGGTTTCTCTATTCAACCCCCACACTTCATTCGCCGTTCTCAGCCTCCGCACATCTTCAGGAGAATTTCCTTTCCCATCCTCATTTCCCAGGAAGAAGCATGCACGTCTTCCAAGCGTTCTGGCTTTGTTACTGATTCATGCTTGGGTGGGGGCTGGGCAGGCAGTATTTAAGAGCAAGTCTTCCCAGCCTAACGGAGTTAATTATGTTCATCAGGAAGGGAGAAGAGAAAGGAACAAGGCGCTCTGGTTATCTACTGGGCTTTAATCAAATTGAGAAATGAGGAAATCCATCACCCGGAGGCTGAGGCAGTAGGAGAGCTTGCCTTCCGCCGGCTGAGTCCTGTAATGGGCTGGGCGCTGTCCAAGGTGCTGACATCTTCACTTGCCCCGAGTTCCTGGGAGGAGCTAGGAGAGGCCCACTCTAGGCAGAGGGACCGCAGCTTCTAGGACAGAGCCCAGCACAGACCAAGGGAGGGCCTGGACATGCTGAATTACCAGTCTGTCTCCCAATTTCCCTTTTCTGCATTCGTGTGTCTGCTTCAGGGAAATTATCCCCTCTGATGGCCGGAGACCTGAGCTGGGACTGCAGTAACATGCAGAGAGGGGCACGCCCTGGATTCCTTGATGTCAAGGAGAGGGGCCCCAAGTCTGAGGGTGGAGGTACATCCTTGACCTTGAAGGCCTCTCCCTCTTAAGGGGAAATGTGACTCTGGTTTACAGACTCCTCAGGCCACTGGCAGGGGAGGAAACTTGACTATGGGAACTCATCACTCTGGTGGAAGAGGATCAGTCTCCCTCTAACTCTAACCCAAGTACAATATAAGTGAGGCAAGGCTCGTGCCTACATGGAGACCCAAATCAGATTGGGAAGACATGATATTACTCAGAAATCTCCCAATCTTATTGAGGAGACATTTCCTGATTAAGGGAGAAACCTCATATATAAATAGGGTGACAGGGTAGACAATCGGGTTATAGGTGGGCACAGTTGTCAACTGAAGAGCTCAATCTTCACACTTGTGTCTGAGGTTATTTGTGTTAGATATTTAATGTTAATCATGGAAGCCTTCCTGCTGGAGGCTTACTAAATCCATCTGGACTTAGAGGAAAGTAAGGGGCATTGCCTATGTCCCCTTTGGAATAAGTACAAGCCTGGTCACAGGAAAGGCTCTTGTTTAGTTACCAATCAACAGCAGGTAGGGAGCGATTGTACCCACTTGGGGCTTGAGAGATGGCAGAGTGGAGGTGGCACAGGGGTCGGGTGGAGGGTTGCTGGAATGGGGAGCCAGGGGCTGGGTGGTGAAGGAGGTGGGGTAGATGATGGGGTGGGCAGAGGGAGCAGTCCAACATGTGCCCAGGTCATAGAAGCACAGTCTTTGGAGCAACTCCCTTATGTTTTTGGAGCTGGTGAGAGATGCTTTATTGAATCTTGAGTTGTTAAATCTAGAGACTATTAAATTATAAAATCAGAGAATGCTGATCTTGTCGATGCACACAATAATGGAAAGTCAGAGAATTAAAAACATGGCAACCCAGCAGAGCAGAATCTCAGATGTGGAAAATGGTAGAACTGTAGGATATCAGAGCCACAGAGCCCCAAAACCATATCAGGGAATCTTCAAACTCAAGAATCTCAGCATCAAAAGGAAAAGAGACCGCAGTTAATTGACCCTTTCTGTTTGCGGTGCTGGGAATATCCTTGGAGTTATCCCATTTAATTCCCACCCATCAGCTCCCTCCCTGCCCAGTGCAGGACTTCTGACAAAGGCTTATCAAACGCTGACTCTCACAGCCTGCCTGCGTCCGGGTGTAGCTCTGACCCCTGCCAAACTAGAAAGTTCTCTCTTATATAAGCTGTCCTCCGTCTCTCTGGTGTGCTCCCACCCTGGTCCGGCTCATGTCCTCTGAGCCACACTGAGCAAGTCTAATCTCCTGCTCACATGACAGCTTTTCAGATGGCTAAAGACAGTCCTTATTTCTTTCTTCCCTGGGCTAAGCTGGCTTGTTGATCATGTAGCTATAAATGGGACAGCAAATCAAAGAATGCTTGAGCTGGAAAGGCCTTTATGGGTCACCTTGTCCAGACACTTCTTTCACCACTGGGCCATGTGGCTGTATGGTCGGGAGCCTGATCCTCAGGGAGAGTAGAGCCTGGGTCTGGAATCCAGAGCTGCAGCACTCGCCTACACGTGCAACCTCATGTCTCAGGGCCCCAAGGCCCATGATCCATAATGTAAAGAGAGAAGGGTTACCGGCCTGACGGGGTGGACGTGAGGACGAATGAGACCACATAAGGGAAGCTCTCAGCAGCCAGCAGTTGATAAATATTAGCTGTAGTTATTGGAGGCCCAGAGCCGGCAGGGCCTTGTTCCAGATCACAGAGTAACGCAGAGGCAGAGCTGGGGTGAGACCAACGACTCCTGCCTCCTGGCCCAGGGCCTTTTCCGATTCCACTCTTCCCTTTGTCTTTCTCACAAGAAGGAAATACTCCCAGAGGGAGGCGGGGCTCTTTGCTTGCTCAGTCATTCAGGATGCAAGGAAGGAATAAACTGCTCTAGACCAGCACAAACCTTTCATTTCCTCAACAAGGAGGCCCAGGGAGCTGGAGCCAGGATTGCCTGAGGATTCAACGATGTCGCTGATGATTCAGGCTTTTCCCATTCTAGCTTTGAGGGAGCCCTTCCTTCTGATGCCCAGGCGGCTGGGGTGGCATCAAATACCACAACATCCCAGCAGGGAGAAAGGGCACGGTGGCAAACGTCGGCTTCTCCTCTCCTGCCACTCTCTTATCCAGGAGGGAAGCTTTCTCAGCAGGTCACTCCCTTACATCTCGTTGACCCAAACAAACCTGCACCTGCTCTTAGATCACACACTTCCAGGCATTTCTATTGCTGGCTGGGATCACCCCTGTGGCTGGGCCTCTTGGTACCAGAATGAGGAAGAGTGGAGGGGTTGTGGGAAGGCAGCCAGCAGTGCCTGCCACACTCACCTTCTGTCTTCTCTCTGTATTGCCCTCCACCTTCCTCCTCCCCTGTGCCGAGAAGTCTTCCTGGGTTGCCATCCCCCTGTCCAGCGCATCCTCCTCTCCCAGGCAATTAAGTACCACCTAATTCAAGTTTCATTCGCTTTGCCAGCTCTCTCGTCTTTTCATGTCCAAATCTTCCCTTTCCAGCCAGACTGTGGTCAAGGTGAGAGTGACAGCAGCTACTAGTGAATAAACGCCTACTGTGCAGCGGGTGCTGTTCTTGGCACTTGTAGCTGCTTCCAAATGGACCCCAGTGGGCCACACCTCCTGACTTTCCCTTTGTGTTCCCTTCCTGCATCACGCCAGGGGCGGTCCGCGTGAGCAGTCCAGTGTGTCACTTCCAGGACTAGGTTCTCAGGGTCAGCCTGGCTCCCATCTTAGCCGCACAGATTCTCTTTCCTGGGTCCTTCCTGCTAGGGGAACTTAGCTGCCCCGGCACTTGCAGCCGTTATGGAGAGGCCCACGTGAAAAGGAACCGAAGGCCTTGGCCAACTGCTAACAGCAATGGAAGTCTGACAACAACCACGTGGTGAGCTTGGAAGTTGCTCCTGCAGCCCCAGTGGGGCCTTCTGATGCATGCACTCCTGGCTGGTGTGTGACTGAAACCTCGGAGACCCTGAGCTGGTATTGCCCAGTGAACCCACGTGTGGGTTCTTGGCCCTCAGAAATGATATAAAATGGGGCTGTGTTTGGCGAAGTTGTTAAGCTACCACGTGGGACACCCATGTCTTGTATTGGAGAGCCTGGGTTCAAGTCCTCACTCCACTCCCATCCCAGCATTCTGTTAACGCACAGAAACAGCAGGTGATGCCTGTAGTTGTTGGGCCCCTGCCACCCAGGGGGGAGACCTGGCTTGAGTTCCTGGCTCCTGGCTTCTGCCTGGCCTAACCTTGGCCAATGCAGGCATTTGAGGAGTAAACCAGCAGATGTGAGATCTCGTTTGTATGTTTCCCTGCATTTTAAATAAAATAAAATGTGTGAAATCACAACTATTTGTGTTAAGCTGCTAAATTGTGGGTCTGTTTGGTGCTCCGCAGCAGACGGCTACTCTAGTGCCACTGTATCACGTGACACCCTCACACTTCTGATGGGTGGAGCTTGCTTCTCCATTATACAGATGAGACAACCGAGGCTCAGCGGAGTAATGACTTCCAGCCCTGTGTTGAGCAGCAGAGCTGGGGGTTGCCAACCTGTTAGGTTCCGAAGCACAGAGGACCTGGCTCTGCCTTCTGGGCTGGGAAGTTCCAGAAAGCAGGGACGTGGGGAGTCTTGTCTGTCTCTGATGTCTTTGTCTCCCCTACCTCTCGGATGTCACTCCAGCCCCACTGCCAGCTGGGCTCATTCGTGATTCAGGAGCAGAGCTGTAACAGGAGCCGTGTAGGAGTTTCACGGGATGCCCAGGCTCTTGAGTGACCTTGGACAAGTTCCTGTACTTTGTGGCCCTCGAGTGCTTTATCTCCTTCATGGGAAGAATAATCCCTTTGCTGCCTGCCTCACTCGTGGGAGCCGGGAAGGGATTCTGTAACATGTAAGGTGTGGCCAGCAAAGGAAGTTTGTTGGGAAGAAGCCCCGCAGTCTCCCTCTGCTCCCACCTGGTTCCACGTGCAGGGATACGGAGGATCCCGCAGGGCCCCGCCCAGCCCCGCAGCGCCCCTCCCCTCACCGCGTGGCTGCCCCGAGGCACTAGTGGAAATTTCCCCTCCCACCAGCAGCCGCGGTGCGCCCAGCCTTTATCTTGCCGCAGCTTCTGCCTGGGCCGCCCTCCCCAGCACTCTGCCTGTGCACTCCTGCTCATCTTTCAAGACTCATCTTGGATGTCCCACTTCCAGGACGCCACGCTGGCCTGGCTCAAGGCCTCCTGCTTCTCCTGCCTGGGCTCCCGAACCCCCACTTCCTCTTCCACTCCAAGCCCCCGTGGTGCGGCCAGTAGCCTTCTCAACTGCAAATCCAGTCCTGTCCCTCCCTGCTTAAAATAACCAGTCAATGGAAGAATCCATCAATCAATGCTTCAAGGGCTTATTCTGGCCCTCAGGAAGGCATCCAAAGCCTTCAGCGGGAGCCCAAGGCTTACTCCCTGCAGGTCTGTCCAGCCTCAGCGCTCCACTCTCTCCCGCCGCCCCTACCCAGCTGGCAGCCTCCAGCCACACGGCTCCTGCCGCCCTGTCTCAGACACGCCTCACCCTCTAGCTCTGCTTATTTTGTTGTTTCTCCTTCCTGTCCTCATTTTCTCTACCCGAGGAAAGCATGTTTAATTTTTAAAGTCAGCTCTGGTATAGCCTCCTCCGGGAAGCCTTCCCTGATGCCGCTGGGAAGAGTCTGTGGCTTCTTATTCTTCCCCTTCCTGTAGGGTGAGAGTTTGTCATTTTGTCTGCTTACACGGGGAGCTTCCTGGTCATGCTCCCAGCAGTGTCAGCACAGGGGCAGAGCTGCCGTGTAGGATATGTGGGTTGGGTAAGTGGTTGAGTGAGTGATTGAATGAAAGTTGAATGAACCCATCCTGAACCTCCACTTCCCGGTGGGCCTCAGAACTTCTTTTTCCCAGGGCTAGCCCATTTTATAGCCAACAGGGAAGCAGAAGGAAGGGACTGCTCTGGAAGGCAGAAAGAAAATCAATAAAAATGTAAATCTGGTGGAGCAAAGCTGTCCCAAGCTGGCTGTGGGGAGAGATAAGGCTGGGCCAGCTGAGGCCTGGCTGACAGCGGAGGAGAGATTAGGGACAAGCGGAGCTGTGGCCGGGGCAGGGCCGGGGTGGGCCTCCTCCCCCAGCCTGCGCCTCTCCCCGGCCCCGCTTCAGTGCTCATGGCCGGCTCTCTCGGGGACGGACAGGAAGGAAACTTACCAGTCTCACCCAGCAGGTGCATCAGTGGATGAGCACGCTATCCATGTGTCTCTGCCAGTTCCTGGAAGCAGAGACGGCCGAGCTACCGCCCTTTACTGGCAAAGAAACGGGTGCAGAGGTGTTACATCATTCGTTCAGGGTCACCCTGAGAATAAGTGGCAGAGTCAGGATTTGAACCCAGATCGGATGATATCTGCAGCTCCAACCTTTTCGCTCCACTTGGGAGTTCTGCTGGGACCCTGGCCTCAGAGGAGGTCTACACCTGGGCTTCAGCAGGTCCTCAGCCCCTGAACTCAGAGTCACAAGTGTGTTTTTGCGCTTTTTGATTTGCTTTGTTTTTGTTTTAGTAGTGAGTCTGTGTCAGGTTTCCCAAGGTGACTGTCCCCTGCCCCCATTGCCTATCCCCCAGAGTGGAGCTGCCTCCCTAGAGGTGGTGGCCTTTGAGCTGGACCTGGAACTCTGAATAGGACTTCATGAAGTGGGGCTGGAGAGACCGCAGTGGGGTGGGCATGAGGAAGGCAGTGTGGGCAGAGGGAACAGCAGGTTCGGGGAGAGGACGCAACGCCTCCAGGCAGCGGTGAGTGCCCATGGGCTCTGGCTCTTGTCGCCTGCGTGCCATTCATGGTTCCTTGCCCCCAGCTGCTGAGGCAAAAGGGACTTGGGGCCAGCAGGGGGTGTCAGTTCCGGCCCCTGTTCTGCCCTCCACTCTGCTGGAACTTGCTACTATTGCTATTAGAAGAACCTAGCGGGGAGACTGGGATGTCTTCTCCTCCCACCCCCCAGGGACAGGCTGGGAAGGAGGAGAGCTCACAGATGCAAATGCTTGCTGTGACTTCATGACCAGGGACTATGTGAGAGGAGGGGCCACTTCCAGGACCCCCCTCCCCCACTCCTCCCCTTAGTTCTCTGCTCAGTCCATGGTTGGTATCTCTTTGAGGACTCCTGGGCATCCCCACTCGACCACTCCCAAGTCCTCATCTTCTTCAGATCTCAGAGGCAGCCTCTCCGCGGAGCCAGTGCTGCTGGAGGAGCCACCCCTCCCCGGCACACAGTGCGTTTGGTTGTGCTTTGATAACGTTGGCAGAGGGAAGGCACATTAACCACAACCGCGATTGCTGTTTCCACTCCCACTTTCCCTGGGTCACAATTTTCCTTTCTCTGAGGCCTGGGATCTGGCTAAGGGGAGTCTAGTTGGAAAAGATTTAGTTCGGATTTGTTGGGATGTATGTATGTGGTTTTCCGTGATCTGTGTGCCTAGATAATGACTGCCAGCCACCCCTGTGTAGAGCTGGCTTCCAGGAATAGCCCTACCCAATGTCCACTCAGCACTGTCTCATTCAGGTGCCACACGCAGAGGTCACGTGGGGATCTGAGTGTTTTATGCCACCTGACTCCAGAAGTACATTGTCCCTGATACCCTGGGGGGTGGATTCCAGGAGCCCCAGTGGATACTGGGATCTGTGGGCCTCAACTGCCTAACATCAACTGGTACAGGATTTGTAGAGAACCTGCACACGTGCTCCTGTGTGCTAACTCAACCCGAGGTGGCCGTCGATGCCCACTGTTATGTACAAGAGATGTAAATAATTGTTGCATTGTCTAGGGAATAATAACAAGAAAAAGAGTCTGCATGTATTCAGCACAGATGCATGTTTTGAAAAATTTATTTCCGGGCCGGCGCCATGGCTCACTAGGCTAATCCTCCGCCTGTGGCACCGGCACCCCGGGTTCTAGTCCTGGTTGCTCCTCTTCCAGTCCAGCTCTCTGCTGTGGCCTGGGAGGGCAGCAGAGGATGGCCCAAGTGCTTGGGTCCCTGCACTTGCGTGGGAGACCGGGAGGAAGCACCTGGCTCCTGGCTTCGAATCGGTGCAGCGCCAGCCACAGCGGCCATTAGGGGAGTGAACCAACAGAAGGAAGACCTTTCTCTCTGTCTCTCTCTCTCACTGTCTATAACTCTACCTGTCAAATAAAAAAAAAAAATTAAAAAAAAGAAAAATTTACTTTCGGGGCCAGCATTGTGGCACAGAGGGTTAAAGCTGCCACTTGTGATGCTGGCATCCCACACGAGTGCTGGTGCTGGCTTCAGCTGCCCCCTTTCTGATCCAGCTCCCTGCTAACGTGCTGGGGAAAGCAGCAGCAGAGGGCCAACTGCTTGAGTCCCTGCCACCCACGTGGAGACCCAGGTGGAGTTCCAGGCTCCTAGCTGAGGCCTGGCCCAGCCCCAGTCATTGTGGCCATTTGGGGAGTGAACCAGAGGATGGAAGACCTCTTTCTCGCCGATTCTCCCTCACTCTGTTACTCCATCTTTCAAATCAATCAAGAACTGTTTAAAAAATTGTACATGTAGATATTTTTCCATGCGTGGTTGGCTGAATCCAGGGCAGTGGAACATGGAGCAGGTGGAGGAGCAGCAGAAGAGAGAGGGTTTGCAGAATGCACGGCCACAGGCTGGCCTGGGAGGAAGGACCTGGGGCGCGGGGAATGTAGGTGGGGAGTGTGCAAGGCAGTTTCGGGTGAAAACACTGTGCTGTTGTTCCGGAATGTGTGATGGATTTGGTTCCTTTTCTCATTCAGAATACGCAGTCCCGTTCCGGCCTAACTATGTAGTCATCATTTTATATTCTTTTTCTGCAAGCGGGTTCCTCAGCTCGTGTAAGCTTCCGTTCCTGTCAGAGCTGGCTCCAACCCTGGCCCCACCGCTTATTTGCTGTGTGATCTTGGACAATTCCCTTACCCTTCTGGACCTGGTTTCTTCTGTGAACTGCCAACGGCAGTTCGGGCAGGTGAGTGAGCAGAGGCCCTGGCCACCTGAGTCCGTTCTGGAAACAATTGCTAGGGGAAGTAACCCAGTCAAACAATTACAGCAGAATGTGAACACAGGCAAGGATGTCATCCACCGGAAATGATGGCGAGCGGCGAGTCCGGGAGCCTGAATCTCAGTAACTGGAAGTAATGTGCTTGCTGCCGGCCTCTAATGCAGTTTGTAAGACAGGATTTTTCTAACAGACGAGACATTATGAGGCCAGCGTTGTGGTGCCACCTGCAGTGCTGGCCTCCCATACGGGCACCACTGGAGCCCCAGCTGCTCCACTTCCCATCCAGCTCCCTTCTAACAGCGGAAGATGGCCCAAGTACTTGGGCTCTTGCCACCCACGTGGGAGACCCAGATGAAGTTCCAGGTTCCTGGCTTCGGCCTGGCCCAGCCCTGGCTGTTGGAGCCATTTGAAAATACATCTTTAAAAAAACAATAGAAGAGACATTATCCAAGATGGAATTTTAGCACAAGCTGTATCCACAATTCCAGATTATTTCTGCAGATCCTGGGAAACAGGAGAGAAGGAGAAGGAATCAGACAGACTGGAAGCCTCCTCTTCTGGGAGGAGACTTTGATGTTCTTGGCATGGCTGAACTGACGCTGGGACATTTGCTAAACAGTGGCAAGCAGTGACCAGGATGAAAAGGAAGAACCTCTGTGCCTCCTCCTGTTCCTCCTCGGGGGGAAGCCTCAAAGGCATGGTGCTGTGGCTGCTCCAAGAACAAGGCCACATGTGCTCCAGGGCTGGGCACACGGGGCCAGTGGGGCTGTTGCTGGGGGCTCCATCTGCTGCCGCCCAAGCCCCCAGCCCCAGTCAGATGAGTTATGTGGACAGACTGGGCTGAGAACAGCAAAGCTCTCCTCTTCCCAGGCGACAGGAGACTGGCCATCAAGCAAGACAGGGCCTGCCGCAGGAGGGGACTGGCTGGTTCCCACCCACGTGTGCCGCAGGGTCACTCGTCACGCAAAGCTGGGCTTTCTCGCTCCCGCGTTACAGACCCTGGCGTCACGCGAACCCCAGGTGTCACAGAAGCGGACATTATCCACAGCACTGGGTGACACAGACTTTATTAACAGGCATCTCGGTGATGCTGGTGGCCCCCGGCCACCTGTAAGACCTTGGCAATGTGCAAGGAGCAGTGCACGTGTGCTGTGTGTTTGGTCTCTGAAGTTAGACAATATCCAAGGAAGGGCCCCATGCTGTGGCTTCCTGAGGGCAAGGCCCGGGACTTCATAGTGAGAGCGCAGCTTACGCCCCTCAGACCAGACTCCCTGGGCCCCCACCCCCTGCCTCAGGCCTCCTGAGGGCCCCCACCACTCCCGGAAGTCTTGAAGGTGAAGCCAGCTCCCTCTTCCCTGTGGGTCACCCCTCAGAGGCCAACTCAGGGCTCTGCCTCCAGGGGGCGCCAAACAGACACTTCTTGAAGGCTGCCAGGGGCCGGGGAGGTGACCACAGGGATGGTCACAGCTTTACGGGGTGGGGAGACCATGGGCATGGGAAACACGAAGCGGCTGATGCTGGGAGTGGGGGCTCCAGGGGAGCGGAGGAGCTGGGCTGGGGCCCAGCATGATGGGCCAGCTATGGACTGCCGAGGATGGGGTGGTGGCGGGGAGACCCTAGAACAACTCCCGGTAACTCCTTAGCACAGAGGAGCAAACAGCGGTCCTGAGAGGGCCAGTGGCTTGCCCGACATCACACAGCAATTTAATGGTACATCCGGAACAAGAACACAGGGCTGTGGACGCCCAGCCTTGGGCGAGGGGCCCAGAGGACCAG
Source organism: Lepus europaeus (assembly GCF_033115175.1). Taxonomy (NCBI): domain Eukaryota; kingdom Metazoa; phylum Chordata; class Mammalia; order Lagomorpha; family Leporidae; genus Lepus; species Lepus europaeus. The sequence continues at coordinate 64,601,555 of NC_084833.1, read as the reverse complement.
CCCTGGCACAGCTCACAATCTGGAATCCTCACGCTTCCTCTCTGGCTCCGATAGCAACAGTTTCTGCTGTAGACCAGGGTTGGACCCAGGCCCGGACACAGTAGCTGCAGCGCTCGCCTCTTTATCCTGCTGCCTCAGGATGGCCACGACTAAGGCAAAGCAGACCATGGTGCCTGTTTTGAAGAAGAACTGGAGGCCGATGAACCTGGGGAGAGAATGAGGAGCCCTTGAACCCCAGAGCCCCTAGTCCAGGCATGCACGTCCTTGGGCTGGGGCAGGGTGCAGGCCCAGGCATCGAGGCCTTGGGCACACATTGAGCTCTGCGGGGGCCTTTCCCTGGCAGGGAGGACAGGCTCTGCAGAGGGAGCCCTGGGCGGAGGCAGCAGCCTGGGCGTCGGCCTGCACTGTGACTGCTCTGTGCCTGGGGCTGGCCCTGCCTCTCTAAGGGGCTTGACAAGGCGGGACTGCCCCACTGGCTGCGAGGAAAGAAAGGTTCCCTCTGCCCAGCTGAACCCATCAAGGTCTTTGCTGGAACTTTCCTCCTCTAGGAAGTCCCCCTAGATAGTCCCAGCCTGCGGGAACTCTGCCCTCCTCTCTGGAAGAGACCAGCTTCCCACCCTGGCTGTGCCAACAAGTCCTTCCCATGTTCACCCCACAGGCTCTGCACCTTCAAGGTCTTTGGAGCTCCCCACTGTACAGATAGGAAGACTGAGTCCCAGAAAGGGTGAGTGAGTCCTCTGATGAGGGAGACAGAGTTGGGCCTGGAACTCAGGCCTCCTGTGCCCTGGTCAGGGCTTTCTCCCCAGCCTCTTACGCTGTCTCTCACAGCAGGGCTGCTTGCCTGAATGGACTCTGTGGTCCGACAGGGGAGAGGCAGTGGTGCCTGTTACTGTGAGCTGTGTGGCTGCAGGCTGCTCCGCCGGCCCCTCGCTTCCCTCGCCCGTGAAGGGGGAGGCAGGGCCGCTGAGCTCGGCACTGGTTGTAGCACCTGTCACCCAGCAAGTGGACTTCAGTGGACCTCCCCGTGGTGGTGTCCTGCTGGGGGCACTGAAGGCATTGCCAGCACAATGCCAGCGTCTCACCGGGTCCGGAGCAGGTCGTGGTCGTAGTAGCGGCAGACAGCTCGGCGCCCGCAGCTCAGGGCCCAGTGCACACACGTGGTGTCGATGGCACTGCCGTGGATCACGGGGCTGGGCATCCAGGCTAGGAGAGGAGGGGTTCAGGGGATGATGGTGGCCTGGCCTTCCCCTGCCACTGCTCCCCCTTCCCTGGCACATAAATCCACCAGGCGCTAGGGCTGTGGGGGCCCCTCAGTCCAGGAGTCTTTGGCCCTCAAGCCCACCGGTCACCCTGTGCCTGAGGGGGTCTTCCAGCAGTCTCCAGCTCCTTCTGCTTGCACAGGGTACCTGGGAGGGGTCTGGATCTACCCACCACCCCACCCCACCGAAGAGCCCAAGCAGGGAACTTACCCAAAACTCTAAGCAGCATGAACTGGATCCCCACAGCCAAAGCCTTGTCTTCTTTCTTCACTCCCCTAATAAGCAGGGACATAGGGATAGGAGCATGGAGAGGACTCCAGCCCCCAGGTGGGACTCCAAACATGCCCTTGCTTCCCCCACTTCCCGCCCCCACCCCGCCAAGGTCTAGCCTGACTAGGGGTGTGGCAGGCCCTACACCCCGTCTCCCTTCACCCTGCAGGGACTGGTCTCTGTGTACCAGGACCTCCCCACCCCCACCCCGCTGACCATCAGCACTCTGTTCTGGCCACAGACACTGGCCCTCTTCCCCCCACCTGACTCCCACCTTCCTGCCATGCTTGGCAACACCTGGAGCTGGAACAGCCTGACGCGCCTCCGGCTTCCCCAAGCTCGGTAATTCCACAGCTTGGGATGCCACGGCAGTCACTGGCGTCTCCTAACTCACACCGGGGGCTGGCATTTATGGGAGCTTGCTCCAGGCTTAGTAGTCCCATCCTGCACCCCCTCGCAGCCCCTGTGAGGCGGGTGTCTCACTCACCCCATTTTACATTTAAGGAAATGGACAGGTTAAGGGGCGTGGCCAAGACCCCACAGCTGACTCATGGGTAAGCCAGGACCTCAGCGGCCTGCTGGGACACCCGAGCCCCTACTTTGTCCCTCCGCCAGCCTGTCCTACAGAGCTGTATGTCTCCAATGTATGCAAGGCACCCTCCAGTGGACGCAATAATCCCAGCAGCATGAAACCCTGGAATTCTCTTGCCCTGGGGCCCCTTCTCCCAGCCGCCACCTCAGGGGACCCTGGCTTTGGATTCAGGTGACAATTTGTCAGGCCCATCACATACTCTCAGGACAAAGGCCAGAAAGATCTTAACCCAAAAAGCAGTGCTCGGCTTGGGCTGGGTCCACAGGAACTCCTGTGGCCTGGGGGCGGCATGCAGAACCACGGGCTCTATTTTACCCAGCACTTGCCCTGGGACTGGGGCCAGCTCCTGAGCTTCTTTGAGCCTCAGTTTTCTGATCTGCAAGATGGGGAGAAAGATCTCCCTTCGGGAGGTTGCGCGGGGATGAAGACAGAACAGGGAGGGCTTGGTCTGTCGTGGTGCCCAGGACGCCCGAGTGGCCTCTTCCTTGACCTCCCCAGACTGCCTTGTGCCCCCCGGCAGCCTGCTGCCTCGCCCTGCTCCTGCTTTCACCTTAGGATGAGCATGAAGGAAGGCGTGTGGGTGATGGAGAACGCTACTGTGCCCGCGCTGGCCAGGAGCATGAAGGGTAGCACCAGGTAGCTGCAGGCCGAGTCGCAGGAGCCCCCCAGCACAGGGCCGCTCCCCTCCACGCAGCTGCAGTTGGTGTAGAGAACCTGGGGCTGGGGGGAGGGGGAGGCGGGGAGAAAGCAGGGATTAGAGCACTCAGGAGCTGGTCAAGACCTGAGACCAGAGAAGGCCCGGAGGCCCGAGAGCCACAGCCAGCTGAGTCCAGGTGGCTGGAGGAGCCAGGCAGGTGCAGGTGCGGAGGCACAGGCTATCTGTGCTCAGCCTGGGCTGAGGCGTGGAGGGGAAGGGAAGCGGAGAGCGAGTGAGCATAACTTTGCCAACACTACACACCAACCACAGGAGTGTACCCTGGGCTGGCCCTTGGCATGCTGGATGGCTGCCTGTGACCACCCTCCCTCCACCCGGGGTTCCCTGAGAGTGGAATGACCTTTCCAGTGTCCTCAGGCCTGGCAGGAGTAAGGCCAAGCCAACAGGCCTGGGCTTTGCCTTTCTTCCCCATGGATCACAGCTTCCTGAGCAGTGTGTCCAAGTCACCAGGGGCCTCGGTAGGAGACAGGTGCTGAGGGATGGGTCACATCCGTACTCTGGGTGGCCCTGTTGGCTGGGGGCAGCAGGATCCCTCTGGACCTCTCACCTCCCTTCTGGCAGCCAACAGAGAGATGCTTCCCATGTCACAGGGTCGGGAAGCCTTGGGGTCCATACTGGAAAGATTTTGAGCCCGGGCAGACGAGACCCGAGGGTGCAAGGGAGCCTGTGGCAGCTGCTTGATGGCTGGACTGATGGGGGAGGCAAGGGGAAGGGGGGTGGCTGGACGACAGGGCTCTGATTTGGAGGTGGAGCCGGGGAGGGAGAGAACTTCGGGATGGGGACTGATGCTCTCCCCGGTGCCCAGCCGGCTGATGTGCATGCTCAGGGGCCCTGTCACCTGTAGGGGGCCTACTGAACATGCACTGCTGGCCACTCAGGACCTTCAACTGCAGGCTGAGCAGCCACCGGGCTGGAGAGAAAACGAGGGACAGGAAGTGGAGCAATGCGCTGTGGCAGGGTTACTGGAAGAGAGGCCCTGGAGGGTCCTTTTCTCCAAGGCAGAAGGTGGCCGGGATGGACGCAGAGGCTGGAGGCTCTCCTCTTGAGATTCCCCCCAACCTTTCATTCCCTTCCCATGGCAGGGAGTTCTTTTCCTGAAGGATTTCACTCTCTGCTGCCCCAGGTCCCTGAGCTCAGCGGCCGGCCACCTCTCCCCATCCTACCTGCTTGCTCACTTGTTGAAAAATGCTTATGGATGTTGGCTGGCGCCATGGCTCACTAGGCTAATCCTCCGCCTGTGGCGCCGGCACCCCAGGTTCTAGTCCCAGTTGGGGTGCCGGTTTCTGTCCCGGTTGCTCCTCTTCCAGTCCAGCTCTCTGCTGTGGCCCGGGAAGGCAGTGGAGGATGGCTCAAGTGCTTGGGCTCTGCACCCGCATGGGAGACCGAGGAAGCACCTGGCTCCTGGCTTTGGATCAGTGCAGCGTGCTGGCAGTAGTGGCCATTTGGGGGGTGAACCAACGGAAAAAGGAAGACCTTTCTCTCTCTTTCTCACTGTCTAACTCTGCCTGTCAAAAAAAAAAATGCTTATAGGGACAGGCGTTTGGCACAGTGGGTTAAGTCACCACTGGGGATGCCCACAGCCCACAAGGGAGTGCCTAGTTTGAGTCTGTCTCTGCTTCTGATCCAGCTGTCTGCTAACATGCACCCCAGGAGGCAGCAGGTGATGCTCAAGTACTGGGGTTCCTGCCACCCACGTAGGGGACCCAGATCCAGTTCCTGGCTTTAGGCTTCAGCCTGGCCCATCACTGGCTGTTGAAGGCAACTGGGGAGTGAACCAGCAGATGGAAGATCTCTCACTGTCTGCCTTTCAAGTAAAGTGAAAATAAATAACAAGTGTAAAGACTGTCACTGAGTGTACCTGCACTGGGCCCAGAATGACCCATCCCGAGCCAGGCTGCTCACAGTCCGCCTAGGGATGCTGACTCCTTAAGAGACAACTTCAGGCCGGCGTGACCGTCCCTGAGTGGCCTGGTCCCAGCTGCACCCTCCTCCAGACACCACCTCCAAACCCAGACCTCTGTGGCTGGTCCTAACTGAAGGCCAGGCTGGGAGGCAAGAGCCTTGGGTTCCAGACCCAGCTCTGGTCTGAGACTCTGGTGCCCTCCAGGCCTCCACTTCCTACCCATACAATGGGCATAGCACAGGGATACATTAAAATGCTTGTGGAAAAATGGAATTAAAAGATCTGTTGATTTTGGTGCAAAAATTCTGAAATGCATGCATAGCTTTTCATAATGGGCATGCCCCAGTGAACTATGTGAAGACCCCTTTTGTGCATGTGGGAGTATTACTGTCTTAAAGTTTCCTGGGTGCCAGGCTAAGCACTTTCCATGGATTACATTCCAGGGCCCTTCATTCACACTTCAGTGAGTTCTTCCTGGTAAAGCACCTAGCACAGTGCCTGCTCTGCAATAACATCACTCTGGTTTTCCAAACCAGGAAACTGGGGCCCAGGTCCAACAATTTGCTTAGGGTGACAGGGTCCTTACAGGCAGGACAGGGATTTGAGCTGGGCAGCCTGGCCTGTGCCCAGGGACCCATAGGCACAAGAGTACATGGCCTTGTTGGCAGCCTGGCCCCCTACCAGGACCTGGGGCCTCTGGGAGGGCTCTCAGGGAGATGAACTAGATGAGGACAGCCGTGTAAGGAGGCTCAAGGCTGGGACTGTGAAGATCCCAGGTACGAAGGTTTACCCAGCCCAGGCTGTGCCTGGCTGGTTCTCAAGGCCTGTCAGCAGCTGGCGGGGCAGGGCCTCTCCCTGAGGAGGCTCTCGGGCTATGGCCCTGATGCCTGGCATGATGGAGACTCTGGAGGGAGGGGGATGTTGTCATGACAGGCAGCCTGGCACTGGCCCTCTACACACAGTCTTGTGGGTACTTGCAGGAGCCACCCCTCTGGCCTCTCAGATTCCCTGAAATTCCTGTGAATCATTTCCTTTTCTCCCCTGCCCAGATGGCCAGGGCCTGGAGCTGGCTTGCTTTGGAGCCCTGGACCCAAGCTGGCAGGGAAAGCCTATGCAGAGAGTAACGTTCTATGTCTGCTAACAGGAGAGATCCATGGAGAGGGAACAAGCAGAGGGGCTCAGTGCGCTGGGCCCACAGGGGAAGATAGGGCCCCTGGCAGAGGTTGCTCCAGGGCCCAGACTCACCTGGCTTTTGTCCGTGGCCTCCTGGACCACTTGGCTCGTGCAGCCCGCGTGGCAAGGCGTGATGTACTCCACGTGGGTGCTGGGGTCACACACAGGGTTAAAGCCATCTGCTGGACACGAACAGGCCTCCATGCAGCTGGGAAACAGGCCCGGCTCCGGCTGCATGCTGGAGAGAGACAAGGCCGGGCTCCTCAGGTGTGGCCTGGCTCTCCTGATGCCCAGGCCTCCAGCAGGGGCCTTTGTAGTGCTGGGCCCATGACCCAGCATGGAGAGCCGCACACAGAGGTGTTCCACCATCAGGGCTGCCCCAGATGGGGCAGTGGGGAGCCCCTTGGCATAGAGGGACGTGAGCAGGGAGGTGGGCCAATGGGAGAAGTGGGTACTGGGCTGGACCAGAGGCCTCCAAGCCCCCTTTCAGCTCCTCGGGTCTTGGAGCTTCTTCAGCAGAGATCCCTGTTCCGTGGCGACCCTTCGAGGAGGAACCCAGATGTGCTCCTTCCAGAACTCAGTGCCAGAGGAGGACTGCCTGGGTCTTCAGGAGCTGGGGTTTGCCTCCTTTGCATGTGGAGCCCAATCAGGACACCTGACCAGCTGCAGCAACTCCAGCCTGTTCCTGCCTCTCTCTGGGCCTCAGCTTCTCTGTCCGCTGGGCAAAGGGCCCTTCCTCCCTGTCACCACCCTGCTCCGCATGTCCTGTCCCACCTGCCTCCCTCCTGAGCATCTGCTCCAGCTAGCCCGGGCAAGGTGGGAGTGGGGATAGGGGAAGGAGGTCAGAGAGAGGCTCGGTTTGAGGGAGAGGCAGAGTTGGCTCTGGCTTCATGCTGGGAGGGAGTACAGCAAGCCTACTACATGACAGGGGTCTGGAGAGGCTGGTGTCCAGTGCAGGGCAACACAAGGGTCAGTGGCCAGCCTGAGCAGAGGGAGGCTGGAGGGCCCCCTCTCGGGTTGGGGGAGTGTGTGGGGCTGAGACCCTGGTGGATTGGCGGGCCTGGCAAGCTTGGTGACACCTCAGTTCCTTGGAGCAGGGGTTAGTGGGACTGGGGAGGCTGGGAGCAGGGCAGCTGGTGAGAGGACTGGCAGCTGGGGTGGGGGTGGGGGTGGGGGTGGGGCCCAGGGCAGAGGTGAGCTCCAACCCCTTCCTGAGACGTGGGTGCTCCATCTATGTGGGAGAAAGATCATCACATGGCACTGTCTCCTCTCCCACCCCATGGTCTTGGCACATCTCCCCTGCAGGGGGTTGGGGAAGCAGGCTGGCACTGTCTGAGCTGAGGGCCATCGGGAGCATGCCCAGGTGCCCGGCCCAGGAGGAAGCCTTGCTCAGAGCCCTCTGCCAGCAGCGGGAAGGCCGCTCGGGTGAGATGTGTGTGGGTTCTCCCTCAGCCCCTCCTCTCTCACAACCACCTGGAGCAGACTGCTTCTGTGGAGAGTCCTGGCTCTAGGCCCTGTGCTGTCCCTGCTGGGCGGGTGACTTCCCCTCTCAGCTGTGAAGGGGGCCCACGGCAGAGATCCCATGGGGTTCAATGGGATGTCAAACAAGAACTGCTCTGTTGCTGGCCGCGTGGGTAATGTCAGCTCGGCAGGAATGTGAGGAACCTCCTCCACTTGCTCAGTTGGTCTCAAAAGGCTTTGCTGATGAATTAGAACCCAGAGCCCAATGCATAAATTGCAAAAACATGGCTGCGAACACAGGTGTGGTGAGACAGCAATGCCAAGGAATGTGGAGAGGAGAGAGATGGGGAGTAGGGGATGAACTGTTTTCTATTTACTTTTTAAAAAATTGTGGTAAAAGCCGGCGCCGCGGCTCAGCAGGCTAATCCTCTGCCTTGCAGCGCCGGCACACCGGGTTCTAGTCCTGGTCGGGGCACCGATCCTGTCCCGGTTGCCCCTCTTCCAGGCCAGCTCTCTGCTGTGGCCAGGGAGTGCAGTGGAGGATGGCCCAAGTGCTTGGGCCCTGCACCCCATGGGAGACCAGGAGAAGCACCTGGCTCCTGCCATCAGATCAGAGCGGTGCGCCGGCCGCAGCGCGCCTACCGCGGTGGCCATTGGAGGGTGAACCAACGGCAAAAAAGGAAGACCTTTCTCTCTGTCTCCCTCTACTGTCCACTCTGCCTGTCAAAAAAAAAAATTGTGGTAAAAATACCTATTTACTTTTTACTCTAAAAGTCACTAATTGTCAGGCCAAGGGCTTCCCGAGGCACAGGGCACTGTATCCAGAAGGCCCCGTTCCAGAAAGCAGAGCCGCCCCCCTGCTTAGGAAAAGGAGAGGGGACAGGGGAGGAGGAGATGGGGGAGAGGCAGTGAGGGAGGAATTTCGGACATGCGGGCGGGGAGCTGGGCCTTCCCTGGCCCTGAACAGAGGCTGGTGCCCAGTGCAGGGCCACACAGGGGACAGTGGCCAGGCTGGGCAGGGCCCCGCAGCCACACAGATGGAGCCCCAGGTAGGAAAGTGGGCACCTGGGCAGAGGAAGAGAGGCCCAGGAAGAGGTGGGCACAGAGGAAGTAGGGGAACTCTGGCAGGATGCTGGGCTAACTCGGCCTGCAGCAGCATCCAGAACAGGAGCCATTCTGGTGGGGAGCAACGCCCAACACCTGCTCCCGGAAGGCCCCCAAGGGGAAGCGCCTGTGTGTGAGGGACGGTGTGGGGAGGGAGGTGACAGGCTCCAGGGACCTCCCTCCAGGAGGGAGGAGCCAGGGGCTTGCCTCATGGGTGTGGACAACGAATTCTGGAACATTTGGGCCAAGGAACGGCAGACTTTCAGCTCGCAGATTCTAAGAACCAGGCACCTGCGAGGTGTCCAGTGCCTGAGCCCCCAAATGCAGCCTCCTGACAAGGCCATCCAGCACCTGCCCCCACTCCTCCCACCCCAGCTCCGGGTGCTGTAGAGCCTGCTTCCTCCTAGGCATCCTTCCTCTAGCAGGGGCTCCCCTGCCCTGTGGCCTCAGCCATGCCTCGGCTGGGCCTACGGGCTGGACTGCTTTGCCCTGGCTCAGCCTCCATCCCCCCACCCCCTAGGGATGAGACTGCCTTGCCCAGGGGGCTTGACACCTTACTGAAAGAGGCTCCACCTAGCCTCCCCTAAAGCCACCCGGTCCAGGTCCCACACCCTCCCCCGCACATGCGCACACTCACGCGGGCCTCTGGGCAATGCCTGCGATCCGGTGGGAGGAGCAGCCAGTGAAGAAGAGGGGCATGGAGAGCCCCAGACCCAGCAGTGCCCCCAGCAGGCAAAGGATGCCGCAGCGCAGCGGGCCCATGTGGAGGCGCTTGACCAGCACACCCCCCACCACGATGCCCACGATGGCCGAGGGGATGACGAGGGAGCCGATGAGCAGGTTGGCATAGGACGCTGTGATGGAAAACTGGCGCTCCAGGAACTTGGGCAGGAAAGTGGCTATGCCTGCCGCCATGGATGACATGCACACCTGGGACAGGACCACCAGCAGGAAGATGGGGTGGCGCAGGGTCCGCAGCAGCACCTTGGGGAAGACTGTTGGGGCGAGTAGGGAGCAGTCAGCGCAGGCCCAGCTTGCCCTGTACAGTTCCAGCTGTCCCACTCCTTTGCCTTCCACTTCCTTCTATTGCTTTCAGCTCTTTCCCACTACATTTCACTCCTTTCTCCTTCATTCTATTCCATTTTTAAACTCCTGTTTCATTCCATTCCACTGAGTTAGATGGCCATTTATCCGATGTGTATATTTCCATCCAATCTATTTGATTCTTTAGAGAGGTATTTCAAAAAGTTTGTGGAAAATGGAATTAAAAGATAAAACTGATTTTGGTGCAAAAGATTTTGAACTCCATGTATGCGAACGGTTTTTAAAAGTTCATGGAAAATGCATGCTAGGAAAAAAATATGATTTGGTTTAATTTTTAAAGGTAGAGTTACAGACTGAGAAGGAGAGAGAGATTTTCATCTGCTGGTTTATTCCTCAAATGGCCATAATGGCCAGGCTGAAGCCAGGAGCCTGGAACTCCATCTGGCTCTTCCACATGGGTAGCAGGGGCCCAAGTACTGTGGCCTTCTTCTACTGCTTCCGCAGGCACATTAGCAGGGAGCTGGATCAGAAATGGAGTAGCCGGAACTTGAACTAGTGCTCATAAGGGATGCCAGCATCACAGGCTGTGGCATAACCCACTGTACCAGCCCCTGGCTTTCATTTTTTTTTTTCACCAAATAAAACATTTTTATGTAAAGTATTTTGTACTTCCATTTTCATAAACTTGTTGAAGTCCCCTTGGTGTGATTCTATCCCATGCCAACACTTTGGTCTTCTTTCATTCACCACATCTCATTGCATTTTTTTCTGTTCTACTTTATTGTCCTCTACTTTTCCCCTTGGCCATCGTGTCCTCCCTGTGTCCCCGGCACAGGGCTGCCTCCCCTATGCTCGTCTGTGTCTCGCCATAGCACACCACCTGTCAGTCTACGTAGTTGGTTCATTTAGCTATGCTGTGGTTGCCTCGCCAGGACATAAGCATCCTCCAGGAGAGGGGGTTTTGTCTGTTGTGTTAACTGCTAGACCTCCAGAGCCCGAGGCATCATAGGCACTCAGTAAATTTCTGTCAAATGAATGAAGGAATGAATGAGTGGGCATTCAGACCACTGTGTGATCCCATGTCAAGACGCTGGGCAGAATCCCAGGCCTCCAGATATGAACTGAGCGGGCTTGGCGCTGGGAGTCCTCCTGGAGGTAGGACAGTGTGAAGGCCTAGAGACTGGTGACAGCTGGCGAGGAGCAGCGGGGTGGGGAGGGGGGAGGAGGAATTCTGACTAAGTACACAGCAGGGACCCAGGCAAGGAGGCAGGAAGAGAAGTGACTCTTGTGGCACCGGTGACCTCCCCAGCATCCTGCTAGCTCCTCTGAAGGTGCTTCAGCCTTGGTGTTAGTGCAAGTCGCCCCTCTGGGCGTCAGTCTCTTCCGGGTAAGGGAACAAGTGATGTCCAAGAGCGCTTTCTGTTCTGACATGTGTGCCCCTCTGTCCCCTACAATGAAGGAGCAAAAGCTACGCTTCTGCCTGCCGCTGGCCAGACTAAGTCAGATCAGGGGTGTTGGGTAGGAGAGCAGGAAAGAGGGAGGAAGGCAAATCCCTGGCTGGGCTGGGCAGGGTAAGAGAGATGGCCATGTGGGGTCTTCAGGGCCCTGAGGGAGGTCGGGGGGTCTCTTTTCTTCCTGCTGCAGCAGGCCCAGGGCCTCTGTCTGTCATGGGAAGTGATCTCTGTGTGTCCTCAGAGCATGGCCAAGTCAGCTGGTTCCCTAGCCCCCTGGGCGGGGCCAGGCACTATTTCTATGGGAGCCAGAAAATAGACAAAATAGTCCAGACAGACGGGTGGGGACTGGGGCTGTGGAATTCCCCCTCCTTCCCAGCTCAGGCCCACTCCCTATCACTAGTCCCTGGCCACACACCCAGTGTACAAGGCCAGCATTGGAGTTGGGGGTGGGGGGTGTGATGCTGGCCTTCGTCCAGGTCACTGCTCCGGGCTCTCCCTCTCCATGAGCTGCCCCTGCCAGATCATCTGATGTCCTCAGGAGCTGTGGGGTTTTTCCCTGGCTTGGACCACGTAGCTCCGGTGCCCTCACCGCACAGTGTCTCCAGAAAGGGTCAGGAATTTGTCCTAGTTGATCCAGAGAGGCCAGGGGATGGCCAGGAGCCCCCAAGGGTCTCCTGATGCCCGGGACAAGGGCCATTCCCCTTCCGTCTCCTCCCATTGCCCTTCCATGGCTAGGCATCTCTGATGGTTCTCACCCCCCTCTCCTGCACTCCCCGCTTTGAGCCCATCCCCCCTCAGCATCTACAGCCAGTCTCCAGGAGAGATGGAAAATTCCTAGAGGGCAGGGCTCCTGCTCAGAGGCAGCTCTTCATCTCTCCACAGGGCTGCCTTTAACTCAGCAGTGCCTCCCCCATCAGACACTCCAGGGCCTCTTCCCCATGGGCCAGGGGTCTCACCCAGCTCAGAGGCCAGGTGTCCTCTGTCAGTTTGGGGTTATGTGGGGGGGGAGTCCCTCCGTTAACTCAAAGACATGTATCCTCCATTAGACAGGAACCTCCTTCAATTCAGGGACCATGTCTCCCCCATCAGACAGGGGCCTTCATATCACTTCCTTGTTCCCCAAGAGTGTAGGGCTCCTTCAGCTAAAGGACCATGCTTCCAGCTCCCCCTGCCTCTCTCATGGACGCAGATGGTCAAGGCCAGGCCCTAGGTCCGGCTGGTCCCTGTGGAATTCTGCAGAAGCCCAGAAGCCAGGCTGGCTTCCCGGCCACAGGGCCCGTGGCCAGCCATACCCCATTCTCACGTAAAAGCTGAGACTGCCAGAGAACACCCAATTCTACGATCCAATTTCAGCACCCCGCCCCAGCCTTGCTCTGGGCAGGAGCCAATGCCGTGATTAATAAGCTCTTCCATGGTGCAGTGTTCTGGGGCCTTCCAGCAGCTGCAGGTGACCTGAGGTTAGGGAGCTCCGGGCCTTGTAGGCCCAGCCCCAGGGAGCCCAGGCTCTCCTTTCCCCCAGGACACTGGAGAACGAGGAGCTAGCTCTCCTCAAGAGGCAGACCTGACTCCTTCTTGCAAAACTCTCAGTAAGGAATTAGCAAGCCCTGTGGATTTCACTTCCTAAAGCAGGCAGCTCCACTCTCCAACCCAGAGCATGGTCAGAGCAATCACAGCAGGGTAGGAGCACGCATGGAAATAATTATATCTTATGTAAGTGCAGATCTTAAAAATAGTATGCAGAGCCTTTTCCCTTCCTCATTCTGATTGCTTCTCCTAACAGTCCTTGAAAGAGGCAGAGTAAGGATTACTGACCCCATCCTTCTGAGGAGGAAGCTGCTTAGAGAGGGGAAGTCACTCTACAAAACTGTGCACTGGTCAGCGTTGGAGGCAGGGCTCAAGTCCACATCTCCTGACAGCCAGCCAGCATGCTACACAGCAGGTGCTCAGTGTCCTTTGGGATGGGAATCTTCAGAAAGGACCACCTGGTCACAACACAGACCTGGTTACTGCCCGAGTTCAAGGTCTCAGGGTCAGAGCAGCGTGCGTCTTAGCTCACTGGCTACCCCTTACTGCACAGCTGGTACCTAAAACCCGGATAGAAGCAGGGATCCAGGCTGGCCAGTGCCGCGGCTCACTAGGCTAATCTTCCGCCTGCGGCGCCGGCACCCCGGGTTCTAGTCCCGGTCAGGGCGCCGGATTCTGTCCCGGTTGCTCCTCCTCTTCCAGTCCAGCTCTCTGCTGTGGCCCAGGAAGGCAGTGGAGGATGGCCCAAGTGCTTAGCACCCAGCTCCTGGCTTTGGATCGGTGCAGCATGCCAGCCGTGACCTTTCTCTCTCTCTCTCTCTCTAACTCTGCCTGTCAAAAAACAAAACAAAACAAAAACCAAAACAAAACAAAACCAAAACCAAACAAAAAAAAACCAAAACCAAATCAGGCCTCTGGATTTCAGCCCAGAGCGCCCTCCATCCATGCTGTTGCCTGGGGTTTTAACAAATATTTCCTGAGGCCTCCTGCTGTAGGCTCAGTGGTTGGTAGGAGAAGCCACCACTGGTGTGACCTTCAGGAGCTCACTACTTGGAGGCCGGGCTGGCCTGGATCTGAGCTGATAAAGAAACCCTGAGGGCTCTGAGGGCCCACCAGGGAGAGGGAAGCAGCCTTGCCGGGGCAAGAGCCCAACACACTGGAGCAAGGAGGGCTCTTGAGCTTGACCTAGAAGAGCAGGGAAGATTTTGATAGACAACAATAAAAAGTGGGGGCCTAGGCAGAGGGGACCACATGAGCAAAGACTGACAGGGAGCATGTGGTACTCATAAGGGCCTGGAGTGTAGAAGATGAATCAAGAAAGGCAGGAAGGGACTGGCGCTGTGGTGCAGCAGGTAAAGCCACAGCCTGCAGTACCGGCATCCCACATGGGCGCCGTTTCAAGTCCCGGACTGCTCCACTTCCGATCCAGCTCTCTGCTATGGCCTGGGAAAGCAGTAGAAGATGGCCCAAGTCCTTGGGTCCCTACACCCATGTGGGAGACCTGGAAGAAGCGCCTGGCTCCTGGCTTCGGGTCAGCTCAGCTCTGGCCATTGCAGTCATTTGGGGAGTGAACCAGCAGACAGAAGACCTCTCTCTCTCTCTCTGCCTCTCTGTAACTCTTCCTTTTAAATAAATAAATGAATAAATAAAAGGCAGGAAGTGGCTGGAGCCTCAGGGGTCCCTCTGGCCTCACCTTCCCATAACCTGGCGAGAGCTCACTTACCTTTGATGAACTGGATCACGGTGAGGTCTGTTGCAATCTGAGCTAAGCCATCTTGCTTCTTTTGAGACTCCCCCAGGCTCTGCTCAGGGGGGGAGTCCTCACCCTGGAGAGACACACAGCCACGGGCAGTCAGCTGGACATCAGAGGTCCTGCTCGAAGATGGCCATGAGCCCAGCAGAGCTCTGGGAGAGGAGCATCTGGGGTCTCTTACACTTCATCAGGAGCAATGGGGGCCTGCAGTGTTCCACTGCTTCTTGGACCCATGGATTTTCAACAAGTAGTTTTGAAAGGGTGAATGAAATTCCTGTGGTTAAACTTGTCATCATCACCACCAGCATCCACATGGCCAATGAGTCATCACCTTCATTAATATAACAACCATCACCAATACTAACATGAACATTACCACCATAACCCCCATCATCATTACTGTTTCTGTCATCTTAAACATCATCCCCATTCACAGCACCAACAGCTTCATGAATAAATGACCATTTATGATGATCATGACATGGCCACTGTCACGGCCACTACCACCAGCACAACCATTACCATCATCACTGTCACGGAACCTTCAGGATCACCACCAACACCATGACTGTCAGAATCATCTACTTACTATCACTGTTCTCTATCACCATCATCATCACTAACCTCACCACTGTCTTTACCAGTATCTGTGTCACCAACCTTATCACCAACACCGACACCATCACCTCAACACTCACCAACACTCACCAACAGCACTATCAACTCAACAGTCCTACCAGTATCACCACCACTGTCTCAAACAGCATCTCTAATACTGACCTCATCATCACCATCACTGTTACTGGTGCCATCAGCATCACCCATCCTATCACCACCATCCTCAGTGTCACTGTCACCATCGACAACAACTACTCTCACTGCTTCCGCCACTGCCACCATCAACATCACCAACACGATGGTGGCAGTGATTATGTTGGGACTGTCACCACCTGGAGAGGCACCCGGGGCAGGAGCCGTCTGTGAGCTGCACCTACCAAAAGGTTGGGGTAGTTTGGGCCTGGAGCCCTATCCTGGTCTCTGCTCTCTGGTGGGACAGGAAGGGAACTGGACTGGGCAGGGGGCCAGAAACAACAGCCCTCCTCTTCTTCCCTGGGATGAGCCCACACTGTGAGGGTGCCCATGGAGGTGTCACCCCATCTGGGTGAGGATGGCACTGAGAGACTTTTATCCTGGGGAAGGGAAGACTTGGGGTGTGCTGGGGGGCACAGTGACCACCTTCTGATTGTTGGGCAAAAGGAAGGAAATCGTGAGGAATTGCGGTTCATGTCTACGAAGCACTTAGGACATGCTGAACACTGTTCTGATGACCAGCTGGTAACTCACTGAGCACTCACATCAACCTGCAGCAGCAGATACCACTGCAATGCCTTTGGTCCTAAGGACAGAGGAGACACAGCCGCTGAAGGGTCAGGGTGTTCTACCTGCATCCCTCCAATACAACGCTGTGAGGCGTTTGTAGATGAGGGAACGGGGTCTTGGAGAAGTTGCTACCGACACAGGGTTTTCCCGATACAAGTGACCAAAGGGGCTCTGATTCATGGCAGTTTTCCATGCAGCCCAATTCTTCAGAATTGGAAGCAATCAGTTCCATGGAGATCTAAGCCTGGGGTAAAGAGCTATTGGCAAGAGGCGACCCTGGGAGGAAGTGAGTTCCCCGTGAAGGGCAGCGTGCAAGCAGAGGCTGGATGTTGTATGCCATGGGGGAGGGCAGGGTGGGCTGTGGGGCTCACAGGCGCTTCCCTGGCTCTGCCACTCCTCTCCCTGTGTTGCTTCTGTGAGGTCCCTAGGCCTCACCCTCTGGCTGGTGTCTGACACCTTCTCTTCCGGCTCTCATCTCAGTTTTTTTTAAGGGAACCTCAGGAGGCAAACACAGTTTGGAACCTCCATGGCCCTCTCCACCTGGCTCCTTGGCACTGGCTGTCCCGGCAGGACAATCCACTCAAATATTAATTCATGAGCTTGTTGCCCCGTGGGCTTTCCCCTTCTCTCCTTTATTCCAGCCAGGAGCTGGCCTGGGTTTCCTGTCCCCACGAGGCGTTGTGGCGGGGCAGAAAGCAGTAATCACTTTCAGGATTTTCCTCTGGCTCACTTCCAACGTTTGAGGACACTGAAAGGATTCTGTTGGGTGTTGGGAGTGGTGTGAGGAGACAGGGAGGCCTTGGCCTTAGAGGGTGAGGGGGAGAGAATGCTGTCTTCCCCACAACTAACAATTGGAAATGAGGCTGGGGCCAGGAGCAGGCAGTGTGTGGGTTCTGAAGCCGCGGGGAGACTAGGCTGAGGAAGCTGTGTACCTGGAGGGACAGCCACAGGCTGACAAGGGAGGCTGGGCTGTCCCCTTCCCAGCCACACCAAGACCCTTCTGCTCAAGCAGTTATTTACTTATGTATTTATTTTTCACTATTTTCAAAAATGTGCAGCCTTTTCTTCTTTTTTTAAAATATTTACTTGAAAGGCAGAGAGACTGAGAAATAGTCGGAGGAAGCTCTTCCATCCAACGGCCCACTCCCCAGATGCCTACAACAGCAGAGGATGGGCCAGGCCCAAGCCAGGAGCCTGGAACTACATTTGTTTCTCCACGTGGGTGGCAGAGACTCAAGTAGTTGAGCTATCACTGGCTGCCTCCCAGGGGGCGCATTAGGAGGAAGCTGGAATTGGACCCAGGCATTCTGATACGGAATGCAGGTTTCCTAACCTCTGTTCCAAGTGTCTTAAAGGGAACCAGATGGACTAGGGTGGCAGGTGGGCATCATCATAGTAACCACTGTGGACTAATGCTGATGCCTGCTGGGTGGGGGTGGGGAGCCCCTCCCAAGGCCTGGACACTGTGTAAGACCTCCGGACCTTTGCTTCACCTTGGCGGGAAAACCTTGAGAAGGCTAAGGTTGAATTTTTTTGATGACCTGGCAGGATGGGCATTCAGAGTAAAATAAGCTGATTTTTAGAGAAAATAATAAGATTTTCTATTTCACACACATCGATGCCTGAGTTAAAGTCTGTTCAGCCTCGGCCGGCGCCGTGGCTCACTAGGCTAATCCTCCGCCTAGTGGCGCCAGCACAGCACAGCGGGTTCTAGTCCCAGTCGGGGCGCCGGACTCTGTCCCGGTTGCCCCTCTTCCAGGCCAGCTCTCTGCTGTGGCCAGGGAGTGCAGTGGAGGATGGCCCAAGCCCTTGGGCCCTGCACGCCATGGGAGACCAGGGGAAGCACCTGGCTCCTGCCATCAGATCAGCGCGGTGCGCCGGCCGCAGCGCGCTACCGTGGTGGCCATTGGAGGGTGAACCAACGGCAAAAAGGAAGACCTTTCTCTCTGTCTCTCTCTCACTGTCCACTCTGCCTGTCAAAAAAAAAAAAAAAAAAAAAGTCTGTTCAGCCTCTTTCTCTCCTGCTGGGCCCTGAGCTCTGCAGGAGCAGCAGCTGTGTTTCTCATGTTCTCTCCTGAAGCCCTGGTGCCCAGCACAGGGCCGGGGGCGAAACAGCGAGCATCCGATAAACATAAACATCGATTCAGGGGAGGAGCACGAGAGATGGCTCAAGCTGGCTGGGGTGCAGCCTGCGCCAGGCTCAGGAAAAATGAGAACGTTGAGAGGCGATGCTGGTGTGCTTCGAGGGAGCTCCGAGACAGGTAAGGGGCACACAGCGCCCCTGGGGGATGGCAGAACAGAGACTCCAGGACTTGCCAGGCCCTTGGGGTGTGGGCTGAGACTTGTGCGGACAGCTCACTGGCTCTCGCCCAGGAGGGAATCTCATGCCACTTCACACACGAGCAGACGAGCTCCAAGGTTAGGCAGCTTGCTCAGCCTCACACGACTGCAAAGCTGCACAATGAAGCTCTGAGCTCAAGCTTGCCTCGTAGGAAACACCTGCTGTAGCTGCGGTGCCCGGTGAGCCAGTGGCCCTGCCGCAGGACAGACAGAGCCAGGAGGCCCCTCTGTGGTGCGATCTGAAGGTGTCTGAAGTCCCACTCTTTATTATTTCTTTAGGTGAGGCACCCTCGGTCTGTTTCTCATTTAGACCTAGAGCTGCACTGTCTGATGCAGCTGCCACCGGCCACCTGGGCCACTGAGCACGGGAAACGGGACTTGTCCAAGTGCAGGCATGCCTTCAATGGAAAACACACATGGTGTTCTGAGGACTTAGCACGAAAAACATATTTCAGGGCCGGCACTGTGGTGTGGCAGGTAAAGCCGCCACCTGTGGTTCTGGCATCCCATATGGGCGCTGGTTTGAGACCCAGCTGTTCCACTTCTAATCCAGCTCTCTACTGTGTGGGAGACCTGGAGGAAGCTCCTGGCACAAGCTCCAGCTGTTGTGGCCATTTAGGGAGTGAACCAGCGGATGGAAGACTTCTCTCTCTCTCTTCCTCTGCCTCTGTGTAACTCTTCCTTTCAAATAAATAAATAAATCTTAAAAAAAGAAAAAGAAAAAGACATTTCAGGGGCTGGCGTTGCAGCATAGTGGGTAAAGCTGATGTGTGCATTGCTGGCATCCTATTTGGGCAATGGTTTGAGTCCCAGCTGCTCCACCTTTGATCCAACTCCCTGCTGATGGCTTCGGAAACCGGTGGAGGATGGCCCAAGTGCTTCCCCACGTGGAGGACCTGGAAGAAGCTCCTGGCTCCTGGCTTCTGCCTGAAGCAGCCCCAGCTGCTGCAGCTATTTGGGTAGTGAACCAGCAGATGGGAAATTTTTCTCTCTGTCTCTCCCTCCTTCTCTGTAACTCTGCCTTTCAAATTCATGAATCTTTAAAAAAAGAAATTTGATTATTAATTTTTAATATTTATCATATGCTAAAACATGGCTATTTTAGATATAATGAGGTAAATAAAGGACATTACTAAAACGAACTTCTTTCACTGTTGAGCATGGCTACTAGGATGATGTCTGTGGCCACCACACTCGTTTCTTTGGGACAGGCTGCCTTCAAGGAAGTGAGCGGCTCCCCATGCTCTTCCCTCAGTCCCATCCAAGCTATGGGGGTTGGGGATTGGGTAGAGGGGGTGGGTGGTCCCAGAGGGAGCTTGCAGAGGGACGGGGGTCTAGGGTGGGGTGCTGATGCGACAGGATGGCAGGAAGGCTGTGGATAGCCTGGCCAATTCCCAGTGTTTCTCACCTGGGAGGGGCAGGCCCACCCTTCAGAGAGAAGCAGTCTTGTCAGGTCCTTGCCTGGGATTCCTTGTCCTCATGTAGACAACCACAGCATCATCCGCTCCCAGGTGCACCTCCTTGTGTCCACACTGCATGTTCACACCCACGGGCTTCTGCGATTACCACACGGGTCTACCTGGTGCAGGGATTATGACGGCGCCTACTGCATAAGAGAGAAGGCCGAGGCCCCCACATGGAGGGTGCTACCCAAGAGGCTACTAGCTGAACATCCTCCAGTGTCCCTGGCTCGCCTCTATCTCAGGCTGCGATCAAGAGGAGACAGGTGGAGAGAGACAGATCTCAGGGGCGGGCGGGGGGGGGGGTGGGGGGCAGGCCTGAGGTTTGGGATTTGGGCAGACAGGAAGTGAGAGGCTCTCTGAAGCAGGGGCACAGTGTGGGGGTGGGGCAGCAGGCAGTCAGCCCCAGCAGTTAAGAAGCCTGCGTCCCACATCCGAGTACCTGGGTGTGAGTCCAGGCTCCAGCTCCTGCCTCCAGACTCCTGCCAATGCAGACCCCAGGAGGCAGTGGTGATGGCTCAGGTTTTTGGGTCCTTGTTATCCACATGGGAGACCTGGATTGTGTTCCTGGCTCTGGGCTCCAGCTCTGGCCCATCTCTGGCTGTTGCAGGTATTTGGGAGAGTGAAGTAACTGACAGGATCTCTCCTCCTCCAATAAATAAGTAAACCAGTAGGAAAAAAAAAAAAAAAAAACCTGTTTAAAAGTGTGCTGGTGGGGAAGGTGCCTGGCATATGTGGTGGCGGTGAGGATGCCAATCTGCCTATGGTAAGTGCCACATGGGGGCAGTAGCTGGAGCAGGAGAGGGGCTGAGCTGGACCTGGGCCATTGGTTAGGGCCACAGTGAGTGACTGGAGCTGTGCCCTAGGCCTACGTACCCCTAGCTCCTACCCTGCCTTCGCCCCTGGTTTCCATCTCTCACCCCATGTCTGTTTTGAGCACTGCTGAGTAATAGTGGGCTGCAGAAACAGGAAAGCATGTGCTGTGCTCAGAGCAGGGTCTGCAGGGACACCCGTCTGGGCCGCGGTTTGCCCAGGTCAGCAGCCTGGCCTGAGAGGCTGTCAGGACTTCCCTCCTAGGGCTTCCGTGCTGACCGCTTAGAGCTTCTGGGACACGCTATATGTGGCTCAGCCACAGACAAGGGCCCTGTGGCACGCTGGGCCTCCAGGGATCCAGGAGTCATCCCGAGAGGGAGCTGAGGTCCCAGAGGGCTCTGTCCAGGACTCTGGCGGGTAATATGAAGCCAGCTGCTAGCACTCAGCGTCTGTCACATGTTTCCATGGACAGCAGCCACCTGAGTGGGCTCACCTGCTCAGCGTCCTAGCCCCTGCAGGGGAACTGCCCGGAGATCGGAGCTTCTGTGAGAAATTACACGTGCTTCTAGCTGTCTTTTAACCATGTGCATGCAACTGGCCATGCCTCTTCCGGTTGGCTATTAGAAAGCTCAGAGCCAAGTAAGCCACTCTACTGAGGGTCCACGGAGTGCATTTTCAGGATGCATGCATCTACGCCTTTCTCTCTCATTCAGTTAACCTTTTGTTCTCATTTATATTTTATCTGTTGGCAGAGGTCCTGGATGGGTTTTCTGAGGTTTGAATCCTAGCTCCACCATTTGCTAACCATGTGACCAGGTTATATCATCTCCCTCTCTGTAACTCAGTCCCTCAGGTGTGAAACAGGGGGTAGTAAGTCACCTGACTCACAGGTGGGCTTTATGAGGATTACGTGAGATAGCAGGCATGAGGGTCTTAGGACAGTGAAAGTCATCAAGGCTTTTTACTAGCATTATCTGTATCTGTGCTTGGTGTGAGCTGTCTCAAGTCTTCTATGGGATACAGTGGAAGTAGGATAGAGACAAGTATATAAAACCACAGTGAGCTCTCCCTTCACTGCTGTCAAAATGGCTGTTGTACAGGAGATGGAAGGTACCGAGTTCTGGCAAGGCTGTGGGAAAAAGGAACCCTTGTACACTGCTGGTGGGAATGTAAATTAGTACAGCCACTGTGGAAGGCATGCAGAGGTTCCTCAAAAAGTTATGCTCCAGCAATCCCACTACTGGGTGCATGGCCAAAGGACATGAAATCAGTCTATCAAAGAGACATACATGCTTCCTTGTTTACTGCAGCACTATCACAATAGCCAAGACATGGAAATAACCTGGGAGCCCACCCACTGATGAATGGATAAATAAACTATGATATATAAGGGTGTTTCAAATGTTCAAGGAAGACAGACTTTTAAAAGTTTATTTTGATGCAAAAAATTTTTGAAATTCATGCATATGCTCATGACAAGAGCCTCGGGTGATTACTGACATCATAAATAAGAGTGTCAATTGTTAAATCAGCAACAGGAGTCACTGTGCACTTACTCCCCATGTAGGATCTCTGTCCTTAATGTGTTGTACTATGAGAATTAATGGTAAAACTAGTCTTCAAACAGTACTCTATACTTTGTGTGTCTGTGTGGGTGCAAACTGTTGAAATCTTTACTTAGTATATACTAAGTTGATCTTCTGTATATAGTTGAAAATGAATCTTAATGAAGAATGGGATGGGAGGGGGAGTGGGAGATGGGATGGTTGCAGGTGGGAGGGAGGTTATGGGGGGGGGAGCCGCTATAATCCAAAAGTTGTACTTTCAACATTTTTATTTATTAAATAAAAGTTTTCTTAAAAAAAGAAATTCATGCATACAAGGGACCTTCAAAGAGCTCATGGACATGTGTATTATGAAAATACTATGCATGGATTTTAAAATATTTTTGCACCAAAATAAATTTTCCTTTTTCTTTTTAAGATTTATTATTATTTATTTATTTGAGAGGCAAAGATACAGAGAGACCAAAAGACAGAGAACTCCTATCTTCCGGTTCACTCCTCAAATGCCCACAATGGCTGGGGCTGGGCCAAGGGTGAAGCCAGGAGTCAGAAAGTCAATTCAGGTCTCCCATGTAGGTAGCAGGAGCCCAGTTACCCAGATCATCACTACTGTCTCCTAGGATTTGCATGAGCAGGAAGCTGGAATTAGGAGCCAGGGCTGGGAACTGAACTCAGATATTCCAAGGTGGGACATGGACATCTTAACTTGTGTCTTAACTGCTAGACTAAATGGCTGCCCCTTTAATTCCAGTTTTCCGTGAACTTTTAAAAGTACTCTCATCTATGTACAATAGAATACTTTTCAGCCCTGGACAAGAAGGGAATTCTGCCATTTGTGACAACATGGACAAACCTGGAGGACATGATACTAAGCTTTAAGTAAGCCAGGTACAGAAACACAAATAGGATTTCACTTCTATGTAGAATCTAAAAATGTTGACATCACAAAAGTAGAGTAGCAGGGTGGGATGTTGAGGGGTTGGGGTGGAGAGAGGATGAGGGGTTGGGGTGGAGAGAGGATGGGGGAGCTATTCATCAAAGGATGCAGAACTTCAGTTAGATAGCAGGAGTAAGCTCAGGGAGCTACTGCACCATGCATGGGGTGACCCCCGACCGTCGAGGTTAATGAGCGGGACTCAGTGGGTTTCACAGATGCACACATTCTGTCAAAACTGTAGCCACTGAGGAAGATGGATCTGGGGCATCCCAGGCCACATGATGCCTAGACTCCTGGAGTAACAGAACATGAGTAGGTGAGGATCTTTAAATATTAGCAGTCTGGACTGTAAAGGACCCCAGACACTCAGCTCTATCCCAGGGAAGTGACCCAAGGGAGGGCCTGGAGTCCAGGGGTGCTCAGAAGCTGCACGGGGATAGGGTCCTCCATAGAAGGGGCCCTGCTCAACCCCTGGCTCAGCCCCAAGGACCAGGTTCTCAGAGGGCTCGGGGAGGGATGCTGGCCAAACAGGGGCCCTGCCCCCATAGGGAACCTGTAAGAGAGCCCCTCACAGAGGCCAGGCTTGACCTGGATCACTCCTAGGAGAGTGTCAGGGTGGCTACCTGTGCCCTGATATCACAGACAAAGGGGCAGAGCCAAGAGCAGAAAAGCAAAGCTTTGTCCTTCCCGTGCCTGTATGGCTATGACCCTCCCATCAGCCCCATCTCATCCTCTTCCTGATGGAGACTGTTGGCTCCCCTGCCTCCAGGCAGAGAAGTGGGCAGGCAGGTGTGGTCATGGGAGGAAGCGGAGCTGTCAGCCCATGTCCTGCACCTGACCCTTCTTCGCTGCCTCAGAGCTCCCGGGGGCAGGGGCTGTGGGATGCACCCCCACACTCCCCTGTGGAGATGCTTGGGTACTGCTACAGAGACAGGGAGCCACTGAGAGACAGTGTCTAACTCGCTAGAGCTGGCTGACCTGGTCCAGTCTGCTGCCTATTATTCAGATAGGGAGACTAAGGCCAGAGACCTTTTGGGAGGTCACAGAACCCTTATCAGAATCAACTGGATAGCTTTCCAATTGCATTTACTTCTAGGAAGGTGTTTAGCCTTCAGCCTGGGGAAAGGTACTTGAAGGGATTTCAGAAATAGCCCCTGTCCCACGTTCTCCCCTTGCCCAGTCCCTCTCTGCACAGAAGGCACACAGCCAGTGTCTGAGGACCTGGACTTTCTGGGAGCTCCATCCCTTCCCATCAGTGGCCCTGGTGGGCCAGGACAGCAGCATCGCCGCAAGCGGCCCCAGCCAAGGCAGCCTGCAGGAGACAGGGGAGCGGTTCCTCCCACATCAATATTTATTGCTTGAGAGCTGCTGGAAGCAGATCATCATGTTCTCAGCCTTTGCTTCTTTTTAAAGAACCTCTCACCCCCTTCCCTCTGCACTCCCCAGCCCCAATGTGCTGACAATGAATCCAGACAGCCAGACAGGTTCCCAGCCAGGGAGCCAGGCTTTCAGTGCATCACAGAGACAGCTCTTAAAACCCCAGGCCCTGCAGCACTGCAGCTGCCACTCAAGGAATCCCAGATTCTCGGAATCCTCTAGGAATCTGACCTCGGCACTTGACACGCAGTGCAGAATGGGGAAGTGACTTGCTGCTCAAGGTCACGGGGCTGACATGGGACAGAGCCCGCACAGTCTCCCAGCCCCCAGCCCTTGTTCCTTTCACCAATTTTTACCCCATTGCCCAACTGGCCTGCTTCTCCATTCAAATTCAGCTCCCAGCTCAGAGATTATCTGTAACTGGCAACCAGCAACTGCTTGCCCCTGCAATTGCCCTCATTTCCAATAACTCTTCCCTAAGTTCCGAGAATTCCATCTCATCCAAATTTGGGCTTGAGTTAGGCAGAATCAGAAAGGAACACTTGCAGTCCCAAGCTGTCTTCTTGCCCTGAACTTGTCCTCCCAGCAGCACCTGCTTCCTCCTGCCTCAGAACGTGCTGCATCCAATGCATCCTAGCACCAGCCAACCCTTCTCTGCCTTCAGTGTACCCTGTAGTAGTGCAGGGAGTGTCCATGCACACCCAATGCTGGCTCCTGGACTCAACCATATCCCCTCCCAGTGGCAGCTCCACTTCCTGCCCGGCCCAGAGCTGCAGAGGTCTCACCCGTCTCCCTGTCTGCACGCTCACCTTCCGCTTCACCATCCTTTTATTTGCCAGGCACCTCGTGGCCGAGCCATGGCACCTCTCTGCCCACCCCTCTTCCTTCCAGGGCCACCCACTGGCCTTGAAGCCTGCAGTCAAGACCTTTCCTGTTCTGTTCCCTATTGGCTGTTCCAGTGTCGTTTTTATTTGGAGCCCCCATGGCCATGTCCTGCGTTCCTGCCTGGTGAGTTTCCTTAGGGCAGCAGGCCTGGGCTACAGATAAATTTGGGCTCCACTCCCCCATTTCCAGGCAGAACCACTGTCAGCCCTGCCCTCTGGGCTCAACCTTTCTTGCTCTGGGGAGGGCCCATCCCAGCATCCCATCCCACATGACGGCAACCACTGGGATGCATCAGCCCAGCACAGTCAGTCAATAGGGTTTTTCTGATGGTAAAATATTCGGCAGGGTTTTTATAAAATGTGTTTTTGAAATGAGAATTGTTCAGCAAGAGGAACTTGACTAGTGATTGTCTGTGATTTCTCAGTAAGCACCTCTAACACATGCCTTTTCAGAATGTAGTGAAATGAGTATGAACATTAAAGAAACATGGATGACGTTGCCAGTCATGACATAAAACTGAACTTTTGAATCCCATCTCTATCCTGTTTCTTTTTGATTTGGAGCCAACATGCTGGTGCTTTTGTGGTCCCTGGAGAACACCAAGGCCCTGGTCTGGAATTATCTATTCTGCCCCCACAGCACACATATTCCCACCCTGTTACCAGCTGTGTGACCCTGGGCAAATCCCAACACTGGGCAGAGGCCCACCTGCCCCAAGAGCTGGGGGGCTGGGGGTTCCCAAATGATCCCTGGAGCATCAAACCAACAGCTGTCACGTGTCCATGTGCCTCTGTCCTCCCTGGACGGTACCCACTTTCAGTGTAGACGCCATCCATGTGCCTGTGGCCTGGCCCAGAGCAAGCACTCAATGCACAATGGAAGCCGCCACTGTCCCCGAAAGGGCCAGGCTCACTTCTATAGGCAACACCTCGGCCCATGCTGCTTCTGGGCATACGATGCCCAAGGCTCTCCTCCCTGCGCTTCTGCATGTCCCTTCCCGTGCAGCTCATGTCCCTCCTTTTAAGGGAAATCTTCCCTGAAGGACACATTGGGTGTGCAAGGACACTCCTACCCCAGCCCCAGCACACACCCCCTGAGCCCCCTCGCAGGCCTCCATGTTCCCACAGGCACACTCAGCGGCACAAAACTCTCAGTGACAGCACAGGGTGGGATTGCCATGGTTAGCACACATTGTCACCCAGCTTGTGCTGGCGCTGTGATCCCAGGGAACTCACTTTCATCTCGCTCCTGGTCCCCTCAAGTCTGTAAGGGGCAGAAGGTAGTCACCAGGCAGGGATGTGGGAGGGCGCAACAGAGCCCAGACAGAAATGGGCTTGGTGAGCGGCGAGTGTGCAGCACCCAGGAGGGTGACACTTCATGTGACAAAGGAGGGCACAGGGGTGGAGGCTGGAGACCACACTGGGGTGGGGACGAGCCTTACCTTGCTGGCAGGTGATGTCGCAATGGTCAAGAGCTTTCGCCGGAAGTGAAGCTCATGCTTCTCCTTGGGCATCTCCCTGGGGAAGAAGAAGTAGGGGATGGCAGCCAAGGCTACTGCGCCTGCAGAGATGAGGAAGCCCAGCCACCAGGCACCCACCCAGCGGGGGTCCTTTGAAGTCAGCTTGATGCCGCCTGCAAGAGAAGACCATGGTGACATTCAAGTCAGGGCAGGCTCTCCATTCTAGCACAGCACCCCGGGACTGGCCCCTGAGGCATTCAGTGGACTGGGTCAGGAGTCAGGAGAACTGAGTTTCAGTCTTGGATCTGCCACCTACATCCTGTGTGACCTTGGGCAAGTCCTTGACCCTTTCTGGGCCTTGGCTTCTTCAACTTACAAGGCAACCTGGTGCAGGGGTCGAGGTCATGGATGGCAGGATGGGCCGATGGGTCTGAATTCCATTGCTAACGTATAACCTTGGGCAAAGTGCTTAGCTTCCTTGTGCCCCAGTTTCTTCCTCCGTGAAACACAGATATTAATAGTTCCTGTATCATTGGGGAGTGGTGAGCAGTGTGGAAACAAATGCATATGAAGTGCGTAGCAGAGCTGCGCAGTGTGGATGCTTGTTCTTCCTCCCCTGCTAAGTTACCATCACAATGATCAGCACGACATGAATAGTTAGAACTACTGTTGTGGCTCTTGGACCTGCCTGCCCAGTAATATAAGCAGGAGTGCTTGTCATCTGTGCCTGGCCCTACAGAAGACCCACTTAGAATGCCTACAGGGTGAGGAGGGCAGACAAGCACGGAATCAGTCCCTTTCTATGTTCCCCAGGTGACTCTCATCCCCCACCAGGTTAAATGAGGACTGGCTTATGCCAGATGGACCTTAAACCTCTGAACCCCAAGTCTGAGCTGGATATACCCTTCTTCAGTCTCCACAGCATCTGCCCCTACCTCCTGAAAATACAGCTACATGGCAGCCCCCACTCTGTGTGCGGTCCAGGTTCCCCAGGTGCCTGACCCCAAGTCCTGCCTGGGCTGGGGCCAGTATACACAGCTGGGACCCAGCACATGCATCTGTCTAGTGTGCCATGGGTTTGGTCTTCATACTGATAGGGCTTGATTCCCTCCTCTCCCATCACCTGCCCTGCCTCTGGGCTGGGCCAGGGAGAGCTCACCCCTGCACCTCCCTGATTCCTCCGTTTTGCACACACCAGTCTGTGCCTGCAGCAGGCGTGAGCTGCCCATTCTGAGACATTCCCCAGAGAGAAAGAAGCTTCTGGGAGAGGGAAAGTGGGGCCCCTGAAATGCCACATCTGCCAGGATGATACCAGCAGTTAGAAACCACACAGCCGCCCCCGGCACAGGTGTGTCTGGCTGGGAAACCTTTGGCTCCCAGGCGCTTCTTTTCTGAGAAAGAAGGAGATGTTGCAATTGAGCACAGACTTGGCTCCTGGGCCTCGCTCCCTTAAAGAAAGGGATGTGGGCAGGCTGTCCCTAGTGACTGTGGCATGGAGCCACCCGACCCTCTCCAGGCTGGGGGCACCCATGGGCAAAGGTCTGAGAAAGCCCACACAGCTATACACTGGCACCTGAGGCCTCTAGACCTCCTGGAAGATCTGCCCATGTGGGACAGGACTCTCAGGTGTAGAGGGCACAGCTGGGGCCTTTGGCTGCTTGCTGTGACAAACATGAAGCTGAGATGCCATGGGAGTCCCCCCTGAGGCCTCCTCATAGGCTCCAGAGACCCCAATCTTCCTCCCTCTTGGCCATCTTCAGACTAAGCTGTGGGCCCACTGCTTGGCCGCTCTGATGTTCACGTGGGTCAGGGATCGCTGCTTCACAGATGGCGACCCCAGCACTTTCCCAGACTCTGGGGTCCCTCCAAGTTCACTCAGTAAATGTCACATTGAGAGAAGGCCAAGGATACACGTTACATCATGAGTCCTGCTCCTAGCTTCCCCCAAAGATGGGAGCTCTCTGCAGGGCAGGGAGTTTGTCCCCTGTGTGGTCCCTGGCATGTGTGAGCATGGCTGAGGGCCTCATTGAAGATGGGCATGAAACCAAATGGAGCCTTATTGTGACAGCAGTGATAGTGGCCAGCACGCCATGGGGCAGCACCTTGCAGTCCAGCTCCAGCTCCAGCTCCAGCCTGGGTCTGAGCGCAGCTGTGGGAGGTGGCCAGGACGGAGGTGAGCTCAAAAGATGAGAAAGCTGAGGCTCAGGGAGCTTATGAGGTTTGTCTGGGGCCAGTGGTGTCTCCGGGAGTTGAGCTAAGGTCCCTGACTCCATATCCCCTGTGATGCCGGGGCGGTTAGCTAGTGGCTGTGTGCCTCTGCGGACAAACCCGGCTCCCGAGGCTCACCTTCCGGCATCCGGTTGATGTCCACATAAAGGCGCAGCATGAGGCTACCCAGCCCGAAGGACAAGCCTGGTCCCATCATGGTCGCCGCAAACAGGATCCCTGCAACACAGGCCTGGGTGAGGACCCGCCTTCTCCAGGGCTTCTCCAGGCCTCTATCAGCCAGATAGGGTGGAGGTCTGCAGCTCATTGTCTAGCTCTTGCCCTGGGTCTCCCTTGCTTCTCCGGGAGGCTGGCCTCACCTTCTGAGCCCCAGGGGTGGGGCTGGTTCTTACCAAGGTAGAAGGGCGAGTTGCTGTGGTGGGCAAAGTCATCGATGTAGGAGATGCCGAAGGGCTGGATGGGCACCCCGCCCACGCCGAGCAGGGTCTGTGCCGTGAGCATGATCCCCACCACGGTCAGATGCCGGTTCTCCGTGTAGCTGGAGCAGCTGCTGTTGGACGGGGCTAGGGCTGGGGCCGGGGTCGTGGGCAGGCACAGGGAAGCCTGGACGTCCTGGGGTGTGTCCTCTGAGAGATGAGAATGGAACTGTTGACAACTGCCAGGGCCTGCACAGCACATCCCCGTGGAAGGGACTGTTTGAAGCCTCTGTGCCTAAGTCATTGGATCTTCACCACAAACCCAGGGGATGGGCGCTCTCATGACTCTAATTTCACTGATGCTCGGACAGCAACTAGCAATGGGCAGAGCCAAGACTGGAACCAGACAGTCTGGCTTCAAGTCCATGCCCTGTGTGCCACCTTTGTGGGCACAGGCATTTGAAAGTGGCTTGGCCATGGTGGCTTCTGCATGGGGTGGGGCAGTCAAAGGAGGGAGAGTCTGAACTGTGTTTAGAACACACAAGATTTTCCAGAAAGAGAGGGGGGAAGGGGCGTTCCAGGGAGAGGTCATAGAACAGGCAAAACCCAGGGCTGCAGAAGGGCACTGTGTTGGTGGGAGTTCAGAATGGCTGAGTCCCAAAGAGTAAAGGGCTGGCCCAGGGCCAAAGGCAGGGCTGGGCAGGGGCAGGGAGCAGGGGCTTGACCCTGGGGAACTCTGGTGCCCCTGGCATTCATTTTGGGGAGGTTCAGTGTTAGCTGGGGACACAGCTGCAGAGCGTGGTGAAGGAGGATTTCCTATTTTAGTCCCCGAGGTTTGCTCCCTGTAGCTTACCAGTATTTGGCGAGCAAATAGGAGGAGACCCTCACACTATTATTATCCCGGGGTGGGTGTCAGAGAGGCCTTTTCTCTGTGGCTCTTCCATTATGGGGCTCTGGGCTGGGGCACCTCAGCCCAGAGAGCCACTCCCTGGATTGGAAAGAGCTATGGGAACCAAGGTCATGAACCTGGACTTGGACCTTCCACAAAGCTGCCAGGACCTCATTGTATGACTTGGGCAGAGACCTTCACCCTCTCTGGGCCTGGGTTTCCTCATCTCTCAAGCAGAGCTTCTAGAACCAACAGACCTCCTGGCACTGATATTCCCTGAGATAAGAGATTTGGAAGCAGAGAGTCAGCGTGCAGTGTCTGGGCTCTGGGCAGGGCCACCTGGCTGGGTCATCGTTCTGCTGGCTGTGGGCTTGGGAAATGCCTCTCCTCTCTGAGCCTGGCTGCCCTCACTTGGGAGGACATGGCAGTTACTCTTTCCCCATGGGAGATGAACGTTGCCTGCACAGTTCCCCTTAGATGTCAGCTCTGAGGATTACTCTAGGGCAGATGCCTGCCTCTTCTGCTCCTGGGTCCCCAGCACCTCTCAGGGGCCTGGCACACAAGAGAGCTCCATAGACATTGGGGTAAGTAGACAATCCTGTGTGAATTATCCTGGGAGGCAGAGCAGGTTGGGGGCTCAGAGGCCACTAAGACTTGCCCTCATTTTGGGCCCACATATAGACAGGGCTCAGGCAGGGGAAGGCTTTGCTGGGGTTTCACAGAGAGCTGTAGCTGGAGGGGTGTTGTGTGGCAGTAAAGATGAACAGGGGCATATGGGACCTTGTGCAGAAAAGACTCTGTAAAATGAAAATTCTGGACAAAGAAACATTAGGAAGTATTATTTTGGGGTATTCCAAGCAACAGTCTTCTTATCAACATTTGGCTTGGATCGAGGTGTCCAGTTTGTATGCGCCACGCCCACTCTGCATTTTCCACAGCTCTGTCCCTGTCCCTCTACCCGCACTGCCCCCTTCCCACTAAGCTGCAGCTCAAGGGCTTCCTCCTTCAGTTCCCTGCAGCTCCCTCCAGCTGCCACAGTCCTGCCCCCACTCAGGGTCTCTCCAGCCTCTCTCCGGCCATCTCCTAAGGTGCTGGGCTCTAGGCCTCATAGCAGAGTTGACCATGCTCACTCCAACCCTGCACTTCACTGGGGCACATCAGCTTCATCCCCACCCCCTGGTCCTGTCACATGGTGAAATTCCAGAGGTCAGAGACGATGGGAGAATAAGGGAAGAAAGATGCTGACAGCACTTCTCCTCTGGGAAGATTTCCTTGATGCCACGCTGGGGTGAGGGCTCCTCCCCTGGGCTCATTCTATTGCTACCTGCTTACATAATTGACACTGGGGGTTTTGTTTGTTTTTTTCTCCTTTCCCAGACTAGGAGCTCCCTGGATGAAAGTACTGAGCTCACTGTGAGGGTCAGGCATAAAGTAGACAGCATTAAGTGTTTGTTGGGTGGATCATTAGATGGATGGATGATTGGATGAATGGATAGATGTGTAGATGGATAGATGAATGGATGGATGTGTGGATGGATGGATGGAAGATTGGATGGATGGATAGATGGAAGATTGGATGAATGGATGGATGGGTGGATGGAAGGAAGGTTGGATGGATGCCTAGATGGATGGACAGATGGGTGGATGGGTGGATAGATGGTTGGATGGATAGGTAGATGGAAGGATGGATAAATGGCAGGATGGCTGGATGGAGCATTGGATGGACAAATGCATGGAAGGAAGGTTAGACAGATGGATGACAGATGGGTAGATAGATGAGCAGACAGATGGGTGATTAGAAGAGGGAAGGAATGAGGTAAACTCTCAAGTGGCTTGGTCATTCTTTAATGGACAGGCATCTGTCAAGTAGGCCTTTGACAAAATCCCACGGGCTGGACAGGGCTTCACTATTCCTGTCTAATAGCTTTTCATATTTTATTTCTTCATTCACTCCTTGAGTCCTTTTTCCAATGATGTCTCGGCTTTTTGTGAGGACTAAGTGTGTAAATATCCACAAAGTGCTTAGAATCCTGTGTGGTGCCCAGTAAGCAGGGCACGATGCTGCTGTCATCACCCCATAAGCATTTCACAAGCTCTGCTGCATGCCAGGCCCTAAAGAAGGCTGCATTCTAAATCCAACCCCATCTCAGAAAGCCCTCAGTGACATCCAAGGAGTTCTCCTCCCCCTGCCCTGGGACTGTACATCTCCATTCCCCAGGGGAGACCCACCTGGGCTGGGACTCAGTGAGCAGTGGGGAGGGAATGGGGAGGGCTAGCAGGTGTCCATTCAGTCTGAGGAAGGCCTGAGGGTGAGCCCGGGTGTGTGGTAATACAGTTCCTCATCTCAGGCTGCTGCCTAGCCCCTATGCTCTTACCGGGGTTGCTGTGGTCATAGCGGTACGGCTCCGAGAGGAAGTGTGGGAGAGTCATGAGCAGGCCCGCCAGGGCCACCAGGACAGCCCCACAGCCGATCAGTCGCGGCCGGTGTACCCGGCTGCCGAAATAGCTCACAAAGACAATCAAGGTTGTGTTCCCCACCTGCAGAGGGACGAGGTGACCTGTCACAGGGGAGCAAAACCTGGGCCAGAGTCTCCGCCACCCTCATCCCTGTGGCCCACTGCAGTGTTCCCTTCTGTGTGATGGGCTGCTACTGCTCCATTAGGGGGCAGAAAGGAAGGCAGGGTGGGCAAAGCCAGGTCCCTTTCTCTGGGCCCTGTTAGAACAGGGAGGGGGCGGGCGGGAAGGGGAAGGGGTCCTGAATTTCAGGGATGTCTTGAGAGAAAGGGACAAAGAGTGTGTGGCTGGAGGGTTTAGGCTTGGCAGTTTAAGCCTCAGAATCACAGTCCCAGGATGTGGGTGCTGCAGGGACGTGTGATCTTGCAGGGCAGGGGTGGGCTGTGCTGGTACAAGCTGGTCGGCACTTCTGCTGGGGTACAGGCTGGTGACCAGGGGTGAGCCCCAGGCCCCTCGCTGGGGGAGTGGGGATGGTGATGTGGTATCAATTTTATAGATGGGACCCTGAGGCCCAGAGACAGGAAGCAACTTGCAAGGTAAGGACCCTCCCTTCTGGTCCCTGAGATTTCGTGGTGGAAGGGTGGGTGGGGGTACATTACAGAGCATTATGGGGACACTGTGCAGCTGACAGGCCTTGGGGAGAATTTGTAGCAGTCTGCCCCGGGGTGGGAGAGGAGCCAACAGTTGGTGGGGGAGGCATTCTGTCACCGCTGGATTCCAAATCCACCCAAAGCCGCTCATCCACTCCTTCCTGCTTGGCTGCCGGCCCCAGGGGCAGAGGCCTATGGAGCCGTAGGCAGGATTCAGGGCGGCTGTCGGTGCCCCAAAGTCACACACCGTTCCCCACCCCTTGGCTGAAAGTTCTGCCTTAGATGTCAGAATGTTGTTAAGCCTCCCCCTGCTACCGCTGAAGGGTGATTCTCTGAGAACCTCCAGGGGCAGACAGTGACCAGGCACTTGCAAAGGTAAAGGATCCAGAGGGACAGTGGGTGTCTCTGGGGACACCGACTCGCTCTAAAGTGTTCCATAGCACCCATGAGGGCAGGATAGCACCCGCTATAGGGACACGAGGCAGGAGGGGTCCCTGTGGGCCTCTGCCCTGAGCACGTGGCTGGCAGGCTGCTGGGCCAGGATGCCTTGGCAGGAGCAAGCTGGGGAGGTTTCAGGGAGGGGACTGTGATGGGGGTTGCCTGAGGGCACTGGGCAGGGCAGAGTGACTGGAGCAGCCTCTGGCTCCTAGAAACTAGGCTGCTATCCTGAGTACGCTCCAGGGGACACTGGGGACTGCTGGGGGGCTTCTGGAGATGTTACCTCGTTGAAGGAGGCCAGCAGCCCCGAGGTCTGGCTGGAGAGGCCAAAGCGCTTCTCCACGGTGGAGATGGAGCTCTTGAGGTAGCCGGACACCATGAGCTGGGTCAGCTGCAGCAGGCTGTGGCACAGGACGAAGAACTGTCCCAGGGAGTGGGGGGAAAGGGGAGATTGTGGGGTGGGGCAGGGCAGGGAGGAGAGGAGTGTGGAATAGAGGAGGGGAAACAGATCAGAGGAGACATAGCAAAAGAAAGTAGTGTAATAGCCCATGGCTTCTCATACCAACCTCAAAACTGGATCTATTCTTGGGGGCTTGGAGGCTACTGGAGACCCACGTGATGGAGAGTGGGGTCTTCATGGTGCCAGGAATTGGGGGGCCTCCAACCCTCAGAGGTCCCTGTGGCCTGGACCAGGAATTCCTCCCTGCTCCACCACCCTGCTGCTTTCTCTAGGGATCCATCCCAGATTCACCCAGATCCTCCCACAGTACCACAGAGCTGTCTGTCCCCTAGAGGAGCCCTGTGAGCCCCACCTGCACACAGCTGCCCACCCCCAGCTCAGCCCACCAGTGTCCACCTAGAAACCTGGCAGAGTTCCCCAGAGAACTGCTAGGTTCCAAGGCCCCAGCCCCTGCCAGGCCCCAAGAGCTACCTTGATGTTGTAGAACACGCTGGGCCGCAAGTCCTGAGGGGCTGGGCTGGCATCCTCTCCAGCTGTGTCTTCTGAGGGCATGGTGGCCTTGTCTGGTGTGGGGGGCTCCTTGCCCACCGGCTCTGTAGGATGGACAACCCGGGAACAGGTGAAATCTCAGAGAACGGTCCTAATCCATGTCCCATAGACCTTGGAATCCAAGGTATTTCAGGGGGAGGGACTTCAGTGGTTGGACAGAGTCTGAATCCAGCCACCTTCAGAAGTCTGGATTCCTAGTTCACGCGTGGGAAGGGGTCTCCCTACCAGGGTGGGAGTGTCCCCAGTGCCATGATAGCTAGGTCCTCACGGGGGGCACCTATTCGACACCTTCGCTCTATTCCCAGCATACACTCCCCTTCTAGGGAGCAGCTGCCCACCTCTGGGCACAGCACACCCAAGAGCAACGGCCCA
Organism: Lepus europaeus; assembly: GCF_033115175.1. NCBI lineage: Eukaryota > Metazoa > Chordata > Mammalia > Lagomorpha > Leporidae > Lepus > Lepus europaeus. The sequence continues at coordinate 64,566,633 of NC_084833.1, read as the reverse complement.
GCCACCCGGACGAGGCATGTAGAGTTCCTCAGGCGGCAGTGGGCCCACACCTGTGAGACAGCGGGGACTTTGAAGGCTGAGTCTGGGCCTGAATCTCCTGGGTCTGTCTGGATCCAGGTGCAGCGTCAAGACCCAGTCCACAGTCAGGGCATCAGGCTCTTCCTGGAGAAGCACTGGAACGGATACCACCCCCCACAGGGTGCACCCTGCATGGAATCACAGGGCCAGCCAGCCCGGTCCCCAGATCATGCCACTACCCACGTTGCTGGCCAGCGCACAAAGGGCTCTCTGTGTTCATCCAGTCCAACCCTTGCGCTGACGCCGGAGGCCCCGTCTCACAGGTGACTATGGGCCCCTGTCACATCCCTATCGCTGCAGCCAGAGGCAAGCTGAGCCTCTTCAAAGGCATCTCCTGGGGTCTCCTGCTGCTGACTCACTGGGGAGTACAGAGGTGCAGCCCTGGGAGACTCCACCCTCCATTTGACAGAGGCCCCTGGGCCTTCTGTCCCCCCACCCTGCTCCCAGGGCCCCACTTCCTGCCGGAAGTCTCCCCAATTGTCCAGGTCCCTCACGCGGCATGCAGCACTTCCCCTCGGAGGACACAGTCCTCCTAGGACCTGAACACCGACCTGAGGACACCTCTGACCAGGGAGGCCCTCTCTGTTTGGTCTTCATACCCAGAAGCAAACTTGGGAGGCGGTGGCCCAGACCCTGGACCACCAGATGCTAACACACAGGGTGTGTGGGTGCCTGAGGTTTAAATCTGGACACAATTCACGTGCAGTTAATCCACGCCTCTCAAGTGCACAAGCCATGCTTTCCAGCTCATTCACAAAGTTGTACAACCATCACCAGGATCTCATTCCACACCATCTCATTATCCCACGAGAAACCCCACACCCATCAGCAGTCACTCACTGTTGCTCCTCCCCACAGCCCCTGGCAAGCCACCAAGCCACTTGTTGTCTCGGGCTTGCCTAGCCTTGACATTTTCTAGAAATGGAAGCATATAGTGTGTATGAGTCTTTTGTGACCAGCTATTTTTTTTTTAAGATTTATTTATTTATTTGAAAGTCAGAGTTAGAGAGAGAGAGAGAGAGAGAGAGAGAGAGAGAGAGAGAGACTGAGGCTGGGATTCTTAAATCCATTGGTTCACTCCCTAAATGGCCACAATGGTTGAGGCCAGGCCATGCTGAAGTCAGGAGCCAGAGCTTCCTCTGGGTCTCCCACATGGGTGCAGGGATCCAAGCACTCAGGCCATCATCTGCTGCTTTCCCAGGCCATTAGCTGGGAGCTGGATCGGAAGTGTAGGACATGAACCAGCACCCATATGGGATGCTGGCATTGGCTTTACCCACTGCGGCACAGTGCCAGCCCTGAATGGCATAGTACAATCTTGTCAAGGTTCATCTACATTGCAGCAGGTGGAAGCGCTTTACCCCTTTGTGTGTCTGAATAATAATCCATCGTGGGGGTCGCCACAGCCAGCTCATCCCCTCGGAACTGACGGATACTTGGGTTGTTTTTAGGTATTACACACATTGCGCATAAGCATTCCATACAAACGTATACTAGACACACGTTTTCACTTCTCTTGGGTGTCTATGTGAGTGTAGAATTGCTGAGTCATAGTACAATTGTAGGTTTAACCTGAGAAACTGCCAAAGTGTTTCCCACAGTGGCTGCACCATTTTGGATTCAGGTTTCTCTGCTACTGTCTTTCCAATCATTGGCACCCTGCAGGTGAAGTGCCAGAGCCAGGGCAGCTTCTATTTGTCACTCCCCACGGCTGGCCATTTGAGTATCTTTCTTTGGTGGCCTTGAGGAATGCAACTGAGGAAATGGAAGTGCGTATGTCTGGGGAGGAGTCCCTTTTTGGGGGGCATAAACACTCAGAGGAAACAGGAAAATATTACAACAAAATGGACACCTGACCCGGAGGAGGTGGGGGGGCTAGCCTGGGGCAGGGGAGTGTGGGGAGGCTCTGCAGGGTACTGGGGTCAGGAGGCAGAGGAGCTAGGGTGGTTCAAAGTGCAAGCTCCTAGGGGAGGCTGAACCTGGCTTCCCTTCCCTGGCAGCCTTAGGTCACCTGCTGGAGGCTGGGCTCTGGGCCACATGCGCCACACCCCCGAGAACCTCCTCCCTGGCTCCATGCTCTCTGTGCTTTATTATTGCCATGCCTGTGGTAAGGACAGCCAGGCTCGGAGCCCTAGCTCTGCTGGGCCACACTGGTCCTGGGCCTCAACCCCAGGGGTTGAGCTCAACATCACTCAAGGCTCCATGTACACAGCATGCTTCTCTGCCATGGCCCCCAGGCCTCACTGGGTCACCTTGCAGGCAGCAGGGCCAGCCCATCACAGGGCCATGCAGACCAGATGACAGGGCAGGAGCTGTGACTGGGGGAGAGGAGTCGCTGACCTGCAGCCCCAGCTCTGAAGGCCACCTGGGAATGGCAGGGGAGAGGGACAGATGGAAGGGGCCAGCTCAGAACATGTGGCTCTCAGCCCTAGCCTGGATCCTTGGGGCCTCTTTGTGCCCGAGACTGTCCCTAGTCCCAGAGTCCTCATGCCCTCAACTGCTCTCTCCTGGAGTCTGCTCCCCTGAGGGACCCAGTCTTCACCCCTCTGTGAGGCTCAGTGTCCTGGGCTTCTTTCATCCCTTAGAGACATGGCTGTTTCTGGAGGACAAAGATGACACCCCCTCCTCCCAGCACCCCTGGGTGGGGGAGGGGGGCACTGGCAGCTGCAGATCTGTCAGAGCTCCTGCTGCAGGCTTCCCCTGGCTGGTCAGGTATCTGAGCTGTGCAGTGCAGCTGAGTTTGGGTGGCGAGGGGCAAAGCTGCCCAGTCCAGCCTGTCCCTTGCTGGGAAGGCTCAGGACCCCACCCCCCTCAGGAAACATGGAGCTGGGTGAAGGCTGGATGTCCTCAGACTTGGATTGGAACCCTGGCTTTGCCCACTATGTGAGCCAGGACCCAACCCACAATCTCTCTGAGCCTTGGTCTCATCTGTGAGGTGTGGATGACACTGTCTAGGGTTGAGGTTGAGGACATTGCACCCCAATTCAGCCCCCTTGCATTTGAGCCAACAGCAGAAGCAGGTTGTAAAGCCTGGGAGGTCACCTTCCCGCCTTTCTCCCTGCAGCAGGACCCAGGGCCAGCTGTCCTCCCCGTATCTGCAGAGGGGGAACGAGCTGATGTCTGATGATACAGGGCCCGAGAGGAATCCCGATGCACAGGCTCTGCGGAATTCCCTTATCACTGTGAGAGTGGGCCCCTCCCCAGCCACACTCCCCCACGGGTGCCTGTCTGCATGATGCCGACTATCCATTCGGGCTTCCCGTTCCCATGCATGTCCATGGCTGGAAACTTCCAGTAGAGAAACCGGCATGCTCTTCTCTCGTGAATCTGCCTTTTGTTACGGGTGCCTCCGCCATGAGCCTGGCAGTGGGGGAGGGCAAGAAACCTCTTCTCCCCTGACACAAGGTGAGGCACATGAGGCACACAGTAGACTCTCCAAAACAGCCATTTCCCTCCCCTTTCCTGATAAATCTTCAAGATCCTCGGAGGCTGTTCGGCCCAACTGGACCCACCCCATTCCACACATACCTGGTCGTCCTCCAAGGTATGGCCTCCATTCTGACACAGTCACCATTGTCTCTGCATCATCTCGCCCCTCTCAGCCAAGCCGTGGTCAACCACAACACCTGAGGATCGGGACCCCTAAACTCTCTTCTTGCAATGACCCAGGTTTGAAGCCCCCAGCTGCAGTCCTGCTGTGTGGACTTAGGCTAGTGGTCTCATCTCCCAGTGCTGAAGGCATCTATGAGAACCAAAAGCATCCACCCCCATATTTAGCCCAGGCACTAAAAACCTGAAACCACACCTGAGCACCTACATGAACATGATCTTGCTATACCATTGCCTTTGATACCATTTTTTTCCCCTTTCCAGACTGTGCAGCCCAAGCACATAGTTTGTACATGACATGAAATTTTTTTTTTTTTTTTGACAGGCAGAGTGGGCAGTGAGAGACAGAGAGAAAGGTCTTCCTTTTCCGTTGGTTCACCCCCCCCCAAAGGCCGCTGTGGCCAGCGCACCACACCAATCCGAAGCCAGGAGCCGGGTACTTCCTCCCGGTCTCCCATGCCGGTGCAGGGACCCAAGCACTTGGGCCATCCTCCACTGCCCTCCTGGGCCATAGCAAAGAGCTGGACTGGAAGAGGATCAACTGAGACAGAATTCAGCGCCCCGACTGGGACTAGAACCCGGGGTGCCGGCACCGCAGGCGGAGGATTAACCTATTGAGCTGCGGTGCCGGCTGATGTGAAATCTTAAGAGACCAGTCTACCCCCAAGGAGACTGTCAACAGTGCTGGCCTCAGCTCCCATGACCTCTCCCCCTGAATTTCTCACCTGGCTGTAATTTTTACCAATCACAAACCATTCAATTGGGATTCATACCCAGTTCTTCCCAAATGGATCCACCTCCCAGGCTGCACCAAAAGGCTTTAATACAAACTTCCATTTCTAAATCCTAAATGCTGACCTTACCTCCCTGACCAGAGACGGTGCCAAAGCCCCGAGCAGCGGTGTTGTCCCCTACTGTGGCAAGCAATAGACTTGATCTCATCAACAAGCTGTGTAGGTCGAAGCTAGGGGGCCCATATCGACACGACCCATAGTGGAGGCTTTGTGAGTGTGGCCCTCTTGCCCATCAGGCAGCCAGTCTACCTGCCAGCTGTCTGATCTCTGCCACAACCACTCACATGCCTCCATATTTATTCTGTGGCAGCAACAAGCATTGCCACATCCAGAACCAGAGACTCTGGCAAAAGTTCAACAGCAGTGTGCTGGGGGAGGGGAGGAAAGTCAACAAGGGCCCTGGCTGGGGACAGGGCACCCTGGCTCCCGTCATCCTGACAGGATGGCCAGATCTGACAGCAGAGCCAGACTGGGGAGCTTGTCCTGGGGGAAGCAGGGGCTGTTACAGTCCCAGCATCGCTGTGTGTGGGGACAGGCTGGGCCTGTGGGCCTCTCCTAGCACCCTTTGAGGGTGCTGCTGTGACTCCACGGTGCACACAAGCAAACAGACTCAGGGATGGGAGGTGATTCTCTGGGGGCCCAGGGCTGGTAAATCCTGAAGCCTGAGCTGGGATTCATGTCTGTCTGACTCCTGGGCCCCCAGTGGCAACCACAAGGTGGTGCCTGCAATGACAGTCCTAGAACAAATATAAAAATAATCCCATGGCTGTTTTTCTGGTCCGGCTTCCCTTTTGGGAACTGTCAAGGTGACAGCCTATCCTTCAGCTCTCCATTCTCTGGATAGTCAGTTTCTGGGACGGTCAACACCCTCTCCTAATGGCTGTCAGCTGCGGCTGGGAAGGAGACCATGGCAAGAAGGACATGTGGCCTGTGGTTAGGGGACCTGCACATGCTGGGGTCCAGGACCCACAGCCAGGCCTGGATTTGAACCTTTTGGAGAGGCTGAGCCACAGCCCAGGAAAGCTCTCAGTCCTGACGCCTGCTCCAGGCTGGCCTCCAGAGAAGGGCCTGGATCTGGGAGCCACAAGTTGTAACACCTTCTGTCTAGAATGTTCCAGCCTGTCACTTGGTAGAGAGCAAGACCCAGGACCACTTGGCCCTAGTGTGCCCTTGGGCTACCAAGCAGATCCCTGTGTGTTTGTGAAAGCAGCCGTGAGACACCTGTCCTATTTCCACCTGCACAGAAGTCACCCAGAGAACGTCTTTCATCAACTGCACGGTGACTCACAAGTGCCAGCTTTGTCAGCCTTTGCCCCAAACTCACCAGGACACTAGGCCCACGGCCCCTGGGTGGCAGTGAACTCTGGTGGGCACCCCAAGGTGGCTGGTGTCCTCTGGGCTTGTTTTGCCTGGGAGCACATGTGGCCCTGAGGCCTGTTTTTCTTGGGCTTGCACAATGCTGGCTCTTGGACAGCCTTCAATCAGTTGCCACGACCCACACAAAACTTCAGATTTTTTTTTTCTTTTCTTGAAAGACCAGAGGATCTGGCAACACTGAGCCCCTATTCCCACACGGCCATGCTCAGTTGGACCTGCACGTGGCAGTTTGTCCTGTGGGAACCTTGTTGGGAGTGACCACCTGCCTGCTTCTGGGGATCTCGTCACCTGCCTGTGGTCTTCCCCAGTTGTGAACCCCAGAAACGGTGGGCATGGGGAATCCACAGGACAGGGTTGAGCTAACCACTTTCAGGGGTGAGCAAATGGGGCCAGGGTACCAGTATTTGCTCAGGGTCACCATGGCAGGTTCAGAGCTGAAGCTCTGAAGGAAGATTCATATGTATGCCTCCCTGAGCCAGGCCACCAAGGATCAGAGACAGGCAGCCCAGTGTCCACCCTCAGGGAGCCCCTGGTGCATGCTTGTGGGAATAGGGCAGACTTTGAACTTTGAACCCTGACAGGTACTCAGAGTGTAACACTGGGTGTGTCAAGGCTACTGAAATACAGCAGAGAGATCTTTGCTGAGAAGGGAAAGCTCTGGAAAGCTTCCAAAAGGAAGAAGCCTCAGAGAAATGGGCAGAAGTAACAATAGTGGCAAGGCTGGAGCACCAAGAGGTAAGCCGGGAGGTGGGGCGGGAGGTGTCGGGAGTTGGGGGGACCAGGCTGTGACCTGCCTTGATTGCCAGCCTAAAGGGCTGGGCTCTGCCCTGTGGCTGGGGATGTGTTGGATTCCCCCTCCTGGGAAGGCCACCATGGCTGTGCGGGAGGGTAGAGAAGCCAGGCTAGAGGCAGGGTCGGGAGAGAGGGGGCGAGTGAGGTCCAGGGGCACATAGGGTAATAGGGCCAGAGTGGTGCAGTGGTAATGGATTGAGGAGCGGGTGCTCCCACAGTGGGAAGGGGTGATAGGGCCTGGAGTTGGGGAGCAGCATTGGAGCCAGGGGCACAATCATTGACTGCCAGGCCCACAGAGTGGTGGTGAGTTCAACACTAGTCATGGTGAGTTTGGGTGGCAGAGAAGCACCCAGGGGTGATGCCCAGGAGACCATGGGCTCCAGGAGAGGGGATGTGGGTTGGGGGAAGATCTTGGGGGGTCTGGGAACTGCGGATGAACAGGAGGCAATGGAAGTCACAAGTGGCCACACTTGCACAGAGGGAGTGAGATGCCTATACCCTGTGCCTGAACTCAGGAGGAACCACCCAGGGACGGTGCCACTGGGAAAGTCACCAGGCTCCCTCACTAACATGCCTGCTGCCTGAGCCAGGAAGGGAACAGTGGCCAGCAGCAGATGTTGGGCCAGCATCCCTTGTGAGGGCAGATGCCTCTGGTCAGATATGGCGGGGACCGGGGAGGCCAGCCTCCTGCCAGTGACCCCCTGCCTCAAGCACTGCCTGCCTCCTGCACTGTCCTGGCTCCCCTGGCCACTGGTTCCCCTGCCTGGCTCCTGCAGCACTGGGTGGCCTGGGTTTCTCTCACAGTAAAATCTGGCATCGTTTACCCCTGTTTCTGCCTGAGCAGGCAGTCATCCGCCCCAGGCAGAGGTTGTACCTACTGTCCTCCTGTCTGATGGGGCAAGTCAGATCCCCTTTGACACCTTTGGGGTCAGAAGACTTTGGAGTCGAATATTTGATCTGCCACACTGAAGTGAAGCTGAGTGGCCTCAGGCAGCTTGTTTAGCTTCTCCCCGCCTCAGTTTCCTTCTCTGTAAGTGAGAGAAGAGTGCTTCTCTCAGAGCATTGCTGGTGGGATTGAAGGAGAATCCCCTGGCCTGGCACACCAGAGTCCTCAATGCTGGTGAGCTCCCGGCTCCTCCGGCCCCCTCTGCAGCACAGGACAGACAGGTACAGCACAGGACAAGCAGGTGCGACACAGGACAAGCAGGTGCAGCCCAGGACAGACAGGTGTGACACAGGACAGACAGGTGTGACACAGGATAGGCAGGTGTGACACAGGACAAGCAGGTGCAACACAGGACAAGCAGGTGCAGCCCAGGACAGACAGGTGTGACACAGGACAGACAGGTGTGACACAGGACAGGCAGGTGCGACACAGGACAGGCAGGTGTGACACAGGACAGGCAGGTGCAGCACAAGACAATCAGGTGCAGCCCAGGACAGACAGGTACAGCACAAGACAGACAAGTGTGACACAAGACAGACAAGTGTGACAGACAGAGAGGCACAGCACAGGACAAACAGGTGCAGCCCAGGACAGACAGGTGTGACTCAGGACAGACAGGTGCAACACAGGACAGACAGGTGCAGCACAGGACAGACAGGTACAGCACAGAACAAGCAGGTGTGACACAGGACAGACAGGTACAGCATGGGTCAGACAGGTGTGACACGGGACAGGCACGTGCAGCATGGGACAGATAGGTACAGCCTAGGACAGACAGGTGTGACACAGGACAGGCACCTGCAGAACGGAACAGACAAATGTCTCAGTGCACAGCTGGCCTGGCTCCTGGAGCTACTCCTCCCTCAGGGACACACCACCCTGACCCCTGCTCTCTGGTCTCAATAGGTTGTCACCACTCCTCACAACCTCATGTCCCCTGCCACCTCTGAGCCTTTGCCAGGCTGTGCCTCAGCTGGGGTGTCCTTCCACACAAACCACTTCTCAGTTTTCAAGGCCTGCCCAGGTCACAAACACAATTGCTGAGTTGAGCTAAACCGAATGAGAGAGAAGGCAGGCTGGAGCAGGACAGGAAGGCAGGAGGTTTCGGCTTTGGGCTTGGCTGTCATTCTGGGGAAATTCCTCCTAGCAGGCCCCTTGGGTGGTCGACGGGCAGCTGTTGTGGCCTCCCAGCTGTAGCTCCTTGAGGGAGAGCGGGCCACATAGGGGAGGGGCCAGGCATCGTCTGGTGGTTTCCGAACCGGGTCAGGGACCCTGTGCTGGGACTTTCTGTTCCCAGTTCTGGCCCCTGCTACTCCCTTTAGACCCCTGATGACCCTAAAAATAGAGACCAGAAAGAGCATGGGGGATGGTGCTCCCAGAACCCCTGGGAACCCAGGCCGGTCTCCTTGGACCCCAAGCAAGCAGTTCAGAGACAGGGCCACGCTGCTTTCCCTCTACATGGTCACTCTTTGTGGCTCAGCTGCCTCCAAATGGGGCTCACAGCACCCCAGACCCCTCCCTCTCATGAGTCCCCAGCCCTGGAGAAAGACCAGCTTCCAAACACAGGTTTGAGCTGCACAGGCCCCACAGATCCTGGGGAGCAGCTTGGGTGGCTCCCTGTGGCTCCTGCCCCTCAGTCTTTGTTTGCCAGCACAGGCCTGCAATAGACTAGTCAAAGACCAGCGAGGGCCCTGCCTCCTGTGGGAGCTTCAGTTTGAGCCTGGTTCTGCATGACTGGCTGTGTGGCCGGGGGTTGGTCACTGGGCTGCTCCTGGCCTTAGCTTCCTCCCCTGTGAAACGGATGCGAGAGCGCTTTGTACTCATGAAAGTGGGGTTGTTATTGCAAGTTCCCGAGAGACAAATTCTGGGGTTGGCACTGTGGTGTAGTAGGCTAAGCCTCCACATGTGGCACCGGCATCCCATATGGGCACCAGTTCATGTCCTGGCTGCTCCTCTTCCAATCCAGCTCTCTGCTAATGGTCTGGGAAAGCAGCAGAAGATGGCCCAAGTGCTTGGGCCCCTGCACCTGCATGGGAGACCCAGAAGCACTTGGCTTCTGGCTTCAGATTGGTCCAGCTCCAGCTGTTGTGGCCATCTGGGGAGTGAACCAGCCAATGGAAGACCTTTCCCTCTCTGTCTCTCAAATAAAATCTTAAAAAAAAAAAAAGACACAGATTTTCTGCACCACTGAAGCATGGCCAATGCCTCTCTCAGTTACCTTCTATTGCTCCCAACTGCCTTCAAGACAATGTCCAAATACCTACTCTGGCATACGAGCTCCTGGTGATGGAGCCCAGTGGCACTGCCCAGGGTCCCCCCTACGCCACTTGGTCTGGGCAGCTCAGTGTCCCCACGAACATGCAGGTCAGGTCACTTCCCTGAGCATTTGCAAATGTTGTCTCCTTCCCTAGAATATTCATGTGCAGGGTCTGTGGAAGTGAGGAGAGAGCCCAAGGGTGAGGGCACAGAGAGGAGAGAGCTTTGGTGCCATGCAGACCTGGGCCTGATCCCCACTCTGGGGCCTGCTTGCCAGGCCCCATTAGGCCAATCACTGCCTTCCTATCCCTGTTTCCTACATAGCTGTCCTAAAGCTAGGGGAGCAGAGCTTGGATTTGAACCCAGGGCTGCTGGTTCTTTCCATAACTGGCTCACACAAAGGGGATGGGGAGATAGCAGCAGCACCACTGGGGACAAGGAAGGATGACCCACAAAGAGAGGTCAAACAGCACCTGGGAGCTGAGAGGAAGAGGTGACCTCCTGCTGGAGAAGTTAGTCAGGAAGGCTTCCTGGAGGAGCTGGCATTTGGAAGAGTGAGAAAAGATAGAGAGGAAATCAGCTTCTTTGAATTCCATTGTGGGAGTGGCAGGACACAATGCCTGAGGTCCCCAGCGAGTTGGCCTGGGGCTCTGTGGGAGCCAGATCTGACCTTCATCCCTTTGGTATCTGCACATGGCTTGAGCAGCTGGCTCTCTACCTGCAGCCTGGCTCTGTATCCTGCCCCACCTGCATTCCCACATCCCTCCGTGCCCCGTGACCCTGACCACAGTGCATGTTAGGGCTCAGGAAGCAGGGTATAGAAGTGGCTTCTGGTGGTCAAGGGGCGAGATGCTGGGGCCAGCTTCCTGCCGCAAAACATGTGCTTTTGTGTTTGTATGCATGTGTATGTATGTGCATGTACGTGTGTTTGTGTGCCTATGTGTGTGCGTGTATGTTTGTGTATATACGCATGCTTGTGTGCCTATGTGTGTGCGTGTATGTGCACATGCACATGCCTGTGTGTGTGTGTGTGTGTGTGTGTGGTGGTGGAGTGGGCAGTGGGGAGCTAGAGTATTTGGTCCAGAGCTGGCCCTGCAGAGGTCAGGAAACTGGCACAGGGAGGAGGGTGCAAAGCATGATGGCCGCACAGCTCCAACGCTCCCCCCACCCCAGCCAAGTTGTCAGTGGCACACTCAGAACCCCATGTGACCCTCCCAGTCTGATTTCCCTTGCATCTCCCTAGGGAGGTCCCTGAGAGGAAGCATCCGCTGGCCCTTCCTGCCGGTCACAGTCCCCACTCCATGGAGTCCCTGCCTGCCCCATGGACCATGCAGCCCTCACTGCTGGGCTCCCAGGAGCAAATGCCGCCCTGCCTGAGGGGGTGTGAGGGTCACCTGGTATGAAGTGGGAGCAGGTGACACGCAGGTGACACCCCTCCCAAGGCCTCCTCCTGCTTCTGCCTGCCCAACAAATGTTCAGTGCTGTGGTTCCAGAAACACCATCCTGGACACCACTGCTTCCTTGTCACTCTCTGAGCTTGGCTCCTGGAGGGTTCAGGACGTCTGCCGTCCAGCCTCCTCCCTGCCAACACAGGTCGGTCCCTGTGGGTCTTGGCACCCGCTTCCCTGTGGGGCACACCTCTGGGGTTCTCTGTCCGCCCTCCCTGCATCCACACCACTTCCTGCCCGGGCCGGCCACCACTCATCTGCCCTTCCCGCCGCCGGCTCAGAGTCTGTGCTTGCTCGCTGAGCAGCACACTCCTCTCTCCCTCCGCTCTCTTTGTTTCCCTCCTCGTCCCCCAGGAGGGGGCGAGCAGGACGTGATGAGGGGCTTCCCAGCCTGCCTTCCTCTTGTCTCAGTCTCGGTCCCCTCAAGGAGGGGCGGCCGGCTTCCCTGGCTCCAGCTTGGTAAACGGCGCCCCTTCCTGCCCCGGCTGTCCTTCCCTCTCTCAGCACACCTCCACACCTCCGCTGCCTCCTGGCCACGTGCCTGACTGTGCAGAGCTGGGACTGCTGCTGCCGCCCCCATTTTGGGCTCTACTGCCCCTCCCTTCTCACACAAGCAGGCTCCCTGGGTTCTATCTGATGCCCCTTCCCAACCTTGTTCCGACTCACCTATCCTAGGTCCCATGATGGCTGGAGTGAAGCAAGTTCCAGCCCTCGATTGGATCTCAGGACCTGGAGCTTAGCAGGGAGGAAGTGAGCCTTGCCAAGGGTTCTGGAGACTGCAGCGGATGCACCCACGGCGGGAACCGCAGGCACCCGGCAATGCTTCCCAGGCCACACGGGCCAGTAGTCACTGCTTCCAGGCGTGGGTTAGGGAGTCCTGCTCAGACTCAACCCACTCTCCAGGCGGTTGTCTTCCTGGGAAACTTGCTCCTGCCTCTGTGTGCTTGGCTCCTGTGCTCTCCAGCTGGGGCAGCCTGAGGCCAGAGTTGTAGAGGAGGCGGGTTTGTTTAGGTCCTGCCCCATGCTGGGAAGGGCTGTGGTCCCACCCCCCTGCGGCTTAGACTCCGCCTGTTTCTTCCTAGCCTCATCCTAGGCATTTCCCTTGGATATTTCCTTCTACTCTGTTAGCACTGGGGGAGGAGGGAGGACTCGGGATGTCAGTGGGCCTCCCTGATCCTCCGTCTGAGCCGCTTCTTCCCCCAAGCCCTCATCTCCTCGCATTGCGCCACCCCATCTGCCCTCTGAACTGTGAGGAAGGGAGGACTCTGTCCCCCGGAATGCTGATGGGGCCCGCCCATCAGTCATAGCCATGGGGGCGGGAGCAGAAGGGCAGCAGTGAGATGACCAGACCCTTCTGACCTGGGGCCTGAGGATAGAGGCCCTGGAGCCAGGCAGACGGGTGTCATCCCAGCCGACTCATGCTTCTCATCTGAGCAGCCTTGGGAGAGCCCCTACAACTCACTGAGCGTCAGTCCCTTCATCTGTGAACCAAGGACAACAATCCTTGCTGGCAGGGCCCCTGCGGAAGTTCCATGATGAAGAAAGACACCGTGCCTGGAGGCCTGGAACTCTGGGAAGGGAGTGGCAGGGGTGAACTTGGGACCTTACAGCCAGGGAAAACAAATCCCTTTCACTTTCCCAGCTCACACAGCGTGTTCACACCAGAGGCTCAGGGACCCGGGGTTGGGCGTCTGTTCCTCCACTTTACAGATGAGGAGCGAGTCTCAGGAATTAGCTGGAGTCATCCAGCTAGCCAGTGGTTGGGCCATGGCTTGGACCACCTCTGTGTGGTCTGCGCACATGGGTTTGTACTCTGCTTTGTTGCTTGCCAGTGTCTGGTGTGGGCTGCTCTCTATTATGTGTTTTACAAGCTTTTCTCTTTGTCCAGGCTGTTCTCTCTGAGGAAGATCTCTGGGTTTCTCCAAATCCAAGATACGAAAGTGAGCCTGATGCCATTCCAGGAATAGGACCTTTGCATGGAGTGGGCATGTGAGGTTTGGGGTCTCTGAGGTGCCCAGATAAACACCCATCAATCACAATTGGCTCCTAGTGGTTGTGTAAGGGTGCGAGTCACAAGGAGGGCGTATCTGAAATAATCACACTCTACTGGCACCCAGCAGCCACTCAGCAGACAGCTGTTGTGTGGATGAATGAGTCTTTGAGAAACTGGAGGTGTAAAGGCACGCATGACCACTGCCGTGGGAGAGACCAAGAGTTGACATGGATGGGTCAAGATGCCAGCCCCTGATCCTGCTTGAGAAAAACAAACTGGGTCTGTCTATACTTCCTGCAGACTGAAGTCAGTGCTGTGAATCTTCATAGAGTTGGCAGACATGGAGACTTCCAGCCTCCAACTGTGGGTATGTTGCCGAGAGCATGAAAGTCCCTTTAGACTCACCGGAGGCTCCCTTGTCCCATCTTGGCCTCAGAGGTTGAAGAAGTTGTGTGCAAAGTCTAGGTATATTCTGGGACCAGCACGGCCGGCTAAGTTCATCTCGCCATTGCTGGACGCAACACTGCTCTGTGTCCTACACATGCTGTACTCTCGGGTCCGAGTGGCTTTCATTAGTTACTGCAGCCTCCCCAGAATGCCACAGCCTGGGCCAAGGATATGCCCGATCTCAGAGCTGTAGACCTGGAGCAAGTGTAAGCCACCTAGGACCCTCTGGGACTGAAGTTAAGAGGCCTGCAGACTGGCTCCAGGCTAGTCCTGCAGCCAAGTCCCTCTGCGGACAGCCTAGGCTCAGGTCCGCACACATGGGCTTGCACCCAGCTCTGTCGCTTGCCAGCATGTAGTGCTGGCTGCTCCCTGTTGCTGAGTTTTGCAGAGCCCCATGACATGTGTGGCTCCAGCACCAGCTGCAGATTCCCGCAGTTTGCAAAACTTGATGCCTTATTTAGCGTCTCATGCCGCTGGCAGGGCTTCACATGATCTGCAGAGCTCTGCAGCTCCCAGGGCCCCATGCCGTTCGCACGCAGGTCTCAGGCTAAGCTGCTGCTGGTCAGAATCCCGGGCAGTGTGCAAAACCCAAGCCCTTCCCCTCTTCCAGTCAGCCCAATTACAGAACTACATTTCTTTCTTTTTTTTATAGGCAGAGTGGACAGTGAGAGAGAGACAGAGAGAAAGGTCTTCCTTTGCCGTTGGTTCACCCTCCAATGGCCGCCGCGGCCAGTGCGCTACGGCCGGTGCACCGCGCTGATCCGAAGCCAGGAGCCAGGTGCTTCTCCTGGTCTCCCATGGGGTGCAGGGCCCAAGGACTTGGGCCATCCTCCACTGCACTCCAGGGCCACAGCAGAGAGCTGGCCTGGAAGAGGGGCAACTGGGACAGAATCCGGTGCCCCAACCGGGACTAGAACCCGGTGTGCCGGCGCCGCAAGACGGAGGATTAGCCTGTTGAGCCACGGCGCCGGCCCTAGAACTACATTTCTGTAAGCAGATGAAATACAAGAGTTTTCATTTTGTCCTTTGCAACTATCTAACAAGGATGGTCTCTGCTGCAGGCTCCAGTTCCTCCTTGGCTCCAGCTGAGACCTCCAGAATGGCCTTTTCCAGTCATCTTTCTACTATCCTGATCATTGCCACACCAGTAATCTCTAAGTTCCAACTTTCCCTACCGTTCTCTTCTGAGCCCTCCCTATATCTCCCTTAATGTTCCATTCACGCAAGTTGTGCTTTTTATTCTTGTTCTTTAAAAATATTTATTTTTATTTATTTGAAATGCAGTTAAAGAGAGAGAGAGAGAGTGAGAGAGAGAGAAATATCTTCCATCTACTGGTTCACTCCCCAAATGGCCACAACCACCAGGGCTGGGCCAGGCTGAAGCCTGGAGCCAAGAGTTTCATCTGGACCTCCCACATGGGTGCAGAGACACAAGCACTTGGGCCATCATCCACTGCTTTCCCCAGATCATTAGCAGGGAGCTGGATGGGAAGTGGAGCAGCCGGGACTAGAACAGGCACTTGTATGCCATTATTGCAGGTGGTAGCTTAACCTGCTATATCACAACACCAGCCCCAAGACCTCAATTCTCATCCAAGTCCTGCCCCAGGCCTGCTGCAGGGCTCGAGGCAAATCCTTTGTCCTGTCTGGGTCTCAGTTTTCCCATCTGTTAGATGGAGATGGGACATCATAGCACTCACCTTCAGGCCTGAGGATCCCTGTGTGAATGCCCAGAAGATGGGGGGTAGGGGTGAGAGGGGGAAGAGCAACAAGAGGCTTCTTCCCGAAAAAGGCTGCAAACTGCCCTGTCAGCACCTTTGTTCTCACTTCCCTGTGGCCTGGCCACCAGGCAGCGGATATCTATAAATGAGCCCTGGCCAGGAGGACAGTGAGGGCCTCAGTCAGAGCCTGGGCCTGCCTTGCCCCTGAGCACTGCCCTGGGGCCAGATCCCCTGCCTACAGATGCTCCCATACTTGGCACTCTGGCTCTGCCCAGGTAAGGCAATGTCATACTTATATGCCTCCCTGGTGAGGACACTGCCACTCAAATAGGCCATGTGACTTCTCGTGGCTACAGGCTGAGCAAATGGAGGGCTGGGCTCTTATGAGATAGGACAGCAGGGGGGATGCATGGTCCTCATCAGGTCAGCATGAAGTCTTCAGACTGGGGACTGAGGCGTAGAGAGTGAGGTGACTGCAGCTCTCATTTCCCTGGCAGGTGAATGAGGAACAGGCCCCATCCTGCCAGGCGTCCAGGGCTTGCCTCATTTCCTAGCCTGGGCTCAGGTGGGTATCAGGCTTCATGGCCCTTCTGGCCTGGGCTGTCCCTAGCCACTGGGCTCTTCCTGCCCACCCAGCCTTGTGCCAGCCATGCTGTGCTCTCTGTGGCCCTTAGGACCCTGCTGGAGAGCCCCACCCCCATCCTTCAGCATCTCCCTGGGAAATCCACCTCCTGCCCCTCCAACCCCCACCCCTACAATCAGCCTGCCCCTGGGTGTGACTCCCTCCTCCTCCCATCTGTCTCCGCTTTCAGCTAAGTCCTGACCCAGTCAGAAGCTTTCTGGAGCTTTGGTACCTCATCTGCAAAGCAGGGATGGCAAGTTGCCTCTATCAGAGTGTGCTTGGCCCTTCCCCCCGTGACAGCTTTTCTCTCCCAGGAGACTAAACTCCCTTGAGGCCTGGATGGGTGACCTGGGGTGGGCCACTTGCCCTCTCTGGTCCCCAGTGTCCTTCTCTGTGAAATGCCTACCCAGAACTGTCATAAGACTTGGATGAGCTGGTGGATGCACCAGTGCTTACCGAATTCTGTGAGCTGCACACACACAGGCCATTATCAATATGGAAACAATGGCGTCTGGTGATCCTGCAAGCAGAGGCTGAGCAAGGAGCAGACCATGGCAGCTGTGTGTCAGGTCAGTCTGCCCCCATGGACATCCCCAGGGAACAAGGGCCCCTGGGTGGGAGGGAGGTTCAGCAGGCTGGATGGTCACTGTTAACAGCCGTCTGGGAGCTGGGGTTGTAGCTCAGCAGGTGAAGCCACAATGCCTACGACACCAGCATTCCATATGGGCACCAGTTCTAGTCTTAGCTGCTCCACTTCTGATCCAGCTCCCTGCTAATATGCCTGAAAAAGATGTGGAAGACAGCCCAAGTCCTGGGCCCCAGCACCCACATGGGAGACCTGGATGCAATTCCAGGCTCCTGGCTTTGGACTGGCCCAGCCCTGGTTGTTAGAGCCATTTGGGGAGTGAACCAGCAGATAGAAAATCTCTCTCCCTCTGTCTCTCCCTCTCTCTCTGTAACTCTTTCAAATAAATATATAAACACACAAACAAGATGTTTGTTGTGATCTGTGCCACTCACAGGGCTCTAGACTGGACACTGGCTGCCCTGTGGCCCCCAGCCCTAGCTCTGCCACCAACAGGCTGGCAGGGGACAGGTCCACTTGTCTGCCCAGTCCTCAGTTTCCTTCTGTAAAATGGTCAGTGGTGGAGGAGGTAGGGGGGAGGGTCCCATTCTGCCCTGTCCCTGTCTCTGGAAGACCACATGAGCCAAGGATGAACCTTGTGATTCAAGTGTGGGATTATAGTCATTAATAATTTGTCCCCTTGGAGAGAGAACACGGTGGGGGTAGGGGCGGTACAGACCAGGCTGGGAGGGGAGATGGGGGTAGGGCAGGCATGGGAGTGAGGTGGGGACTGGGGCCGGATAGAGTCAGCATCCGCTCCTGGAGGGGGATAGTTTAGAGCAAGGGCCCCAGTTCCCTGAAGACTCTGCAACACTGCCCCCTGGGGGCCAGAGAGGAGGTCTGTGCCTCTGGCTTTTTCTCCCGGATGCCAGTCAGGGAAGATGGATCTTCCCAAGGACCAGGGTTGCAGAGGCTGAAGTTGACAGGCTGGAAGGAGCCCAGTGACAGCAGCCCGTGCCTGTCCCTGCTTCGCCTGTCCACTCACCAGTCTCCCACATCTGCCCCTGCTTCCCACCCTGCTGTCTCTGCCCCTGTCTGGGCCACTGGTATCACTTGTCTGCTGTGCCCCAGCCTCCCTGCCCCTGCAGTCTCCCAGCCACTCCATCTTCCTTCGAGCCAGCGAGAACCCTACAAGCCCTGGATCTGACCACACCCTCTCTGCTCCAAGAGCTGCTCCAGGGGTGGCATTTGGTGTAGGAGTTTAGATGTCCTCATCCTATATTGGAGTGCCTGGGTTCAAGTCTCGGCTTCTTTTTCCAATACAGCTTCCTGGCGCACCTTGGGAGGTAACAGGTGATAGTTTAAGCATCTGGGCCTCTGCATCCACGTGGAAGACCAGGATAGAGTTCCTGGCTCCTGGCTTTGGCCTGGCCCAGCCTTGGCTATTGCAGGTACTTGGGGAATAAATCAAGGAATGGAAGATTTCTGTCTCTGCCTTTCAAATAAATAAATTAGAAAATAAATAAACTGGGGCCAGCGCTGCGGTGCAGTAGGTTAATTGTCTGCCTGTAGTACCATCATCCCATATGGGTGCCAGTTCTAGTCCTGGCTGCTCCTTTTCTGATCCAGCTCTCTGCTATGGCCTAAGAAAGTAGTGGAAGATGGCCTGAGCGCTTGGGCCCCTGCACCTACGTTGGAGATCTGGAGGAAGCTCCTGGCTCCTGGCTTAGGATCAGCTCAGCTCCAGCCATTGTGTTCATTTGGGGAGTGAACCAGTGGATGGAAGACCTCTCTCACTCTCTGTTTTTCCCTCTTACTATCTGTAACTCTACCTCTCAAATAAATAAGTAAATAAAAATTTTTTAAAAAAGAAAGAAAATAAATAAATCAAGTCCCACCCCAGCTCCTCAGTGCCTCCAGGACAGTCTTCCTCAGGCTGCAGGTGAGCAGTGCTTGTCTGTCCAGCTGCATCTTCTGTGGGGTCACCAACCTCACAAGTGGGGAAGAACTGGAGTAGGACTGAGTGGGTATGACCTCTGGCTTCTCTGATTGCTAGCTATGTTACTTCTCAGAGCATGGTCTTTGTTTCCTTGGGGTAAAAGATAGGTTGCATACAATGTACCGCCAGCTCCTGAACTTTTCCATTTTCCCAAACTGTGACTTGTACCCAAATGGTCTTGAACTCTTTACACCTCCTTTCTCACCCGAAGGCTACTAAGTAACCTTGTGTAGCCTGGCAGGTGGGTAATAGGCATGTAAGCGATATTTCTATTATTCTCTTCTCTTGGGGGAATGCACGGCCTGCTCCTGCCATGCCCGGGATTCATCTCTGGCTCCCGTGGACTCTGTGACAGCTGCTGGGAAGCTGGCCGAACGTGCATCTGGGAAGATGAGTCACTTCCTCCCCTGATGGAGTTAGAAGCCTGAGAGGGGAACGGATGGAAGCAGGGCCAGTGCAGGTGGCTACACCCCCCCTCCCAACACTTCCCCCAGGGGTCTGGTGAAAACCACAGAGCCAGGAGGATCCAGGGGGCCCAGGGCCATGTTTGAACCTTCTGACCTGCCTCTGTTGTGTCTCTCTCAGGAGGGGCCTGAACAGGCTATCTGGTTTTCTGCAGTGCTGTGTATTCAGAGCGTTGTCAGTGTGCATCATGCTGCTTCTCTCCTTCTCAGGTTGCACCCCAAACTTGCACATCCTCCTTTCCACGCACACTTTTCCTAGATGAACTCACCCCCAGGACTTGAAAATTCCCTGCCACCTGAGTCAGTGGTGCTGTTCTTATGTAAACGTCTGCCCTTCTGGCCTCTAGGAGAGCACAGATGTCTCCCTGGGGGAAGGGAGCAAACAGGCCTGAGGTCTCTAGAAAGGGGAGGAGGTCTCCAGCAAACAGGCCTGCTAGATTTGTCTGAAATCAGAGCTAGGCCAGGCAGGGGGCCCTGTGAGCTGCGGAATCTCCTGCTGAGGGTCCTTTGGTTGGGGATCCTGGTTCCTTAAGCTGAAGAGAACCTTCCAGGTTCCAGGCAGTGTATCACAGAAAACCATTCCAGGGTTTGCAGCATCTTAAGCCTAAACGCTAACAACCACCAGCTGTGTGGCATTTGGCAGTTCATTATTCTTATAAAAAGCATTTTAAAATTTATTTTTGTTTAATATTTGAAAGGCAGTAAGAGAGAAACAAAGAAGACCCATCACCTGCTGGTTCATCCCCCAAATGTCTACAACAGCCAAGGCTGGGCCTGGTCCAAAGACAGGAACTCAGAACTCAATCTGGGTCTCCCATGTGGGTGGCAGAAACCCAAGCACTTGTGCTATCAATCACTTCTTTCCCAGGAGCTGGATCAGAAGTGGAACAAGCAGCGTCATGGCTGCTGTGCCACATGCCTATCCCTGCTTCATTTTTCAAAGCCTTATTTCTATGACTATGAAAGAGATGCAGGCCGGCGCCGCGGCTCACTAGGCTAATCCTCTGCCTTGGGGCGCCGGCACACCGGGTTCTAGTCCTGGTTGGGACACCGGATTCTGTCCCAGTTGCCCCTCTTCCAGGCCAGCTCTCTGCTGTGGCCCGGGAGTGCAGTGGAGGATGGCTCAAGTGCTTGGGCCCTGCACCCCATGGGAGATCAGGAGAAGCACTGGTTCCTGCCTTTGGATCAGCGCTGCAGTGCGCCGGTCACGGTGGCCATTGGAGGGTGAACCAACGGCAAAGGAAGACCTTTCTCTCTGTCTCTCTCCCTCACTGTCCACTCTGCCTGTCAAAAAAAAAAAAAAAAAAAAAAGAGATGCAACGCTTATGACTAAGACACATTACATGTCAAGCACTGCTCTAAGTCATTTACTTTCATTCACTCAGCTAATGTGCCCAACAGTCTCCTATAATCCCCATTTTCCAGGTGAGGAGAATGAGGTCCTTGCCCAAAGGCAAACAACTGGTAAGAGGCAGACCAGGAGCTGAACCCAGAGTGTCTGGCCCCAGAGTTCAAGTCCTTCCCCATTGCATTTAACTGTCCCCGGGGGGCTAGTTTGAGGACCCAGTCACTGTGCACTAGTCCCTACCCCATGGCATGGAATACTGAGCTGTGTGCTGCACTGGAACCTTTGGTTGGGTTCCAGGCCTGTTCTACTGATACCACTGGGGTGACTGTGGGCTTGTCACTTTCCCTGTCATACCTCAGGTTTCCCTCCCACTACAGGAAAGACAGCTGGTGACTCCTTGCTCTGTGCTCCTGCCCAGACCTCTCCTGAGCTTATGTCCATCAGTGTCTGGGGGTCCCCCAGGCACCTCAGGCTCAGCCAGGAGCTCATCACTCACTTGGAAGCCTGTCCCTCCCAGGTGCCGGTTCTGAGTCCCCAGTCTTCTCAGGATCAGCCCTACCCTGACCACTGTCCCTTCCCAGCCGGTCCTTCACATTCCCCCTGCATCCAGGGCCACAGCCTCCTGACTCTTCCGTGGCTCCAGCTTCTGCTGTTCTAAGTCACCCTCCACATTCTTTCCCAACCTGAACTTCACTCCGCCAGCCTCGGAGTGACACCGATAGCAGCCTCATGCTTGGTACTTATCCCCACATATCTGTTTCCTCCCTTTCCAGTCCCATGGCTCTCTGCAGGCCCCCACATGTACACTATGTGCCTGGTGTCTCTGCTCAGATACTCTCCTGCCTTTGTCATTCGACAAATGCCCATCCATCAAGGACCAGCCCCAACCCACCCAAGTGTTTCCTGATCCCTCCAAAAAGAACACAGACAGTCAGGATCCTCTCCAAGGTCTCTGAATGTCCTTGGTCAAGGAGCAGGGAGCAGCCCTGCCATTCCACGGAGCTTCCCGCCAGCCAATTCCTCTGCCTCTAGCCTTCCCTCCCAACCCATCTCTGTGGCCCTCCAATGAATACCCAACTCCGAATTTGCTTCCTCCTCTGAGATCCTGGACTAAGAATGGGGCAACCCAAAAGGAGAGAGCGACAACAGAAGACTGAGCCTTTCCAGGGGGCAAACTTCAGAGGTGGTGCCATCCAGCGGTGCGGTAGCCTTTGAGTTTAAAGACCTCCACAATCAGTGTCTTACTACACCATTGCTGTGCCAATATGACTGTAAACAAGCTGAGAGAAGCAAAGTCACTTGTCCAAGGATGCACAGCAGCAAGTGGCAGAGCTGGGATTTGAACCCAGGTGCGTTCAACCCGCAAAGCAGAGCCTCTTCCCTTGAGCCACACTGCCTCTGGATGGTGACGGTGAAGAGGACAGGCAACCCCACGTTCAGGGCCCATCGTGGGCTCCCCTGTGCAGAGCTCCAGGAGCCTCTCTCTGGCCCTAGCCAGGAAGACAGCACTGGCTCTCCTGGGGTGTGTTTCCAGCTTCCCTTTCCTCCTTGGCACTTTGCTTTCCCAACCTCGCATCTCTCAGAGCCTCGTGCCCGGCGAGGGTGAGGAGAAGCAGGGGTGAGATGGAGCGAGACAGAGCGGCAGCAGCCCCAGTGTTTCCAGGGCAGTGCGGGTGTGTGAGCCTGGGCAATTTTGCCTTCTGAGCTTAACAATGTTCCCGAGCAACGTGGAGACATTTCTGGATCTCTCCCACTTTGCAAAAAGGCAGAAGACTGTGAGTCCCAGGAGAGGGGAAAGCAGGGGGGCTTGTATACTTTGGGGGGAAGTGTTCATGACCTTGGCTTGCATCCTGCCCCTCTTTCAGCCATGCACAGAGCCTGCACTCAAGAAGTACCTGATGAACACACACCTACGCTACCAAAGAAGAAACAGGGGCTCCGAAGTCAGTCTCACCTGATGAACACATGCCCACTCCACCAAAGAGGGAACAGGGTGAGTGAGCGAGTCCCAAGCTTAAGCCCAGATCAATCTGGCACCAAGGTCTGCGTGCTTACCCACTCCTCTGCCTCCCCGCCCATTCGGTGGGCACCACACATTCTGGATCTCAATGTCTTCCCAAAGTCTCCCCCTACTCTGGTCTTAAATGAGGCTGGGTGCCCCTTCCTGCCCCTCACCCACCTGCAGCACCAATTCTGCACCCTTCACCTCACTCTTCCCACCCCCTTCTCTCCCACCCCACACCCCAGATGCTGGGTTCAGAGGCTCTTCTGCTCCTCCCCTGTTGACCATCCTCCTCCTCTCCCCCTCCTTTATCCTCTCATTCCCTACTGGCTGCTTCCCACCAACAATGGTGGAAAATGTGCTCAAATACTGAAAACTACAATGGCAGGGATTTGGCCCAACAGTTGAGATGCCAGTCCGGACACCCACATCTCTCATCAGAGTGATGGGGTTTAATACCCAGCTCTGGTTCCTGCCTCAACGTTCGGACAATGCTGACTCTGGGAGGCAGCGGTGATGGCTCCAGTAATTGGGTTCCTGTCACTCATGTGGGAGTCCTGGCTTGGGTTCTTGATTCTCACTTTGGTTCTGGCCCAGTCCTGGTCATTATGGGCATTTGAGGAGTGCACCAGCAGATGGGACCTCTTTCTCTCTCTCTCTCTCTCTCTGCCTGTCAAATAAATAAATAAAAATTTAAAAATAGAATGAAAATACAAAATTCTCCTGACCCCTTGCCATGGTCTGAATGTGTTCCCTCAAAAATTTATGTGTTGAAACCTCACCCCCAGAGCACTGGTGTGCAGCAGCCTTTGGGAGGTGATTACTTTTTTAAAAAAGATTTTATTTATTTATTTGAGAGGTAGAGTTACAGACAGTGAGAGAGAGAGACAGAGAGAAAGGTCTTCCTTCTGTTGGTTTACTCCCCAAATGGCTGCAATGGGCAGAGCTACACCAATTCAAAGCCAGGAGCCAGGAGCTTCTTCCTGGTCTCCCACGCGAGTGCAGGGTCCCAAGGACTTGGGCCATCTTCTACTGCTTTCCCAGGCCACAGCAGAGAGCTGGATCAGAAGAAGAGCAGCTGGGATTAGAACCAGTGCCCATATGGGATGCAGGTGCCACAGGCGGAGGATCAACCTACTGCGCCACCTTGCCGGCCCCGGGACGTGATTATGTCACGAGAATGAGGCCCTTACAGAGGAGGACTGAGGGAGCCTGTCACCTCTTGATCATGGGAGGACACAGCTGGAGGAGGCCATCTGCGAAGTAGAGCACAGTCCTCACCAGACACTGAGTCAGCTGTCACCTTCATCCTGGACTCCCCAGCCTCCAGGTGTGGGAGAAGTAACTTCTGTTTAACCAGTTTAAAGCATTTTGTTATAACACTCTGAAGAACAAAGATTCCTGTCGTCTGCGTCCAACCACCTGCTTCTCATCACAACCAAACATCCTGAAGGTGCCGTCTCCTCTCTCTCCTCCTGCCCCAACCCTCTGTACCCACTGTTCCACGTTCATGCCCAAGTCACCAGTAAACTCATCGTTGCCAGAGCCCGTGGACTCTGCGTTCAGCCCTCGCCCTTCCCTGACAGTCCACAGCACCTGAGGCTGCTGCGCTCCGCAGCTCCTCTGTGATGTCATCCTCTCCTGCTTTTGCCTTCCCCTCTGGCCACTGTATTTAGTTTCTTTTGCTGATACTTCTTGTCCTGCCTCCATCTCATGTCATCCTCCCCAGGTTCTGTCCTTCTCACTCCATGCCCCTCCCTAAATGCGATTAAAAATACATCTCCCAAATCTTTGCCACTCAGCCCTCTCCCAAGAGCTCCAGATGCAGACCCTCAAATACCTGCCGGACATCTCCACACACGTCCCACAGGCTGCTCAAATGCAACACATTCCAAACTGAACTCATTGTTTTCCACCCAAACCTTCTCACCTGCACTGTCCACCACTCCCCACCATGTTCTCAGCCTCAGTCAACATCACCACCTGAGCCAGGACACCGGTGATCACTCTGGACTCTTGCATGATCACTGACAGGTTCTGATTTTTTTTTTTTTTTTGGACAGGCAGAGTGGACAGTGAGAGAGAGACAGAGAGAAAGGTCTTCCTTTTGCCGTTGGTTCACCCTCCAATGGCCGGCGCGGCTGGCGCGCTGTGGCCGGCGCACGGTGCTGATCTGAAGCCAGGAGCCAGGTGCTTCTCCTGGTCTCCCATGGGGTGCAGGGCCCAAGCACTTGGACCGTCCTCCACTGCACTCCCGGGCCACAGCAGAGAGCTGGCCTGGACGAGGGGCAACCGGGATAGAATCCGGCGCCCTGACCGGGACTAGAATCCGGTGTGCCCGTGTCGCAAGGCGGAGGATTAACCTGTTAAGCCACGGCGCTGGCGATCCTACTTCTTGAAGATTTCTCCAGTCCTTGACAGTCAAGAGGCATGAGCGTAGGGGATGTATTGCACACCAGCATCTGCCTGCTGTTGGTCCCAAAGAGGGACAAAAGCAGTTACTCACTAAACCTCTCTGAGCTTCCTCATCAATAAGGCAAGGGCAATAAAAACTGACGCTCAGATTAAATGCAGGATGTGACCAGCAGGGCACAGTCATCAGCACCGGCAAGTGTTCAGTGAAGGACAGCATCTTCCGTGGTCAGCATCATTACTGCTCCCTATTCCTGCCACCACGCCCCCGGCGGGTCTCCCTGCCTCTGGGCTCTGCTGCTCCCATCCATTCTCCTTGCCATGGCAGGTGGCTCTTGGAGCTGGTTAGGTCAGTCCCCTGTCTAAAGGCTGGTTGTGACTCGCCAAAGACCCCCTGTTGACTTCTTATTCTTTAGCCTGGAATTCAAGATCTTTCTCCCTCTGGCCCTTACCAATTACCCTCATCTTTGAGATCCCCAGTCTCTCCCTGCATATTGCACCCCAAACTTCTAGCTGCCCCTCTAACGAACCTCCTGCTTTTTCACTCCTCTGTGACTTTGCTTACCTCCTCCTTTTTGGCCTGCTTGTAATTTGTGGCCCATTTGCAAGATGTCTTCCATGATGCAAGCCTGCTTTGCTCTCCCCTCTGGGCCCCTCAACTCTGAAAGGGGCACAGGTCACAGTGGATGTGATGGCCAGTTTTTCCACTAGCAGTGGTCAAGCACCCAGTCAAAGCCAGCTTTATTCAATGTAGAACGAATGAGGAGCCTCGGTTATCCTAATCTTTAAAATAGCTGCAGTGGCAGCCAGGCCTGGTTAATCCAGAGGAGAGAAAGAGCACTGGGGGCTGGAGGAAGGTGCAGTCATAGAAGGTTCCCCGGGGGAGGTGGGACTTAGAATTCTAAGGCATCTGAGCAAGAGCAAGCCAAAGAGGGGTGGGGGAAAATATGAGGAGCCCAGTGGTTCTCTGCTGTTGCATTTGTTCTTCCAGGGTCAAAGCACACAAAAGGGGTGCCTGGGGTCCAGTCCTGGTTCTGCTCTGGATTCCAGCTTCTTGCTAATGTGCACCTTGGGAGGCGGCAGATGATGGCTGAATAGTTGGGTCCCTGCCACCCACATGGGAGACTCAGATTAAGTTCCCAGGTCTTGGGCATTTGGGGAGTGAACCAGCAGATGACAGATCTCTCTCCCTCCCTCTCTCTCCCTCTCAAAAACATAAATGAATAAAGTTTTAAAAAATGTTTACAAAAACTACCACAAAACAGAGCTTTACATTCATCTAGAGGAGTTTTACAACTTTTTCTTATTTGCATCACTGGCTGGTGCAGAGGCCAGGGTGAGAGCAAATGTGAGAGTGCAGTTCCGTCAGCCCTGTGCTCCAGGGTGAGCAACCAGCACCGTCCAGGACACTGGATGCTGTATTTTGTGTCTTCACTTCCCATCGTGTCTACACAGTGCCCATCTGAGGGTGCACACAATATAGTCAACAGTGTCTCATAAAATCAGCTTTGTGGTAGATGATTTTTGCCCAGCTGGAGGCTAACAGAAGTGTTCCAGGCATGTTTGAGGTGAGATTGGTTAAGCGATGTTGTTTGCTAGGTTAGATGTATTAAGTGCATTTGCCACTCATAATATTTCCAGGGTACAATGGGTTTATTGGACTGAAACCCACTGGAGGTCAGGGAGTATCTGTGTATTCCTTGCTTTCAAGCACCCTTCTGGCTCTGAGGTCCTGTGAGTACCTTCAGCCTTACACGACCCAGTCAGTGGTGGGAAAACCTCCCAGAAATGCAGGAATTTTCAGGACAATGTGGTGTGTGTCAATTTACATGCTAAAAGAAAAAAAAAATCCCTGCTGACTAATGTGTTGTGGGAAAAAGTTCAGCTTAACTCATGTTAACCTTTCCATCCATTCATTTAAAAACACTTATTGTGGGTTTATTATGAAAACGTATGTGAAACACCTATGTTCAGGCTCTGAGGCTCAGCTGCCAGGAATGTCCTTCGGGCAGGTGTGCCCAGCCCTTCTCTGCCTTATTTCTTGCCAACTGCCCTCTCCTAACCAGCTACAGTCTCTTTTTCTCATAACCAGGCCACCTGAAGCTGCTCTAAAGCACCCTCGTGACAAGACAGAATGCAGACTTGTCTCTGACATCAGCCTCTGTAGTGGAGAGAGGAAAGAAAAACCTCTGGCTGAAATCTCCCCCCAGGTAGAAACTAGAGCCTCCACGTTCTCTAGGTAGCCGTGCTTGGTGGAAAGAGTCAAGGCCAGAGCCAGGAGGCCTGGTTTCCAGGACTGACTCTGACACTGCCCTGCTGTGGACCTGGGGCTGATCCTCTCACCCCCACCTCTACCTCCAGCCCTACCTCAGCCTGATTTCCTCACTTGTAAGCCAGGGGAGGCAGGAATCTACAGGACCAGTTCTACTCTTACATATTCTGAGACATGAAGAAGATTTGGTTAGAAGAGGGAGAAGCTGGAGGAGAGTTGGGGAAAATCAAGTGGGACTGTTCCAGACACCACTGGGATAGAAGAGGCAGTGACCCAAATGTCGACATAACTGACTCTGGATGGCTGGGTTACTTAGAGGGTCAAGTCCAAGGTCAAGGGTGAGTCAACACCTTCCTCAGCTCAGTTCTGTGGGTCAAAAAGCTCACTTCAGAGGTTTTAGGGCTCCCATGAGTGCTCAGTTGCTGGCAACAGCTCCTAGGGAGGGGAGCTCCTCTTGGCAGCAGCTGGTCTTCCCTCATAACACTGCTTCTAAGAGTTTTCAATTTCCTGTGGCACCCTCTGAATCAGGGCCAAGGAAGGCACCAGGTAGTGGGCAAGAAATGGCTGGACAGTGACACCTGCTGAGTCACAGCAGCCAGGAGCAGGAGAGACTGACAGAGTGACCTGGAAGTACCCTGAAGTCTGTTTTTGCCCCATGGGGGTGGAATTCAATTTAGACTCCACTAGAGAAAGGATTCCTTCTATCAAAGACATACAGACGTTCCTTGACTGATGATGTGATTATGCCCCAATTAAGCCCATTCTAAGTTGAAAGTCTCAAGTTGAAAATGCATTTAATATACCTAGTTTATCAAACATAGCTTGGCCTATTCTACTTTAAATGTACTCAGAGCACTTACATTAGTCTACAGTTGAGCAAACTCATCGAAGAAAGCCCACTTTATCATAAAGTGCTGCATATTCCATATAACCTACTGAACATTGTAAGCAAAGTAAAAGAAAAGAATGGTGTATGTGTACTCACCATTAACATATATTAATGCAGTTAAAGTTTTTACTGATTGCAAATCACTTTTGTATCATCATAAAGTGGAAAAATCCCAAGTCAAACACTTGTAAGTCGGGGGCCACCTGTAACATGTGTTAGCCCTTTCAGGGTGTCTGACAGTCTGGGAAACTGAGGAATTGCCCAGGACATGGGGCTTTCAGTGCTAAAACCGGGCAGTCCTGGACAAATCAAGATGGTTGGTGACTGCATAATACAACAAAGGGACAAAAAGACAGGTCATGGGCACCAGGCAATGCGGGGGCAGACAGACAGCCCTGGGCACAAAGGGCAGCCATCCCTGGGGGAAGCTGGCCACATTCTGTAGTGCAAAGCTGAAGATACCTCAAAAAGGGAATTCACCAGTGAATAGAAATATAGCTATAAAGACAAAGGCACAGATTCAGACCTGACTGCTGGCCTAGGCAGAATGAGATGAGAATGGACTGGGGCCCAGAGAAAGAGAAAATGAATCCAGGGAAGAACAAGAACGATTCTGAAAGAGCCCCCTGGGTCTTTAGAGTGTCTTGGCTCAGAGTCTTTATCAGAGGCCACTGATAACCTTCTCAGCTTGGAGGTATGGAATTATTAGAGTCAAGAGAAGCTTAGTATGAATGATGCATAGGGTTTTTACTCCAGAATTGAACCTCACTCCTTCTCAACCAGTGATTCTAGTATTTTCGTAGAGCCCCAGGTTAAAGAATCCTATTCAGGAACTGGGAAGAGCTATCTGGACTCAGGGGGCTTTTATCAAATGACTATAGTCAAGATGCCACTGAGCAAGACCTGATACATGAATATTACCATGGCTAGAATGTTCCTTCACTTCTGGGGGAAGGAACTAGGCTAAAAATTAAGTCATCGTTAAAAAAGCTTTTAAAAATTGTTTTATTGACAGGCAGAGTGGCAAAGAGAGATGGGGTGGGGGAAGAGCACGTGTGCATGAGAGATCTTCCATCTGCTAGTTCACTTCCTAAATGCCTGCAACAGCTGGGACTAGGTCAGGCTGAATCCAGGAGCCAAGACCTCCATTCAGGATTCTCATGTGGATGGCAGGAACCCCAGCACTGCAGCCAACATCTGTTGCCTCCCAGGCTGAACATTAGCAGGAAGCCAGATTGGAAGCAGAGGTGGGACTCAATCCCAGGCACTCCAATATGGGATGTGGGCAGCCCAAGTGGCATCTTAACCCACTGCGCCACAACACCCACCTGTATTTTTCTTTTAGATTTATTTTTTATTTATTTGAAAGATAGAGTTACTAAGAGAGGTAGAGAAACAGAGAGAGGTCTTCCATCTGCTGGTTCGCTCTCTAGATGGCTGCAATGGCCGGAGTTGTGCTGATCTGAAGCCAGGAGCCAGGAGCTTCTTCCGGGTCTCCCATGCGGGTGCAGGGACCCAAGGACTTGGGCCATCTTCTGCTATCCCAGGCCATAGCAGAGAGCTGGATCGGAAGAGGAGCAGCCGAGACTAGAACAGCACCCATATGGGATGCTGGCACGTTAGGCCAGGGCTTTTAACCCGCTGCATCACAGCACCAGCCCCACCCACCTTTATTTTTTAAAGTTTTTATTTATTAGAGAAAGAAAGAGAGAGGGAGAGACAGAGAAAGAGAGAAAGAACCATTGGCTGGTTCATTCCCCCCAAATGCCAGTGATGGCTGAAGCTGGGAGCTGGGAGCTGGGAACTCAATCAAGATCTCCCATGTCCTCCAAGTCTTCAAGGCCCCTGAACCCTAAAGGAAGTACAGCTGGGTCTGTGAACGTGTGGCTTTGCTGTTTTAACGCACAGAATCATGATTCCCAGTATCCTGGTCCTACACTGAGAAGGTAATCCTGCATTTACATCCTCTGTTCCTCTACAGTGAGATCCTTGAAGGCAAAACATGTTATCAGCATACTCTAGCACAGAATGGTTGCTCCATAACTTGACTAACTGGTGTTACCCTTCTATTGCCTGCATTATCTAAGTTGTATTCTTTGCTTCCTATAGCTGATAGCTGAAGAACATCTCTCAGTGGGTGCCAGGCTCTATTCCTATGCTCTGGCACTGAAACACACAAACACGAAGCCATCTGAAGTGCCCTTCCTGAAATTTTAAGGCCAAAGAGGACACTGGCCGTCTTTGTAAACAAGACCACCAGGCCTTCTTCACTCAGATTTGGTATTCAATTTAGTTTACTGTAGATTTGAAATTAGTTTTTTCATAAAATAAAAGCAAAAAAAAAAAGTCTTTCATGTCGAAGTTAGGGACTCAACCACTGGAGCCTACTGCCTCCGAGAATGCACGTTAGCAGGAAGTGGAGTCAGTAGCCAGCCATACACTGAACCCAGCTACTCTGATGTGGGACCCATGCATCTTAACTGGTTTCTTAGTCAGTAGGCCAAATACTTGCCCCCAACTATATTTTTAATTAAAACACACAGAGGTCATAAACTGTGGGGAATATTTATAATAAAATCTGAACCGCAGGATGGGGAGGTTGTTGAAATATGGGAGAGGCAACAGGTATGAAAAGGGCTTGATGATCCGTTCTTTCGGTGGCTTGGGAGTTCACTTTCAAATGAAGCTGCATGTGTAGGCGTTACATGTTTTTGTTTGCTATGAACATTTTTTTACCCAACAAACTCTTTTTTTAAAATATATTTTTATTGGCCGGCGCTGTGGCTCAACAGGCTAATCCTCCGCCTTGCGGCGCCGGCACACCGGGTTCTAGTCCCGGTCGGGGCACCGATCCTGTCCCGGTTGCCCCTCTTCCAGGCCAGCTCTCTGCTGTGGCCAGGAAGTGCAGTGGAGGATGGCCCAAGTGTTTGGGCTCTGCACCCCATGGGAGACCAGGAGAAGCACCTGGCTCCTGCCATCGGAACAGCGCGGTGCGCCGGCTGCAGCGCACTACCGCGGCGGCCATTGGAGGGTGAACCAACGGCAAAAGGAAGACCTTTCTCTCTGTCTCTCTCTCACTGTCCACTCTGGCTGTCAATATATATATATATATATATATATATATATATATATATATTTGAAAGACAGAGTTACAGAGAGGCAGAGGCAGAGAGAGAGAGAGAGGTCATCCATCTGCTGGTTCACTCCCCAGGTAGTCGCAATGGCCGGAGCTGCACTTATCCAAAGCAGGAGCCAGGAGCTTCTTCCAGGTCTCCCACACGGGTGCAGGGGCCCAAGCCCCTGGACCATCTTCCACTGCTTTCCCGGGCCATAGCTGAGAGCTGGTTCGGAAGCGGGGCAGCAGGGACTTGAAATAGCACCCATATGGGATGCTGGCACTGCAGGCAGCAGCCTTACCAACTATGCCACAGAGCCGGCCCCACCAACAAACTCTTAGAAGGCATAATACAATGCCCTTGGGCAGAGGCTGCCAGTGTTTGGCCCGAGTCTTCTCATGGATATGGTTGGGGGGGGGGGGTGGTTGTCACACTCACAGTCAGCATCAGGCTGCTCAGTATAATCTTCCCATGAGTTCATTCGTTTAAGCAGCTTTCACTGAGCTTTTGGAAGGTGCTGGGCCATGCAAAAGGGAAAGACACAGAAGTAATTCATGACAGGCACTGCCCTCAAGATGTTCTCAGTTGGGGCTGGTGTTGTGGCACAGTGGATTAAGCCACTGCTTGGGATGCCCATATCCCATTTTGGAGTGCTGGTTTGAGTCCTGGCTACTCTGCTTCTGATCCAGCTCACTGCTAATGGGCCTGGGAAAGCAGCGGAAGATCACCCAACTACATAGGTTCCTGTTATCCATGTGGATGGGTGTACCTGGCTCCCAGCTTTGGTCTGGCCCAGATCCAGCTGTTGCAAGCATTTTGGGAGTGAACAGTGGATGGAAGATCTCTCTCTCTCTCTCTCTCTCTCTCTCTCTCTCTCTCTGCCTTCTAAGTAAACACACACACACACACATATATATACATATTTTACATATATATATCTTAAAAATATGCTCTCAGTGTTGTGAGGGAGAGCAAGGGCACAAAAAGGAAAAGCAAATGGGTGCTATTTCTGCAGGGCACAGGGGTTGGGGACAGTATAGAGGCTAAAATTCAGCCTAAGGGAAACCTGTCTCTCACGAATGTTTTCAACCTATGGCCCCTGCTGCTGCGAGTTTGTGAGTCTGCACAGAGCTAACAACACAGCCGGAGGAGGTAGATGAAACAGAGGATGCCCTGAGTTGCTGCCATGGAGAAGGAGGGTTTTCATTCCCGTGCCACTGGGGTGTGGCTGACACCTATGCTGCTGCCCATGAGGAGTGGCTGGTGTTTAGCCTGCACAGCCTCCATCAGATACAGCATCTCACACCCTAAGGGCTTAACCACTCAGCCTCCTCATGGACTTAGATTAAGAAGGAGCTAGTTAGAGCAGGGGTAGGTAGAACCACAGTGCTCCACAAACAGGGAAAGGAAAACCATCCTCAGAAAAGTGAAGGAGCAGACGGAGGTAATTTTGTGGCATATAACAGGAAGAGAATATTCCTTGGCAAACTGTGGATGCAACCCTTCAGTGGAACTTTGGTTTTATTTTTTTCTTTTTTAAAATTTATTTTCATTTATTTAAAAAGGAGGGAGAGAGAAAGGGGATGGAGAGAGAGAGAGAGAGAGAGAGAGAGAGAGAGAGAGAGAGAGAGGCAGGCTTCTCTTCTATCTGATGTTTCACTCCCCAAATGTCCACAACAGCCAGGGATGGTCCAGGCTGAAACCAAGAGCCCAGAACTCCACCTGGGTTTCCTCATGATTTCCAGGACGTGGAGCTGAAGACTTGAGCCATATCTGCTGCCTCCTAGGGTAAGCATTAGCAGGAAGCTGAGCAAGGGATCAAACCTAGGCAATCCAGTGTGGGATAGAGGCATCCCATGGAGTATCTTAACTGCTGAGTCTATGCCCACCTTTAAATGGAACGTGGAGCAAGGGAATTAGCAGAGAGTGAGAATTTCAGCAAATAGTAATCATACATGATTTTTAAGGTCACAGTTATAACTTGGTCAAAATCATGAAGCAGGGACTTCTAGTGAATTCTAGCCTCTATTCTTGCTCCCTCCACCTGTTGCACACTCCACTTTTACGCATTTTTGGATTTTTCTTTCTATTTTACTAAAAGCAAATACATAATCATAACTATGGCTGTTTTATACCTAAGTTTGACTAGATGGCCATATTCATACTCTTCCTGATAGAATACTATAATCCTCTTCTTCAGCAAACCCCATCAGCAGTTGATAAAGTTCTGAAGGGGGAGAAGGAGGTGCATATTTGCCCGCTGATGGGAATGACTCAGGGGAGAGCAGCAGCTGGTGCTGGAGGAGACTGAAGAGCTCACAGGTGGTCATAGGTGGGAGGGCGGAATGTGGGGTGCAGAGCCTGGGGATGGCTGTGGGACGGCCGTTCACGGAAGCCATGGAAGCACCCTCTGGGATGGCTGGCGGGACAATAGGAAGAGGTTCTGGTGGACAAAGGAGAGAGGAAGTCATCCAGAGAGAGAGGGAACAGAGCAGGAACGTGGCAGATGAGGGCTTGGCCGCAGTAAGTCCCACTTGAGTCTGGCTTGCTGTCTGAGGAGACCCAGTATATGAAACTCAGATGAGGCACACTCACATCAGGGCAATGCTACCTTAACATCCAACTCCTTTCTACCTCAGAGTGCAGTGCTCATCCTGGGTCACCATCTGTCTGACTAGTGGTCCTTTTTTGCTGGTCCTCCCAATGAAGCCGTTTTATTTATTTATTTTTAAACTAATCATTAGGAAAATTAATTAAGCCAGTTTGTTTTACAGGTAGCAGTGGCCCAACTATTTTTTCCTCCATGATTTGTATGTAATCACAAATGGCTGTCTAAACTTCTTGGCCAGAAAATAAAAGCTCAACATGATAAAGATTGTCATCGTTCATGCATTCTGGGCATATACTATGAACCTGCTGTGTCTTATCTTTTTTGTCTTGATGTGGCTGGGAGTGGGAGGAAGGAAGCTGAGAACATGTTCTTTACCTGTTTTCATGACTATTTCATGGAGACCAGTCACATGGGGAAGGCCATTCAATGGGGAAAGACTGTTCTTGGGACAGTTGGTGCTGGGACGACTGAATTTCCACACATACAAGAATTAAGTTTGACCCCTACCTCACATGATCCAAAAAAAAAAGCATAAAATGGATGAACAACAAAAATATAAAAGTAACAGCTAAAACCCTAAAACTCTTAACTGAAAACCAGGGTAAATTTTCAAGACCTTTAATTTGGCAGTGTATTCTTAGCTATGACATTAAATAGTGAACTACAATAGAAATAAATGGTGCTCGCTTCACCAGCACATATAATGAAATTGGAACAAAACAGAGATTAGCATGGCTCCTGAACAAGGATGATATGCCAATTCATGAATTGATCCATATTTTTTAGGTTTTTTTTAAATGTTAATTTGGACTTCATCAAAGTTAAAAACTCTTGTACATCAAAGACATGCTCAGGAAAGTGAAAAGATAGCTTATGAAAGGGGGAACATAGTTTCAAATGTGGATAAGGATCTCATATCCAGAAAACAGAAAGAACTCTTACAACTTAGCAACTTAAAAAGTAGGCAGGGGCCGGTGCTAGTTTGTGTCCTGGCTGCTCCTTTTCTGATCCAGCTCTCTGCTATCGGTTGGGAAAGCAGTGGAAGATGGCCCAAGTGCTTGGGCCCCTGAATCCATGTGGGAGACCCAGAAGGAGCTCCTGGTTCCTGGTTTTGGATCAGCCTAGCTCTGGCCATTGCGGCCATTTGGGAAGTGAGCCAGCAGATGGAAGACCTTTATCTTTGTCACTTCCTCTCTCTGTCTGTAATTCTAACTCCAAATAAATAAAAATTTTTAACAAAAAAAGTAGGCAAAGAGTTGAATAGACGTTTTTTCAAAGAAGACATACATATGGTCAACAAACTCGGCATTGTAACTAGATAAACGCAGATCAAAAAACACTTCATTCCCACTAGGACGGCCATGATTTTCTTTTATAAAGGAAAATATCAGTTTTGGTGAGGGTGTGGAGAATTTGGAAGTTTCAGACACTGCTGGGGGTGGGGGAGATGTAAAGTGATTCAACTACTGTGAAAAACAGTTTGGTGGTTCCTTAAAGAAGACCTCAACACAGAATTACAATGTGACTTCATAATTCAACACCTGGAAATAGACTCAAAAAACACTGACAACAGCTACTCAAACAAGCTCAAGTGTGTGCGTGTTCATAGCAACATGACTCATAGCAACCAATATGAGGAAACAGCCATGCCCATCAACCAATGAATGGGTAAACAAATAGTGGTACATACAAACAACAGGGTATCATTCAGCCATCAAAGGTGCTGATCCAAGCCACAATGTGGGTAAAACTCAAAAACCTATGCTAGTGAAAAAAACTAGAAACATAAAGTCACCTGCAAGTGATCCCATGTATATGCAATGTCCAGAATAGATAAATCCATAGAGACAGAACATGGATTGGTGTTAGGTGGAAACTGGAGAGAGAAAATGGTATATATAATGGAGAGATGCTGTCTAACGGGTAAAGGGTTTTACTTTGGAATAACAAGATAGAGGTGGTGGTTGCACAATGTTTTGAACGCAGTAAATGACACTGAATTTTTCACTTTCAAATGGTTAATTTTCTGTTATGGGCATTTTACTTCAATAAATTATTTTTTAAGTGCCACAAAGGATGAATTCTAAGTAAGTTAGTTTAAAACTCTTCCAAACTTGGGG
The DNA here is from genome assembly GCF_033115175.1 of Lepus europaeus. NCBI lineage: Eukaryota > Metazoa > Chordata > Mammalia > Lagomorpha > Leporidae > Lepus > Lepus europaeus. The sequence continues at coordinate 64,530,752 of NC_084833.1, read as the reverse complement.
CTGGCGCCGTGGCTCACTTGGTTAATCCTCTGCCTCAGGCACCGGCATCCCATATGGGCACCGGGTTCTGGTCCCGGTTGCTCCTCTTTCCAGTCCAGCTCTCTGCTGTGGCCCAGGAGAGCAGTGGAGGATGGCCCAAGTGCTTGGGGCCCTGCACCTGCATCGGAGACCAGGAGGAAGCACCTGGCTCCTGGCTTCGGATTGGCGCAGTGCCAGCCATAGAGGCCATTTGGTGGGTGAACCAACAGAAGGAAGACCTTTGTGTCTCTCTCACTCTCTCACTGTCTAACTCTGTCAAATAAATAATAATAATAATAATAATAATAAAAAGCTCTTCCAAACTCTATAAAAGTGTTGAACTCTAAAATTGACTTCAGTTACCATGTATGCATAGTGGAAACAGTTCATGCAGTCATGACGCTGTGCTTCCATTACAAGTATGTTATTTATGATGATACAATTTCTTCTGCACTTATTTAATACATTCTCATGATTTATTTATTTATTTATTTGAGAGGAAGAGAGAGAGCGAGTGCATTCCCATCTATTGGTTCATTCTGCAAATGTCCACAATGACCAAGGCTGGGCTTGGGCTGAAGCTGAGAGCTAGGAACTCATTCCAGGTCTCCCACATGGGTGGTAGGAACCCAATTACTTGAGCCATCCTATTCCCTCCAAAGTCTGCATAAGTAGGAAGCTGGAGTCAGAAGCTGGAGCTGGAGCTCAAATTCAGGCAGTCTGTATTTCATATATTCTTGATGACAAGTAATACACATCAAGTTTATATTTTGTGCTTTCAATTTATATTTCAAATAGCATGGTTTGCTTTAATTTCTTTTATTTTTCCCTTATGCTTTCTTCAAAATATATTCTCAGATTTGTTGAACTAACTTTATCTAGTTTCACTTTTAAAGATTTCATCATTTCTAAATAAGCTATATTTTTGGTTTTAAACAATATGTTTAAATAATCTGCTTTTTCAATGTTAGCTTTACATTTATAAAAGTTGTATCACTGAATGCTACTTTCACAAATATGTGGAAATTAAACAATTTCCTACACAACCTATATAAGCAATGGATCAAGGAAGAAATCACAAAGGAAATTAAAAAATATTTTGAGATGAATGAAAATTAAAACAACAATCAGCGCTTATGTGATGCAACTAATGCAGTGTTTACAGGGAAAGTCATAGCTATAAATGCCCATACAAAAAAGAAAAAAAAATTCAAATCAGTAGTTTTTTACCTGAAGATATTAGAAGAGAAGAGCATGGCTGGTGCCGCAGCTCAATAGGCTAATCCTCTGCCTGCGGCGCCAGTACACCGGGTTCTAGTCCCGGTTGGGGCGCCAGATTCTGTCCTGGTTGCTCCTCTTCCAGTCCAGCTCTCTGTTGTGGCCCGGGAGTGCAGTGGAGGATGGCCCAGGTCCTTGGGCCCTGCACCCACATGGGAGACAAGAAGCACCTGGCTCCTGGCTTCGGATCAGTGCGGTGCACCGGCCGTGGCGGCCATTGGAGGGTGAAGCAATGGCAAAGGAAAACCTTTTCTCTGACTCTCTCTTCTCTTTCCCTGTCAAAAAAAAAAAAAAAAAAAAAAAAAAAAAAAAAAAAGAGAGAGAGAGAAGAGTAAACTAAACTCAAATAAGTCAAAGGAGAGAATCAGAAAGACAGAGGCGAGAAGGGTCTGACACTCTTGACTGTCCTGCCTGGGGATGGGGCATGGTCTACCACCTTCACATTCATTCCATGAGACCTTTCCAAGTTCCTCACAGCACAAGGCTACACATACAACATTCATGCAATAGGTTTGCCTACTTTGGTTCATTAAAATAGTATCTGTCACACACATACACAAAAATTCATTTTATTTGAAAGGCAGAAAGAGAGAGCGAGCATGCACTTCCATTCACTGGTTCATTCCCAACATGCCCACAACTGCTGAGGCTGGGCCAGGCTGAAGCTAGGATCCAGAAACTCCATCCAGGATGACAGAGACCAATGTACTAAAGCCATCACCTGCTGCCTTCCAGGGTACACTTTAAGAAGACGCTGGAGGCCGGCGCCGTGGCTTAACAGGCTAATCCTCTGCCTTGCAGTGCCAGCACACCGGTTCTAGTCCCGGTTGGGGCACCGGATTCTATCCTGGTTGCCCCTCTTCCAGGCCAGCTCTCTGCTATGACCAGGGAAGGCAGTGGAGGATGGCCCAAGTCCTTGGGCCCTGCACCCACATGGGAGACCAGGAGAAGCACTTGGTTCCTGGCTTTGGATCAGTGCGATGTGCCGGCCGTAGCGGCCACTGGAGGGTGAACCAACGGCAAAAAGAAAGACCTTTCTCTGTCTCTCTCTCTCTCACTATCCACTCTGCCTGTCCAAAGAAGTAGTAGAAGAAGAAGAAGAAGAAGAAGAAGAAGAAGAAGAAGAAGAAGAAGAAGAAGAAGAAGAAGCTGGATCAGAAGCAGAGGAGCTGACTTGAAGTTGAAGCAGGCACTCCAATATGGGATGTGGGCATCCCACGCAGTGTTCTAACCACTGTGCCAAATGCCCCCAGCTCTCACTTAGCACTGGGCTAAGTGCCTAAACCTGTCCAGCAGCCCTGAGACATGGGCATTGTCCAAAGTGGCAAAGCAGGAAGGACTCAGATCTCAGCCCATGCACAACATGTGGCTGAGCCCCTGGCTCAGAATTGGAGCCTTGGGCCCAAATCCTACTCTGTTGTCACATGTTCACACATTCATGTGACTTCTCTAGATCTCAGTCCCCCCACAGGTAGAACACTGGGGATGATCTTGACTGCCTGTCTTCCCTGACGGTCATGAGGGATGGATGGGAAAACAGGAATCACATTCTCTGCTGGTGATGAAGCTCTGAGACCCAGGAGGCTTCTTAATGATGCTGCTTTCATTATCAGTAAACCCCAGGGCTCCATCTCCCACTTCACCCTAGGAGGCTGGTCCCAGCTGGCAGGTGGCTCTGTGGTCCCATAGGAGCCAATTTGAGGGAGGGGGCCCTAGCAGACCTGGCTGCAGGGGGCCTGAGGGTTTAATGGGCCATGACTCTGCTCCTACTTAGCTCTTCCAACCAACGCCAAGTGTGATGTCTCCTCAGAAGACATCAGGCACACAAGTTTTGCAGGTGACTGGGGCTGGGGCTGGATGGGGTGGGACACTATCTCAGGGAGGAGCCCAGAACTACCAGGAACCAAGAGCCTGTGCACTGGGGCCTGTGTGGCCATGTGTCAGGTGTCCTGCATGCCAGGGCCAGAATGTGCAGCCACAGGCAGGAGGCTGGCCATCTTGAAAGCGAGTTTCTCACAAGGAGGCAAAGTAGATGGCAGGAAGAGAATGGGGCTATTTAAAGAGGCTCCTGTAAGAGCTGCAAATGAGGAAAATGAGTTCAGAGAGGGAAAGTGGAGGTGCTAGAGACAGAATGAAACCTAAGTCTGACCCCAAAGGCAAGGACCTAACTTCTATGCGTCCTGCGTGTCCAGCTCCTTTTCCCATAAGAACAGCATGGGATGATGGGAGCATCCCGAGAGACCTGCATGGATTTGGGGGCTGTAGTGACTGTGCAGTGACTCACCCCCACCACTGCCAAGAACAAACACACCATAGGGGGCTCCTCAGAGACTTGGGCCATGTGACGTCCAACTCCAAACCCTCACCTGGCCAAACACACAGGGGATGCTCAAAGTTGTTTATTGATCTGGAGGGGTTGACATCTTCCCAAAAAGCCCTCATTTTACAGATAAGAAAACAGAGGCTCAGCAACCCATCATCACTGCAAGTACGTGGCAGGGCTGCTCCAGGAGCCAGGACTCTTGAAGGGCTCAGAGCTTTGTAGCTGGCTGGATCTGGGAGCACCTTCTGTTCTCACCCCTCAATTACTGTGGCCTTGGAGGTGAGCCTGTCCTTCTCTGATCCTCAATTTCTCCATTTGTTGATGAGGCATCACCACTCCATGGCAGGGCTGTTTGCTGCAAGGAGATGATAGACATAAATGCAGCCTCAGGCTGGACCCTCAAGTGATAGGTTTTTCTGTCTGTCTCTCTCTATCAAAGACACCAAAACTGGCTGGTAGATAGTTTCAACAGGGAAAATGGGAAAATCCACCAAAGAAATGGTCTCCTAACACATCATTCACCAAAAACAAAACAAAACAAAACCAACCAACCAAACAAACAAAAAAACCCACTTAACCTAAACCACAAAATAAATGTAAAGAAGCCCAGGATTTTCTAATTCTTACCATGATGTTACATCAGTGCTTTTTAAAAATATCCAACACTGAATTTCATTGCTCCTGTCTAGCACTGTAAGCACACACAGGCCCACTCTGCTGGAACAGCAGCTTAAGGGCAGTGCAGTGGGGGTGTGGGTAGGGAGTGGATTCGGTGTCCCAGTGCCTTTGGGGTGAGCACAAAAACCAAAACTGATTGGTCTGTCCAGTGACCAAAGTCAGTGGGGCAGCCTGGGCTCATGGCTCATCTATCTCTCGTTCAAGGTGAGCTGATCATCCAGCCCAGCTGATCATCTGGTTCTGGTTCCATCATCATCCCCTTGCTGTGTGACCTTGAGAAAACACAACCCATTTCTGAGCCTCCTTTCTGTGTCCCCATCTATATAATTATGGAGTTGGACTGAAATGATCTCATCATTCCTATTTTATGATTTTTCAGTTAAATGAGGCAAGTTTGCTATGTCCTGGCTGCTGTCTCTGGAGCACCAGGCTCCTGGGAAGGCTCGTGGTACATTATTAAATACAAATGATCAGACCCCATGATTGCTCCCACTGCCTATCCCACCTGGTGGGGCCACAGACTCATCAACAGACAGAAACAATCTGAAATGACCATAAGATGTGACCACAACGAGGACAAAGAGAAGCACAGAACTCTGAGAGCCTGTAGAAGAGGTCCCTGAGTCAGCCAGGACCAGCAAAGGCCTCTCGAAGGAAGTTAGGGCTGATTTAGCAGGAGATGCAGGTGCCATTTGACTACAATAGGGAGAAATGACTGCGAGAAGATGGGCCTTGAATGGCAAGCTCAGGACACTGGGTTCAAGCCCTACCTTTCCATGAGTTTATTGGTTGAGAAAACACTCCCTATTTCTGGACTTCAGATTCAACCTGTCTCCCCTGCTTTTAAAAAAAGTTAGGCAGAGGCCGGCACCGCGGCTCACTAGGCTAATCCTCCGCCTTGCGGCGCCGGCACACCGGGTTCTAGTCCCGGTCGGGGCACCGATCCTGTCCCGGTTGCCCCTCTTCCAGGCCAGCTCTCTGCTGTGGCCAGGGAGTGCAGTGGAGGATGGCCCAAGTGCTTGGGCCCTGCACCCCATGGGAGACCAGGAGAAGCACCTGGCTCCTGCCATCGGATCAGCGCGGTGCACCGGCCGCAGTGCGCCTACCGCGGCGGCCATTGGAGGGTGAACCAACGGCAAAAGGAAGACCTTTCTCTCTGTCTCTCTCTCACTGTCCACTCTGCCTGTCAAAAAAAAAAAAAAAAAAAAAAAAGTTAGGCAGAGTCGGGGGAAGAGGGTAAAATCCGAGTCTGGCTTTCTGCTCTTCACACTCCAACTCAGCCTAACTCAGTGACACTCAGTCCATAATCATCTTCTCTGAGTATAGCAACACACAGGAAATGTAGTTTGTATCACATTGGGCATTAGAAAAACTTGATGACTGATTGGCTTAGCAGGTTACAGCCAGTTAACTGAGAGTTAACCCTTTTAAATTGAGGTGCCACAGTTCTGCTTTCCTGCCTGGATAAAGACTGACTTCTAGTACATTCTTTGAAGGGTGCATTCACAATGGAGTGGTTTGCCCATGTGTCTTTTAGGAAGAGAGTTCACCAGCCTTTACTCTCTAATGGAGAACCAGGCCATTCTCCCCACACTTAAGAGACTAAGAAGAAACTCTGAGACTTATGGCTGCAGCTAACAACATCAGCCAAAGCAACAGAAAAGGAAAGAGAAAAAATTTTGCCCCCGTCTCTCTCCTCAAGAGAACTTGAGTTTCCAGGTTCTCCGGGGAATAGGCTATTGCAGAAAGAGCATTTATCTGGGAGTCAGAGACCTGGGCTTCAGTCCGGGCTCTGTGGGTGACTGGCCAGGTGAGTTTGGGGAAGCCCTTGTCCTTTAAGATGGGCATTTTATATACAGCTTGGCACTTCTGCAACTCAATGACTTGAAAGATTTTACAAGAAGAGAAATGGGACAGTTCTAGAAACATGAGGGAGGGAGCAATTTTGGAATCATCAGTGTTGAGGAGGCAATAACATAAACGTGAACTTGAACTTGCTCCTGGATTGTTTACTCAAAGGGACAACTTCATCATACATCATACATCTCCCTCTGCAGAACACCACCTGTGTGGTGGGTGCCCACCTGCCTTAGGTGCAAGGGAAGAACGACATCCAGGACAGGGGCTTTCATCATGAGAACATAGTGTTCTTTAGCAACAATGGCTCCCAACCCTCCCAAGTTCCCACATTACTGTGGTGCTTCCTCACTGGGGGCTGGGGAAGTCTGCAGGACAGGACAGTGCTCACTGCTTGCTGAGCAGCAGTAGCAGCAAGAAGGGAGCAAACATCCATCATACTATTCCCTGGGGATGCCCTCTAACCTCTGTGTCCATTGTTGGGTACAATACACCTTGAACTTCACCTCCAATCTGGAAGTGACTCCCCTCACAAAAGATGCTCTTGGCCATTCCTTCCATTGTAATTAAAAAAAACCTTACACATAGCAACAAGGTGAGATACTCAGCTGTATTTGTTCTATGCTTATTTTTTGGTTTAAGGCAGTCCAATATAAAGAAGCCCACAAATTCTTGAATTTAGGTAGACACAGAGAGACATAAATATAGATATAGATGAGCTAAAGATACAGAAAATTTCCAGTAACTTGGAAGGCTTCTCTGTACCTGACTCAGTTAATCCTCACCCTCCCAGTATAGCCACTGCTGTGACCTCTGTCACCATGGATTCATTTTTTCTGACTTTGATCTTCACCTAAATGGAATAATACTGTACATTATTTTCCAGGTATGGTTTTCCTCACCTGATATTATGACAATATATATCTAAACTTCATATATATATTTTTAAAATTTATTTAGAAGACAGAGAAAGAAAGAGAGAGAGAGAAAGAATCATCTCTCTTCCATCTACTGGTTCATTTCCCAAAGCCTACAAGAGCTACAGCTAGGATCCAGGAACTCCATCCAGAGTGGCAGAGACCCAAGTACTTGAGCCAGAACCTGCTGCCTCCCAGGCTGTGCATTAGCAGGACAGGGTAGCTGGGACTCAAGCTAGACACTCTGATATGGGATGCAGGCATCCCAAGTGGTGGCTCAACTCACCACACCACAATGTCCACCCCAGTTTCACGTATCTTGTTGCATGTAACAGTAGTTCATCATTTTCATTGCTGTATAGTTCTCCATTGAATGAATATACCACAATCTGTCCATTCTACTGTTAATGGATATTTGAGTTGTTTCTACTAGGGAACTATAAGTAAAAGCTTAAATGTTATAAAGATTTTTTAAAAGTAAAATTCATATAACATAGAAGTCACCATCAAAGTGTACAATTCAATGGCTTTTAGTTTCTTCATGTTGTGTAATCACTACCATTATCAAGTTCCAATACATTTTCATCACCCCAAAAGAAACCCATGTCCATTAAGCAGTCATTCTCCATTCTCTCTTCCCCCCAGTCCTGCCAATCACTAATCTTTGTACCTCTATATATTTGCCTATTCTGGATATTACATATGTTTCTTTCACTTAACATAATGTTTTCAAAGTTCATCCCAGTTGAAGTAGCTGAATAATATCTCATTGCATGGATAGACTACATTTTATTTATATGTTCATCAATTAATAGGCACTTGAGATGTTTCACTTTTTGACTATTATGGATATTAATACTATGGCATGTTTTCAATATTCTTGGATATATTCCCAGGGTTATGTGCATTTTTATACATTTATTTTTTGGTGGGTACAGCACTCATTTCTTTTGGTCATGTATTCCGAAATAAATCATAGGTTTTAGAAGATTTTGCTAAACTGTTATCCAAAGGGGTTGTACCAGTTACCAGCAATAGACGAGACCACTGGCTCCTCCACGTCTCACCAACACTTGGCAGTTCTTTTAATCTTACCCATTCTGGTGAGTATGTAGTGGTATCATACTGTGTTTTAATTCACATTTTTATAACAGTTAATGATGTTGAGCACTTTTTCATATGCTTACTGGTCATTCAGATGTTCTTTGGTGATGTTTCTGCCACGTCATTTTTTTCATCATTTTTCCACTAGGTTGTCTACTTTTTCTTATTGGTTGAGGATGATATAGTACATAGACTCCTGTTGATATATGTATTGAAATTAGGAAAAGACCTTCTCCAAATCTGTGTCCTACTTTCTCACTCTCTTTGTGTTGCATTTTTGTTTTTTTTAATTGAAGGCATTTGCACAGATGACACACCCAGTTCTTCAGCATATAATTAAATGAGCCTTTGTAAACATAAATATTCATATAACCACCACTAACCTCAACATTTCTTTTTTTTCTTTTTTTTTTAACTTTTATTTAATGAATATAAATTTCCAAAGTAAAGCTTATGGATTACAATGGCTTTTCCCCTCCATAGCTTCCCTCCCACCCGCAACCCTCCCATCTCCCGCTCCCTCTCCCCTTCCAAGTTTCATTTTCAATTATCTTTATATACAGAAGATCAGTTTAGCATATGTTAAGTAAAGCTTTCAACAGTTTACACCCACACAGAAACACAAAGTAAAAAATACTGTTTGAATACTAGTTATAGCATTAAATCACAATGTACAGCACAATAAGGACAGAGATCCTACATGAGGAGTAAGTGTACAGTGACTCCTGTTGTTGACTTAACAAACTGACACTATTGTTTATGGCATCAGTAATCACCGAAGGCTCTTGTCATGAGTTGCCAAGGCTATGGAGGCCTTTTGAGTTTGCCAACTCTGATCATATTTAGACAAGGTCATAGTCAAAGTGGAAGGTCTCTCCTCCCTTCAGAGAAAGGTGCCTCCTTCTTTGATGACCTGTTCTTTCCACTGAGATCTCATTCGCAGAGATATTTCATTTAGGTCTTTTTTTTTTTTTTTTTGGCCAGAGTGTCTTGGCTTTCCATGCCTGAAATACTCTTATGGGCTCTTCAGCCAGATCCGAATGCCTTAAGGGCTGATTCTGTAAATTCAACATTTCTATCTCTTTAGAGAACATACCTTTGTTCACTTCTTGTCAATCCTCAACCCCATAGACAATCAATATACTGATTTATAATCCATAGATTAGTTTTACCTGCCAGTTAATAGTACCAATTAAAGTTAATGATATCAATTAAAGTATACAGTATAAATTCTATTAAATCTTTCTGGAACTAAATCTAAGTATGTTCTACTGATCTTTTTTTTTCAGGTCTTTAATCCTGTCTTTTATTGTGTCCAATTTGCTATCCTACCTATCTAATGAGCTCTTAATTCCAAATATTGGATATTTCAGTTCTAGAATGTTTGTTTGATTCTCTTTTGAATAGATTCAAATTTTTCTGCTGAAATCTCTATTTATAATATATTTTTTTCAGCATTTCCTTTATTGTCTATAACACACAGCATAGTTATACCCAAATCCTTATTTGCTAACTGAGGTATTTGAATAATCAGTATGGTAATTTTTTAAAAAAATATTTATTATTTTTATTAGAAGGGTAGAGCATCAAAGAGAGATAAGGAGAGAGAGAGAGAGAGAGAGAGAGAGAGAATGATTATCACTCACTCATCTGCTGGTTCACTCCCCAAATGGCCATACAACCAGTGCTGAGCCAGGCTGAAGCCAGGAGTCAGGAATTCCATACAGGTCTCCTTCATGGGTGATAGGGGCCTAAGCATTTGAGCCTCATCTGTTGTTTTCCCTGGCACATTAGCAGGAGGCTGGATCTGAAGCAGAGCAGCCCAGACTCTAACCAGCACTCCAATATGGGATGCCAGCATTCTAAGTAGCTACTTACCCTGCTCTGCCACAATGCTGGCCCTCTGTGTGTCAGTGTTGATTGTACATTTTCCATCTGGATTGCTGATCACATTTTCCTGCCCTTGCATAGCTGATCATATTAATTGTGGGCTGAACGCTATTTATAATGTTCATAGAGGACCAAATGATTTCCCTCACCAGACAGATTTCTCCCTCGTCTCTGTTAGGCAGGCAGAAGAGGCGGCTGATCAACTCACCTCGGATAAGGCTTGAATTAGGTCAGGGATTTAATTTCTAATGGGATTTATCCTAACTTTGGTTTATTCCTGTTTTTAAGGTTTGACCCGCTTGAGTTTTAGTCTGATCCCCTGGTTGACCTCTGTCTTCTCAGCCCTGAAAGGTGGCGGGCGATACTTCTATGCTCGGGAAGTAGTGGGCTTCGGTCTCTAGCCACCCTCCCTTCCTCTAGTCCACTCTCACTTACACGCATAGCTTCGGATATCAGGCAGCTGGCATGAAAGGAAGGCCAGTGATGTTGGCGGAAAACCCTCTCCTAGTCTTTTAAGGATTGTAGGAACCTGGGAGATTTCCTCCTGTCTTCTAGAAGCCCTCAGCCAGGCTTTCCAGATTCCTCTGCACAGTCCCAGAATTCAGAAGATACCCTGTGAGGAAAACTTGCTGAGATTTCCAATCTGTTTTGCAACCTCTTTTTAACTGACAAAAGCTTTGTGCTTTCTCTCACACAAATCTTTCTGCCTAGTCCAAGTCCAAACCACATGATGATCCCCAAATCAAATATTCCTGGAGAAGAAAAGAGTTGCTGATAGTTAAATCATTTTAGAGGTCCCCACTCCCAAGAGTTCCACTTCATCTCATCCTTTTATATCCTTGTTTCTACAACTTGTTAGACAGTTGTATCCGTATTTTCTGAGCTGTTGCAGTGGAGGTCTTGTGCTGTTCTGACCTATTACATCCTATGCAGGTGCAGACGTTCAGATCCATGGCTTAAATGGAGTCAGGAGGAGCCACTATTTCAGGCAAACAAGAGAGAAAGAAGCTTAATAAGTGTGTGAGCAGCGGTGTATAGCAGAGAACCTTGCAGAAGACAGCCCTTCCAACACAACACGGTGGAACACTGAGTGAGTGCAAAAGTAGAGACACAAGTTTAAGGACTTGATTTAAGAAAGCTGACCACCCAAACCACACTGCACATAACCTAAGGTGAGGACCAGAAGTCCTTCCAAAGCATTTCACAGCCATAATTAAACACTCAATTGGATAGATATGATTTTTCCTAGAAAAACCACTTCACTGCATGAACACAGCATAAAGACTTCCATTTGGTGGGCAAATTTTGGATTCACATGGTAGAAGTCTATACCACTGCCTACCACCAATCCTCCAGAGCTGATTATAAATAATTGTATTCATATTATAGAGTAAACCTTACAGAATTATCTTTTCAGAATCCTTTGTTTCTATGCTTTGCAGATGTTCTCAGTGTCCAGATGTTCCAGCTGCCTACCTCCCAGAAATCCAGCTCTGGCTCACTATGGAGGCCACAACTTGTAATGGATCAGGAGATGACTCACCTGTCTTCTACCTGGCGGGCATCCCCTCTCTGCCAGAGCACCTCTTCCTTCCTATCTTCTTTGTCTTCCTCCTCCTCTACCTGCTCATCCTGCTGGGCAATGCCCTGATCCTAGGGGCTGTGGTGGCAGAGCCTAGCCTCCACAAACCCATGTACTTCTTCCTCATCAACCTCTCAGCCCTGGACATCCTTTTCACCACAACCACCGTTCCCAAGATGCTGTCTCTATTCCTGTTTGGAGACCACTTCCTCAGCTTTCCTTCTTGCCTGTTGCAGATGTACCTCTTCCAAAGCTTCACATGCTCAGAAGCCTTCATCCTGGTGGTCATGGCCTATGACCGCTATGTGGCTATCTGCCGCCCACTGCACTACCCTGTCCACATGACCCCACAGACCAACGCTGCACTGGCAGCCAGCGCCTGGCTCACTGCCTTCCTCCTGCCAGTCCCAGCAGCAGTAAAGACCTCCCAGATGGCATACAACAGCATTGCCTACATCCACCACTGCTTCTGTGACCACCTGTCTCTGGTCCAGTCCTCCTGCTCCGACACCACCTCCCAGACCCTCATGGGCTTCTGCATCGCCATGGTGGTGTCCTCTCTGCCCCTCCTGCTGGTGCTTCTCTCCTATGCCCACATCCTGGCCTCGGTACTTCGCATCAAGTCTCGAGAAGGCCGCTCAAAAGCCTTTTCCACCTGCAGCTCCCACCTCCTGGTGGTGGGCACCTACTACTCATCCATCGCTGTAGCCTACGTGGCCTACAGGGCTGACTTGCCCCTCGACTTCCACATCATGGGCAATGTAGCATATGCCATCCTCACACCAATCCTCAACCCCCTCATCTACACACTGAGGAACAAGGATGTTAAGGCAGCCATCACCAAAGTTGTATGTCCTAAGACTTAGGCTGTGACTTTCAAATACAGCCAGTTGTGTTCCCAGGACACCAAAAAACAATGAATAACACAAAGCAGGAACTTAATAAATACTGTTGAATGAATGAACTAATGACTGTAGAACGGTAGAAGAAAACTGAGTTGGGCAGACAGCTTGAACAGTGGTTCTCATACTTCAGTCCAGAGTGCTCCCACTGGTACAATGGAGCAATAGTAATCTTCACTTTGTAGGAATTTCAAGTTATTGAATACAAATTTCACTACTTACTAATCTGAGAAACAATTAATGGGATAAAAATCCACATGACAAAGAAACTCTTAGGCAAAGTCAGAAAGAATAATAATAACATATCACAGGGAAAGCACAATTATTCATAATATAGAAGCACTTAAAAACTTAGAAGAAAAATTCTGATATTTCAGTATAAAGAGCAGTTTATCCAAAAATTCAATCACTTTTCAACAATGAAAAGTTATTCAGTGTATTTTATAAAAAGAATACTAACAACTATACTGAGATGGCGTTTTCACCAAAACAGATTAGCAAAAATTCAATAATTTGATGACACACACACATGGAAAAACCAAATTCTCATAACTTGCTGGCAAGGATATAAATCAGTCCATGATTACAACAATAACTGCCAAAAATTTGTATGCTTCTACCCTTTGACCCAGCAATCTCACTTCTAGAAATCTGTCCCAATGATACACAACGATCACGCGTTAGGGCCGGTGCCATGGCTCAATAGGCTAATCCTCTGCCTGTGGCGCCGGCACACCGGGTTCTAGTCCTGGTCGGGGCGCCGGATTCTGTCCCGGTTGCCCCTCTTCCAGGCCAGCTCTCTGCTATAGCCCGGGAGTGCAGTGGAGGATGGCCCAAGTCCTTGGGCCCTGCACCCGCATGGGAGACCAGGAGGAAGTACCTGGCTCCTGGCTTCGGATTAGCACTATGCACCAGCTACAGCGGCCATTGGAGGATGAACCAACGGTAAAGGAAGACCTTTCTCTCTGTCTTTCTCTCTCACTGTCCACTCTGCCTGTAAAAAAAAAAAAAGAAAAGAAAAGAAACAAAGAAAGAAACATGCATTAGGCTCCTCATTTACCAATAGGGGACTGTTTGAAGAAGCTATTAACATGTGTGATACAGCTATGAAAAAAGGAAATGAGTAAACTCTCTATATGCTGATATGACATCATTTGTAGGATATGCCATAAAATGACAAAAGCAAGCTGCAGAACATTTTTGTTAGAAGGGAGGTTTTGGGGGAAAAAATCTAGAAAAAAAGCCCAAAACTAATAATAATGATTACCTGTAAGGAGAGGGAGGGAACAGGGTGGAGAGGACAGGAATGGAAGCAAGACCAACTTCAATGTACAGCCTGACTTTTGACGTTAAAATGAACACAATTTGGGGTGAGTGTTGTGGAAGGTTAAGTCACCTCTTGGGACACTTGCATCCCATACAATGGAGTGCCTGGAATCAAGTCCGACCTCTGTCTCTGATCTAGCTTCCTGCTGATGTGCCTGGGAGGCAACAGATGATTGCCCAAGTACTTGGGTTTCTGGTGGTACCCATGTGGGAGACACAGATAGTGTTCCTGGCTCCTGGCTTTGGTCTGCCCAATCTTGGCCATTGTAAGCATTGGGGAGTGAACCAGCAGCTAGAAGATGGTTCAGTCTCTCTGCCAATCTGTTTTCCAAATAAAAGAAAAAAATAATAAAATATTTAAGAAAAAAAATAGGGCCAGTGTTGTGGTGTAGCAGGTTAAACTGCCGCCTGCGATGACAGCATCCCATATGTGTTGGGAAAATGGCGCAGTCTTATCTATGGCGTGATCTACATCCTGACACCATCCTAGGCTCTAGCCCCGCTGCCATTGCTGGAAGCCAGGTGGCCACATGGCCCAACCACCAGTGTCAAGCTCCACCCCCATCCTAATGGGATTCGCTGCTCCTGCTTCCCTGCCCGCCCTCCGGCAAAGTTTTAAAAGGGCCTGTTCCTGAACACGTGGCTCTCTTGGCTCTTCTCTCTTCAGGTCTCTCTTCTCTCTTCACTAGCTCCTCTCCTCTCTGTCTCTCTCTCTCTTATACTCTCCTCTCTCTTTTCCTTCGTCCCTTCCCTCCAGCCTGTTGGGTTTTCCCCAATAAACCCTTTCCCTTACTCCAGTGTTTGGTGTGTTTTGTGATGGCCTAACAATATGGGTGTCAATTTGAGTTACAACTGCTCCACTTCCGATCCAGCTCTGTTATTGGCCTTAAAAAAGCAGCAGAGGATGGCCCAAGTGGTTGGGTCCCTGTACCCATGTGGGAGACCCAGAGGAGACTTCTGGCTCCTGGTTTGGGCCTGGCCTAGTCATGGTCATTGAGGACACTTACGGAGTGAACCAGCAGATGGAAGATATTTCTCTCTCTCTCTCTCTGTCTCTGTAACTCTGCCCTTCAAATGAATAGATAAACCTTTTCAAAAACAAAAAGTGCTTTGACAGTGCAAGGATCACAAAATGATAAATTGCATTGAAGAGATTAATATGTACGTTTTACTTCCTTAATATAGAATAAATTATATATATTTCTATAGACAAAAACATTTAAAGATTTTTATTTGAGAGGGAAAGAGACAGAGAGAAAGAGAGCATGTGCTTCCATCCTCTAGTTCACTCCCTATATGCCCACATGACCAGGGCTGAACTGGGGCTGAAGCTGGGGGTTGGGAATGCAATTTGGTCTCCCATGTGAGTGGCAGGAACCCATGTACTTGATCCACAACTGCTGCCTCTCAGGGTGTGCATTGGCAGGAAGCTGGAGCTGGAATTTGAATCCAGGTACTCTGATAAGGGATGGGGGCATCTTAACCCCAGGCTAAACACCACCCCTCCCCAAAGTCATCCTGAACATTTTATTACGACAAGGTTTTATACTGACAGAGTTTCAGAGATAGTACAGCCCTTTCCCATATACTCCTCACCTGACTTCCACTGGCACCAACATCTTGCATGATTATGGTGCATTTATCAAAAGAAACTTTGGTAAAATACTACTGATTAAACTACAGACTTCATTCAAATTTCTCCTGCTTTTCTCCCATGCCTTTTTTCTATTTCAGGATCCATACAGGATATCACACTGTATTTAATTATTATGTCTTTTTAGATGTCTGACAATTTTTGTTTTTCCCCCATCTTTCATGACCTTGTCACTTTTTAATAGAAAACTTAAACTCATAATAAGTGAAAGAAGGCATTCTGAAAACCCTAATATGCTGTCTAATTCCAACAAAAGACATTTTGAAAGGCAAAACTATGGAAAGAATAAACATACCAGTGGCTGTCAGGAGTTAGGAGGGAGGAACAGGGGCAGTAGAACTATTCTGTATGTTGCTGCCATGGTGGATGTGTGCCATTATATACTTGCCAAAACCTAAAGAATGTGCAAGGCCAAGAGTAGACCTTAATGTAAACTATGAATGCTGGATGATAAGGATGTGTCGTCAGCACAGGTTTGGCTGCAACCAGTGTGTCACTGTGGTGTGGGATGCCTGTCGTGGGAGTGGCAACGACTGTGGAGGCAGGAATACATGGGAACTCTCAGCCCCTCCCATTCAGTTTTCTTGTGAATCTAAAGCTTCCATAAAAACCTATTCATCAAAATAACAGCCAGTATTCTGTAGAATATTCCTGAATTTGGAATTTTCTCCTGCATAGATTAAGGTTATGGATTTGGAGAAGAGCACTGCAGAGGTGAAGGGTCCTCTCATCGCATCATATCAGTGGGAAAATGATACCAATGCAACTTAATAAGTAGGACTCATATCACTGAGCATATTGTTAGTGAATGTTTTGCTTCATTAGAAACTGATCAACTATTTTCCAAAACGGCCAAAGCATATTTCATTCCCACTAGCAGTGAGAGTCCCCACCGCCCTGCATTCTCACCAGTGTTTAGCATTCGTCCACTTGTTGTTCATTTTAGCCATTCAAATACCTACGTAGAAGTATTTCTTTGTGATTTAATTTAATTACAGTTCCCTACTAATGATGTTGAATATCTTTCATGTGCTTCTTTTCCATCTGCATGTCTTCTTTGATGAGATCTGTTAAGATCTTTTGACCACTCTTCTATTGGGCTGTTTGCTAGTTCTTGCTATATATTCCAGGTATAAGTCCTATATCAGATATGTTACACACATATGTGTCTCTCCCAGTCAGTGGCTATTCTTCACATTCTTTTACAGTGTCTTTTGTAGAGCAGAGGTTTTTAATTTTTATAAAGTCTGACTTACCAATTTTCCCTTATAGACTGTTGTTTGATACCATCAATACTCATCACCAAACAAAAGATTATATAGAATCTATAAAGAAAATAGGAAGTTTCCACAGGTTTTCTTCCAGAAGTTTTGTAGCTTTATTTTTCATTTCAGTCTATGAATAATTTTAAGTTAACTTTTTTTAAAGATTTTAATTATTTATTTGAAAAGTCGAGTTACAGACAGAGAGAGGGAGAGAGAGAAAGGTCTTCCATTTGCTGGCTCACTTCCCAGTTGGCTGCAACAACAAGAGCTGGGCTGTTCAAAAGCCAGAAGCCAGGAGCATCTTCCAGGTCTCCCACATGAGTGCAGGAGCCAAGCACTTGGGCCATCTTCTACTGCTTTCCCAGGCCACAGCAGAGAGCTGGATTGGAAGAGGAGCAGCCAAGACTAGAACCAGAACCCACGTGGGTTGCCGGCACTACAGGGGGAGGCTTAGCCCACTATGCCACAGCACTAGCCTCTGAAGTTAATTTTTGATAAAGTGTGTGATGTTTAGGCTGAGAGTCTTTTGTGTGTGTACATATGGACATTCAACTGTTTCAGCACTATTTGTTACAAATCCTGTTCTTTATTAAATTGCCTTTACAGGACATTTCATAAAGTTTATAGAAAAAGCAATTAAAAAGTTTATTTTGGTGCAATTTTTAAAAATCCATGCATAGTTTTTTTTCATAGTACTCATTTTCCATGAACTTTCTGAAGTCCTATTTGTATGTGTCTATTTATGGGCTCTCCATTCTGTGTCACTAGCATTTTTGGCATGTATCCTTTCACCAATACCACAATGTCTTGACTACTATAGCATTATAATTAATGTTGAAATTGGGTAACACGGATCTTCCAATTTTTTTATTCTTTTAAGGTATTGCCTGTTTGTTCTAGTTCCTTTGCCGTTTGATATAAATTTTGGAACTAACTTTCTGGGATTTAGACTGTGATTATGTTGAATAAATACATCAAATTTGGAATGACTGATATTTTTAAAATATTGAGTTTTTATATCCATGAACATGGTACATATCTCCATTTACTTAGTTCTTATTTGTTTTTTTTTAAATATTTATTTGTTTATTTATTTGAAAATCAGAGTTACACAGAGAGAGAAGGAGAGGCACAGAAAGAGAAGTCTTCCATCTACTGGTTCACATCTACTGGTTGCCACATCAGCCAGAGCTGTGCTTATCCAAAACCAGGAGCCAAGAGCTTCTTCAGGTTTCCCACACGGGTACAGGGGCCAAAAGGATTTGGACCATCTTCTACTGCTTTCTCAGGCCAATAGCAAAGAGCTGGATTGGAAGTGGAGCAGCCGGGACTCAAACCAGCACCCATATGGGATGCTGGCACTGCAGGTGGTGGCTTTACTTGCTACGCCACAGTGCTGGTCCCTCTTAATTTGATTTTGTTCATCAGTGTTTTGTATCTTTAAGTTTTCAGGGTTGTATATTTATTTTGTTATATTTATATCTAAGTACACTTTTTTTTTTACTGTCTTTTATGATGGCAAGTTAAACTTTTTAAAGATTTACTTATATGTAAGGCAGACAGATAAAGAGAGCTCTCATCTGCTGGTTCACTTCCCAAATACCTCATAATAGCCAGGGCTGGGAACTGGGAGGCCAAAGCTGGGAGTTGGGAACTCAATCCAGATCTCCCACATAAGTAGCAAAAATCCAACTACTCTAGCCATCTGATAGTTTTTCTATTTGAGATGGAGAGACAGTGAGAGAGAGAGAGAGCACTCATCCACTAGCTCAATCCTCAAATGCCTGTAACAGCTCTGACTGGCCCAGGCCAAAGCCAGGAGCTGGGAACCCAGTCCAGGACTCCTAAGTGGATAGCAAGCCCTGACTACTTGAGCCAACACCTGCTGCCTCCCAGGGTGCACATTAGCAGAAAGCTGGGATTGGGAGTGTATTCACAACTCAAATCCACACACTCCGATATGTGACGCGCATGTCTTAAACTGCCATGCCAAATGCCCACCTTAGATGGTGAGTTCTTAATTGATTGATACTTTAACACTGAATAGGGGCTGGTGCTGTGGCTCACTTGGTTAATCCTCCACCTGCGGCGCCGGCATCCCATATGGGCACCAGTTCTAGTCCCAGCCACTCCTCTTCCAGGCCAGCTCTCTGCTGTGGCCCAGGAGGGCAGTGGAGGATGGCCCAAGTGATTGGCCCCTGCACCCTCATGGGAGAGCAGGAAGAAGCACCTGGCTCCTGGCTTTGGATCGGCACAGCATCGGCTGTGGCGGCCATTTGAGGAGTGAACCAACGGAAGGAAGACCTTTCTCTCTGTCTCTCTTTCTCTCTCTCACTGTCTACAACTCTACCTGTCCAAAAAAAAAAAAAAAAAAAAACAACACTGAATAAAGTGCATTCTTGGGATGAATCCTATTTTGTTGTGATAGATTATGATTTTTTATGTTAGAGGTTTAAATCTGTGATTATTTTGTTTAGGATCTTTGAATTAATGTTTATAAGAAATTCTATTCTGTAATTTTCTTATAATTTCTCTATCTGGCTTGGTATTGTCAATGCTATCCTCATAAAATTAGTTGGGAATATTCTTCTCCTCATCTGTATTCTATAAAGCATTGGGTAGAATTGGTACTATTCCTTCAATATTTGGTTGAATTTTCCTGTGAAACAATCAGGCTATTGCATTTTCTTTCAGGCAAGTTTTTAAATTACAGAATCAGATTATTTAATATTTACATGAGTTTTCAGCTATCTATTTCTTCTTGAATAAGTTTTAGTAGTTTCTGCTTATCAAGAAATTTGTCTATTTCATTCAAATGATAGAATATATGAGCATGTTGTTGGTTGTAGTATCCGTTTAATGTCTATGATGTCCTTTTATCACTTTTAATATTAATCATTTCTGTCCCCTGTTTTTTACTTGGTCCATCTGGCATAGATTTTTCAATTTTATTGAATTTTCAAAGAAGATTTCAAAGAATTGGCATTTAATTTCATAGACAGTTATTTCTGTTTTAAATTTTATTGATTCTCCACAAAGAGATCCAGAAACTCCACAACAACAAAACAAACAATCCACTTAAGAGATGGGCCAAGGACCTCAATTGACATTTTTCAAAAGAGGAAATCCAAATGGCCAATAGACACATGAAAAAATGTTCAGGATCACTAGCAATCAGGGAAATGCAAATCAAAACCACAATGAGGTTTCACCTCACCCCGGTTAGAATGGCTCACATTTAGAAATCTACCAACAACAGATGCTGGCGAGGATGTGGGAAAAAAGGGATATTAACCCACTGTTGGTGGGAATGCAAACTGGTAAAGCCACTATGGAAGTCAGTTTGGAGATTCTTCAGAAACCTGAATATAACCCTACCATACAACTCAGCCATCCCACTCCTTGGAATTTACCCAAAGGAAATTAAATTGGCAAATAAAAGAGCTGTCTGCACCTCAATGTTTATTGCAGCTCAATTCACAATAGCTAAGACATGGAATCAACCTAAATGCCCAACAACAGTAGATTGGATAAAGAAATTATGGGACATGTACTCCATAGAATACTATACAGCAGTAAAAAAAAAAATGAAATCCGGTCATTTGCAACAAAATGGAGGAATCTAGAAAACATCATGCTGAGTGAAATAAGCCAGTCCCAAAGGGACAAATATCATATGTTCTCCCTGATCGGTGACAACTAACTGAGCACCTAAAAGGAAACCTGTTGAAGTGAAATGGACACTATGAGAAACAATGACTTGACCAGCCCTTGTCCTGACTGTAGAGGAACAACTTAATACTTTATCCCTTTTAGTATTTCTTTTTGTTCTACTTAATACCATTGGCTGAACTCTTTAATTAACACACAATTATTCTTAGGTGTTTAAATTTAACTGAAAAGTGGGAATAAGAGAAGGAGGAGACGTACAGTTTGGCACATGCTCAATTGGACTTACCCCTAATGGTAGAGTTAGAAATGTGCCAGGGGATTCCAATTCAATCCCATCAAGGTGGCAGGTACCAATGCCATCTCACTAGTCAAAGTGATCAGTTTCAGTTCATAATTGAGAATAATGATAGGATTAAGTGTCAAAGGTATCACATAAACAAGATTAGTGTCTTCTAATACTAACTGGTAGAATTAAAAAGGAGAGAACAATCCAACATGGGAAGTGGGATACACAGCAGACTCATAGAATGGCAAATGTCCTAAACAGCACTCTGGCGTCAGAATCATCCCTTAAGGCATTCGGATCTGGCTAAAAAGCCCATGAGAGTATTTCAGGCATGGAAAGCCAAGACACAGTGACAAAACAACAACAACAACAACAACAACAACAAAACCTAAATGAAAGATCCCAGTGGAAAGAACAGGTCATCAAAGAAGGTACCTTTCTCTGAAGGGAGGAGAGAACTTCCACTTTGAATATGGCCTTGTCTAAATAAGATCAGAGTTGGCAAACTCAAGAGGCTTCCGTAGCCTTGACAGCTCATGACAAGAGCCTTGGGAGATTACTGACGTCATAAATAAGAGTGTCAATTGTTAAATCAACAACGGGAGTCACTGTGCACTTATTCCCCATGTAGGATCTCTGTCCTTAATGTGTTGAACTATGTGAATTAACAGTATAACTAGTACTCAAACAGTACTTTATACTTTGTGTTTCTGTGTGGGTGCAAAGTGTTGAAATCTTTACTTAGTATATACTAAATTGATCTTCTGTATATAAAGATAAATGAAAATGAATCTTGATGGGATGGGAGAAGGAGTGGGAGATGGGATGGTTGCGGGTGGGAAGGAGGTTATGGGGGGAAAAAGCCACTATAATCCAAAAGTTATACTTTGGAAATTTATATTTATTAAATAAAAGTTAAAAAAATTTATTGATTCTGGCTCTAATATTTCTAATTTTTTTCTTTTGCATACTTGGCATTTAATTTGATTTTCTTCTCTTAGTTTCTTAATGTGGACAGCTAGATTGTTGATATGAGACATTTCAGTTCCAAGTACTGGTGTAACCAAACCTACTACATTGTCAGTTATATAACAGTATAGCACATACACTAATGCATGGTGCATAACACTTCACAATGATAAACTACTGTTACTGGTCTGTATATTTATTATACTATGCTTATTACTATTTTAGAGTGTACTACTTATTAAGAAATACTGTAGAACAGTACAGCTTGTTATGCCAACAGCAGCTATGCTTACCATGCTTCTTAGTTGCATCACGTTCTCTTGTGTTTGGTTTAATCTCACGTTGATTTACCCATAATGGCTCTAGAAGCAATAAGTTATAATATATATGTGAGCTTGTTTGTGTGTGTGTATATATACTCACACCCTCATATCTCATATAGCCTAGGTGTGCTATAGGGTATACCATCTAGGCTTGCATAATGCCTCTCTGTGATGTCTGCACAACGAAATTCCTTAATGACTCATTTTCTGGATGTATGTAGAGCTGTGCTTTCAATTCTTATGGGAAATACTTAGCAGTGGAACTTATGGGTCATATGTAAGTGTTTAACTTAAAAGAAATTCTGGAGCTCCATTCCAACATGTTTTATCCCCGCCAGCAATACGTTACTCTTGCTGTTGGCTCCATACTCTCCCCATCCCTCGGTACTGTAGTCTTTAATTTTAGCTCTTGTAACTAGAGCTTAGGGCAGCTCATTGGGGTTTTATTTTGCATTTCCATGATGACTAATGATATTGGTAATTTTCATGTACCCCTGGCTGTTCATATATCTTGATTTTATAGGGTCTGTTCAAATCTTTTTGCCTACTTACAGCTGGATTATGTATTTTTGGTTAATGAGTTATAAAAGTTTTCTATATATTTTGAATATAAGTCTAAGGTTACAATTAAACTATTTTCTTCCAGTTTGGAGCCTCCCTTTCCATTCTCTCAGCAATGTTATTTGAAGAGCCAAAGTTTTCAATTTTGATGAAGTCTAATTTATTATTTTTTCTTAGGTCTCAGGATTCATGTACCCTATTTAACATTTAGGTTCACAATCCATCTTGAGTTGATTTTGTAAATGAGAGGAGATAAAGACTGAGTTTCACCTTTTTCCACATGGGTTTTCCATAAACCACATAAATTATATCTTTTTAATTTGTTCTTTTTCCAAATAATTTTGTTCTTCCAGGTCCTTTGTATTTCCAAATAAACTTTAGAATCAATGCCTCAATTTCTACAAAAATGTCTACTTGAATTTGATGGGGGTTGCATCAATTCTGTAAAAGAATTCTGGCATATTTGAGATCTGAAAAATGCTGGATCCCCTTGCTCCATAATCATGGTTCATCTCTCCATTTATTTAGTTCTTTAACTTTTTTCAATACTGCTTTTTTTGGTAATTCTGAGTACAATCTTGCTAATATTTTGTTAAATTTATATTTAATGTTAATATTTATTTTATGACTTTTGATGGCATTATATATGTGACATTTTTATTTTTAATTGACACTTAATAAACATACATTTTAAAAAAGATTTTATTGGCCGGCGCCGCGGCTCAATAGGCTAATCCTCCGCCTTGCGGCGCCGGCACACCGGGTTCTAGTCCCGGTCGGGGCACCGATCCTGTCCCGGTTGCCCCTCTTCCAGGCCAGCTCTCTGCTGTGGCTAGGGAGTGCAGTGGAGGATGGCCCAAGTGCTTGGGCCCTGCACCCCATGGGAGACCAGGAGAAGCACCTGGCTCCCGCCATCGGATCAGAGCGGTGCGCGGCCGCAGCGCGCTACCGCGGCGGCCATTGGAGGGTGAACCAACGGCAAAAAGGAAGACCTTCCTCTCTGTCTCTCTCTCACTGTCCACTCTGCCTGTCAAAAAAAAAAAAAAATTTAAAAGAAAAAAAGATTTTATTAACTTATTTGAGAGATAGAGTTACAGATAGACAGAGGGAGAGACAGAGATCTTCCATCCACTGGTTTACTCCCTAAATGGCCACAATGGACAGAGCTGGGCCAATGTGAAACCCGGAACTGGAAACTTCTCCTGGGTCTCCCACAAGGGTGCAGGGGCCCAACCACTTGGGCCATCTTCTATTGCTTCCCCAGGCCAAGGCAGAGAGCTGCTTCAGAAGAGGAGCAGTTGGAACACAAAGTGATATCCATATGGGATGCCAGCGCTGCAGATTCAGGCTTAGCTCTCTACGTCACAGCGCCTGCCCCAATTATACATATTTTTAAAGTTTCTACTTCCAATTGTTTATTTTGTCTATAGAAATAAAGTGTCTTGTACAGTGACTTTGCCTTTGGTCATCTTGATAAATTCACTTGTTAATTCTAGTAGCTATTTTAGACTCAGCAGACTTTTCAACATATTTAATCATGTCATTTATGAATAATGAATTCTGTTTGTTCTTTCCCAATATTTATGTTTTCTATTATCTTTTTTCTTGCACTGGTCAGGACCTCCAGCATAAAGCTGAATGAACGTAGTACAAGAAGACATATTATCTTTATTCCTGATTTCATAAGGCAAAAGGCATTCAGTATCACTCCACTAAATGTGACGTTAGCTATGGGGTTTTCATGGATGGATGGATACCCTTGATCAGGCTGAGGGTGTTCTTTTCTAGCCCACACTTTGTTGAGAGGTTTTATTAGGAATTCTATTTTTATAGAATGTTTTCAGTGAGTATAGAATTCTAGGCTGGAAGAGTTTTCCTTTTAGCATTGTGAAGATGCCATCCCATAGTCAGTTGGTTTCCATAGTTTCTATTGAAAGACAGCTATTGGCCTTATTGTCACTACATTAAAAGCAATGTATCTTCCAATACACTGGAGTGAAAATATAGGGTGTCTGGATAATGGGTAGCACTAACACAGTCAGAAGTAATATGCCGTAGGGTTCCATAGCACAGTGGGATGCCTGCAGTTCACAATAATGTATTATATTCTGTATAAAGAACTAGGAGAGGAGCTGGTAGGCTCCAAACATGAAGTTAAGGCTACAGAAAGGCTAGTTGCTGGGTAAGATTGGTTTATGTTTTATATATATATATATATATATATATATATGTTGAAATATTATACTGTACCCCATAAAGTGCCTACATGTTAATCAAAATAACTTTTAGTAGCTTTTAATTTTTAAAATTTTAAATGTTATTTATTTATTTGAGAGGGAGAGAAAATGAGAGGATTGAGAGAAAGAGGGAGTAGCAGAGAAGAAAAGGAGAGGCATCCACTGGTTCATTCCACAAATATTCACAATGGTTGGGGCTGGCCTGGTTGAATCCAGGAGCCAGGAATTTAGTCCAGATCTCCCACATGGATGGTCTGGGATCCAATTTTTTGACCCATCACCGCCTCCTTCTGGAATCATGAACCAGAGTTGGGTATTCCACACAGGCACTCCAATCTGAGAATGTGTGGATCCTAACCTGTGTCTTAACGGCCAGGCCAAAAAATAACTTTAAAATAATGTTTTTAAAAAGAAATTTAATTTACTTCTTCTGGCCACTTTTTTGTTTTTCCCTTATCTTTAGTTAAGTTTAGCAATTAACCATGATGCATAGTTCCCTGTTGTTTTTATTGTTTTGACTTGAAATCTGCTGTGCTCCTTAAATTTGTAGGTTGATTTTTAAAAATCAGTTTTAGAAATTTCTCAGGCATTATCTCTGTATAAATTGTTTCTGTATTTTTCTCTATTGCTGGAAGTCGAATTGTATGCTTGTTAGAACTTTTGACTAGGTCCTACAATCTTTTGTGTTTTTTTTTTTTAACTTTTATTTAATGAATATAAATTTCCAAAGTACAGCTTATGGATTACAATGGCTTCCCCCCCACCCATAACTTCCCTCCCACCCGCAACCCTCCCCTCTCCCGCTCCCTCTCCCCTTCCATTTGCATCAAGATTCATTTTCAATTCTCTTTATATACAGAAGATCAATTTAGTATAAAGATTTCAACAGTTTGCACCCACATAGAAACACAAAGTGAAACATACTGTTTGAGTACTAGTTATAGCATTAATTCACAATGTACAGCATATTAAGGACAGAGATCCCACATGAGGAGCAAGTGCACAGTGGCTCCTGTTGTTGACCCAACAAATTGACACTCTAGTTTATGGCGCCAGTAACCATCCTAGGCTGTCGTCATGAGTTGCCAAGGCTATGGAAGCCTTCCAAGTTTGCCGACTCTGATCATATTTAGACAAGGTCATAAAAGACAGAGTGAGGATAGTAACCAATGATCCTAAGAGTGGCATTTACCAGGTTTGAACAATTATACAGCATTAAGTGGGGAAGAGGACCATCAGTACACACATGTTGGGAGTAGAGCCATTGGTGGTAGAGTAGAGGTTATGATTACAAAGGAATGAGGCCCAAGTGCACTAGACAGGGCCTAGAACAAAGGACAGAGTCATTATTAGAGGAGCTAAGAAAGGTGCTGTCTAAGCTACAATTAAGTTTTCTGATTGAGAGGCAAATAGAACCTGATAGAAGGGGCTTGATAATAATCTGGTGGGCTTCAGGCCTTGTAAATTCAGAGGCCAAGACCTATCTATCTCTTCACATGGGGTATATCCTAAGGGAGGTGTGACCCTCCTAGGGGAAGGCACTCTGTTGACTTTCATTACTTGGCTGGCCTGGGAGGAGTGCTGGCCAGGTAAAGGCAGGGGGCATCTCTAACAAGAAATTTACAGTTCTGCCTGCAATGTTGCTGACCCTACTTGACCATCCCCTCAGCTGCAGTGGTCACTTTGGAAGTTGGGCTGAGTGAAGGGCTTTTCAGCTTAGAGCCAATAAGATCTGTGGCTTTGACCTGGGCATCCTTCGACTCCAGGGCAGGTCCATTTCCAGTGATCCAACTCTTGGCAGAGCTGCCAGGGCTCTCCACAAGCTGACTTCTGCTGAAGCCCAGGCTTACCACATTGAAAGCCACTGCAGTGGACTGGCCTGTTGGGTCTCCTTGAGGGCAGATCACTGTACAGATCAGCCATTAATAGGCCTGCCACCCATTGCTTCTGATGCCGAGCTTTCTTTTCCTCCTGGTTTGTGTTAAAGCAGACCAGAGGATGCAAGTCAAGGGAGTGCCCGTTTCCCATCTCTAATCTTCGGTGGCCTGAACTACAAGTCTATAGTCACAGGCATGTTCTGTAGTAGTTTTTCTAAGGTAGACAATGCCCATGAGGAAAATTATATTCTCACTTTAAAACTTTCTTTCCCTTTGGTCTGAAAGGGAGGTTTTTTCTACTTACTGTATACTTCGCTGATGGCAAAGTGAATCTAGCTATGAGATTATTATTTGAGTTCTTATTTTGGCTATGCTATTGCAGAAAAATGTTAGCCATCTCTTTTATAAGGTCTAAAGATTAAATTGTGCATCCTACAGATTCCTTCATAATAGAGTTAGTTTCCTACCTTGAAGAGAATAGAGAAATGAAAGAACAAGTTGGGCTTAGAATAGAGAAATGAGGGAGCAAGTCCTAGATCGCTTGCTGACAATTTAAAATTATAAACTCATCAACCAACAAGAGGCACTTGCTTACTTCACAGTATTTTTGAAAGCACCTGTAGGATTTTACAAGTATTTAACCCTTTAAGCCTCTGGGGCTTTCTCATTAAGATAACTATCATGTCTCCAAAATATCTGGTTGAAATAAGATTTCTTAAAATCATGACATAACATAGACCAAATTTGATCATTGTTACAAGGTGATTATTCAAATTTTTGAAAAAAGCACATATTTAAATAACCCATAGCTCTTAATAAAAATTCAGCTGTTTTTGAACAATTAGAATTTAACAGACATCAAGAGAACATAATAGATTACTTTAACACATTGCTTTAACAGAGCATCAGAGTTTAATTCTATGTCAAAGAGAAATTGAGCTTCCTGTGATCTTTTGCTGTGAGGTTTCCTTCCTTTACCTTCTTTCATACTGGTGACCATGTTTCTGTGTTTCTGTGTGTAAGACATCTTTAAGCATCTTTTGCAGGGCAGGATGAGTGGCAACAAATTCTTTCAGTTTCTGTTTGCTATGAAAAGTCTTAATTTCACCTTCATTCACAAATGAGAGCTTTGCAGGATATAGTATTCTGGGCTGGCAGTTTTTCTCTCTTAGTACCTGGGCTATGTCTCGCCATTCCCTTCTAGCTTGTAGGGTTTCTGATGAGAAGTCTGCTGTGAGTCTAATTGGAGATCCTCTAAGAGTGATCTGACGTTTCTCTCTTGCACCTTTTAGGATCTTTTCTTTCTGTTTCACTGTGGTGAGTTTGATTACAACATGTCGTGGTGAGGATCTCTTTTGGTCATGTTTATTAGGGGTTCTATAAGCTTCCTGTACTAAGATGCCTCTGTCCTTCTCCAAACCTGGGAAATTTTCTGCTAGTATCTCACTGAAAATGCCTTCTAATCCTTTCTCCCTCTCCATGCCTTCAGGAACTCCTAGAACCCGAATGTTGGGTTTTTTAATAGTATCCTGTAGATTCCCGACAATATTTTTTAGATTTCTAATTTCTTCTTCTTTTCTTTGGTTTGCCTGTTTCCTTTCCTGTTCTCTGTCTTCTAAGTCTGATATTCTCTCTTCTGCTTCGCCCATTCTGTTTTTAAGGCTCTCTAATGTGTTTGTCATTTGATCTATTGAACTCTTCATTTCATTATGATTTCTAGTCACTATCAGAGTTTCTTGTTCCACTAGTTGTTTCATTTCATTTTGATTCCTCCTTAATATTTCACTTTCACGAGAGAGATTTTCTATCTTGTCCATGAAGGATTTCTGTAGTTCAAGAATTTGTTTTTGAGAACTTCTTAATGTTCTTATCAATTTTTTGAGATCCACTTCTTGCATTTCTTCGATCTCATCATCTTCATAGTCTTGAATTGGGGTGTCTTTTTCATTTGGGGGTGTCATAGTGTCTTCCTTGTTCTTGTTAGCTTGGTTTTTGCGTTTGTTGTTTGGCATGTTGGAGATATTTGGTTTCTTCACTGTGGTGTTTTTTCTTGTTACACTATGGCTCTATATTAAGTGGACTGTCTGTTTTCAGTGGAGCCTTAGAGGCTTGAGATGAGTGTGGACTGAGAGCTGTGTTTGGTTCCTCAGTGTTGAGGGTGTGTCAAGGATGACACTCCCAGGTTAGGTGTGGTAAATCTCTCTTTCTTTTTTTGATTTAAAAGGGAAGTAATTCCGCACAGCTGAACGTAATTGGAGGTAGTTAGCAGGCAAATGATATACCCACAGGAGCCAGAGATCGGAAGCTCTTTCCCAAGGACCACACAGGGAATCTCTGCTGCCCTCAGTGTGGGCTCCAATTCTCCTGCAGTCTCCCACTGGGTTGCCAAGTTAGATGCTAATCTCCTGTTATTTCACCCCTCCCCACAGAGTCAGGTTTTTCTGCTAGGCTCAGGGCAGGTGCAGACCTGAGGTCGCCCTGCTTATGACGTATGTCCAAAATGGCGCCTGCTCTGTCTTGCTCGCCTTTGAGAGGTGAGCGGAGAGAGAGAAACTTGTGTCCGTATCGGTCACTTTTTTTTTCCTCTCCCTCTTCTAGTTAGCCTGGCGAACTTTTCCCCACGGAGTTTCAAGCCTCGTTCCCTCTAGTCTCCTTTTTCCGCTTGCCCGCTGGTGTCTTGGGCTATTGAGGTTCGGCTCACCTCGTGTTCCAGCGCTGGTGCGTTGAGTCTGCCGCTGGTGTCCCGAACTTGGGCTCCCACGCTCTCCACGCAGGTCCACTGTGAATCACTAGTTTCAGAAGAGTTTCCTCTGCTGTTTCTTCCCCTACTCTTCCTTGACCCTGCAGTATCTCCACTTATATTAAACTTTCTCTCCCCCCGGACTAAGTGTGCTTCCTGCCTATTCCGCCATCTTGCTGCCTCTCCTCTGTGTTTTTTTTTTTTTTCAATTCCTTTTCCCTCCATGACTCAGCTTGCATATTTTCTAGCAATGTTTCTTTCATTAATTCATTCTTTCTCATTTATATCCATCCAAGAAGTGTTTATGTTCATATACTTCTTAGAGATGAGATATTCATTAAATTTTTTATAGATCCCAATTCTCTCTTTAAATTCTCCATTAACATATTTTGACTAACTTTTCCTCTTTTAAATAATTTTTTGTTTTTAATTGACTCACAAAATTCAACATATTTATGGGCTAGCATGTGATGTTTTGATACATGTATGCATACTATAATATTCAAATCAGAGTAAGCATCCTATTTCCCCATTTATCATTAGTTTGTGGTTAAAACATTCAAAATTATTTCTTTTAGCTTTTAAAATATATAGTACACCAGCATTATCTATCGTCACTCCACTGTGCAGTAGAGCAGGAGAACTTCTTTCTGCTCTCAAAACTGTAATTTAGTATCTAAAACCAGCCTTCGCCCATCTCTCCCTTCCACTGTATTCATCGCAGCTTCTGGTAGCTATTTGCTCAACTTCAATGAGGTCAACATTTTTGAGATTTCACCTATAAGTGAGATCATGTAGTACTTGTCATGTAGTACTTGTCTTTCTGGACTGGTTTATTTGTAACTTCATGATCTCCGAGTCCATCCATGTCATTGTAAATGACAGGAATTCATTCTTCATAATGCTGAATAGTATTCCATTGTGTTATGTACCACAATTCCTTTATCCATTCAGGGTTTATGGACACCTAGGTTGATTCCACATCTTGGCTATTGTGAATAGTGCTGCAGCAAACGTGCAGCTTTAGAAATCTCTTCAACATACTTATTTAATTTCCTTTGCATATTTTTTTCTTCTTTCCTTTTTTTTTTTTTTTTTTTTTTGAGTGGAGTTAGACAGTGAGAGAGAGAGACAGAGAGAAAGGTCTTCCTTCGGTTGGCTCACCCCCTAAATGGTTGCTATGGCCGGTGCGCTGCGCCGATCTGAAGCCAGGAGCCAGGTGCTTCCTCCTTGTCTCCCATGCGGGTGCAGGGCCCAAGCACTTGGGCCATCCTCCACTACCTTCCCGGGCCACAGCAGAGAGCTGGACTGGAAGAGGAGCAACCGGGACAGAATCCGGCGCCCCAACCGGGACTAGAACCTGGGGTGCCAGCGCCACAGGTGGAGGATTAGCCTAGTGAGCCACGACGCCGGCCTGCATAAATATTGAATAGTGGGATTGCTGGATCACACAGTAGATGTATTTTTAAGTTTTTGAAGAACATCTTTCCAATAACCACACTCACTAATCTACATTCCCACCAGCAGACTTTGCTGCAGTGCACATTAGTATTTCTATATACAATGGTAAAAGCTAGTGGAGAATCAGCACACCAATACAGAAATATCTTTAATATCTAATAGCTCCAAATCCCATCCTCTTAATTATTGCACAACTCTGTGGCAGTGGTCAAAGCACTGGGCAAGGAATAGAGCTTTGCATCCCAATTCCAGCTCTGCCTCTAGCCCCACCATGTGAAAGGGGGTGGGTTATTTCTCTTCCTTCTCTTGGACTCTCTGTATACCTTGTGGTTGCTTCCTGCCTCCTCTGCTGCTGTGAGTGTGAGGTGGGATCATGGGAATGAAGGTTACACCATTAGTGTAGAACTCTGGGCCCTTGAGGGCTGTTAATGATGTTCCTCTCATTATCACGAAGCCCAGTGCCAAGGCCCACACCCTCCTACACGTGCCCGAGGAGATGCCAGGAATTGGTCCCTGAGGGATGGTAGCGCAGTGCCCACAGGAGCACTGTCCTGAGGGAAAATACCCTGAGAGGCCTGCCTGAAAGGAGGGGCACAAGGGTTTAAGGTCCATGGCCCACAAACCCAGCCTGCTAACTCCCCCCAAGGCCTCATGCGGAGAACCACAGAGACAACTGTGGAACCAGGCTCAGCAGGTGACCTTTGCTGGACATGTTGTGCCCACAGATAGGCAGGACTGGTATGCAGACAGGGATGGGGGATGAGCATGGAGGATCAAGGACCATAATTCTGGGCCAGAGGTCAGGAAGATAGATTGGATGTGCACAGAAGCAGGCACCCAAGATCCATTGTATGCCTATGCACAGTGGGCGACCTTGGGCCAGGCATCCTGATGGGTCCGATAAGGGTAAGGAGGAATGCTCACAGCTGGGAAGCAAATCACTGTGGCAGAATCTTTTCCCAGGAACTACTGAAACTGTAGAAAACTTTGGCTTTTTTTTTTAAAGATTTATTTATGTATTTGAAATGCAGAGACTTACAGAGAGGTAGAGGTAGGGGTAGGGGCAGGGGCAGGGGCAGGACGCAGGACGCAGGAGGCAGGAGGCAGGAGGCAGAGAGAGAGAGAGAGAGAGGTCTTTCATCCGCTGGTTCACTCCCCAAATAGCCGCAACAGAAGGAGCTGCGCTGATCCGAAGGCAGGAGCCAGGAGCTTCTTTCGGGTCTCCCACACAGGTGCGGGGGGCCCAAGGACTTGGGCATCTTCTACTGCTTTCCCAGGCCATAGCAGAGAGCTGGATCAGAAGTGGAGCAGCCAGGTCTCAAACCAGCACCCACATGGGCTGCCAGCACTGTAGGTGGCAGCTTTACCAGCTACACCACAGTGCTGGCCCTGAAACTCTAGAAAACTTTGAATTCACATGTCCTGGGCTTGTAGAAAGCATTTTCTGAGTTCTCTCCATGAATGAAACCCTATGTGGTTTCAGATGATGGGAGGTGACATGATGCTCAAGGGTCACAGCTGGAAGTGGGAGCAGGGATTGGAAACCAGTCCTTTCTGACTCTCAAGTATGTACCCTTAACCAAGAGGCAAAGGACTTGACCTTAAGCAGGTGACCTGAGCAGGACAGCCCTTGCCCTCTCCCTTATAGGCAATGCCCACCCTGCCAAATATATGGGGACACTCAGAACATGGCTCAGTGAATTGGAACCCCTCAGAGACCTGGTCTTCAAACCTCTCACTGTACAGGGAGGAAAACTTAGGCTGTAGGGAAGAGGGATGGTCACAGCCAGCAAATGGCAGGGCTGGTCTGGGAGCCAGGATTCTTGGCTGCCGGGAAGGCAGGACAGCCTCACAGCAGGCTGACTCCATGAACACTTTCTGCTCTCGCCCCTCGCCAGCAGTGGCCTTGGAAGTGAGCCCATCTTCCTCTGACCCCCAGGTTCTTGTGTGTTGATGGTGCATCACCACACCCTGTCAGGGCTGTGGGGTGAGAGATGATGGCTGTGAAGTGTGATGCAAGGCTGGACATCCAGGTGATGGGGTTTCCTGTCTTCTCTTGCCAGCTCTGGGTCATAGACCACTCCCACAGGGAAGACAACTGGGGCAAGTTCAGTGCCCTGGGAAATGTCCTTTTGGCCCTAAGCCTGTGACTGCATCACTGGGAGGTAACATATAATTCAAAATAAAGTAAGAACTATAAGAAAGTCCAGCCAAATTCTGGTATCTCTGGTGGTGGCTTAGGTGATCGGTGCTGTGAAAAAGCCCATGTTAAATTCCTACAGAACACATTTCTGGAGCCCTGCTTTGCTGGTGGCCTGCACCTGGGCTGCTTGTTGAATAGTCCAGCACTGCCTGGCATGGAAAAGCCATGGACCATCTGCACAGCACTGGACAAAGAAAGAAAGAGCAGAGCAGCTGGGCTTGATGGCCTGTTACAGCCCCAGTGGTTTTGACCCGAGATTTTGTCTCTCCAACCCCCATATCACCCTAACCCACGGATCAG
The DNA here is from genome assembly GCF_033115175.1 of Lepus europaeus. Taxonomy (NCBI): domain Eukaryota; kingdom Metazoa; phylum Chordata; class Mammalia; order Lagomorpha; family Leporidae; genus Lepus; species Lepus europaeus. The sequence continues at coordinate 64,497,329 of NC_084833.1, read as the reverse complement.
CCCATGACTGCTTCTCTGAATGCAGGATTATCCAGGGCCATGTAGCTTTCATTCCTTTGGGTTTGAGAAAAATCTGGCCACCAAAATTTGTTGGGAAAGGGTTCTGGTTAACTGAAGGCTGACTCTCTGTTTGAAATAGGTTCACTCTTCTGCCGGATCCTGGGGTGTTATTTCAAAGGATCCTTTGTGTTGCCAGACACCAATTTAGTGCCTACCATACAGAGACTCAGAGAAAAACCCGAAATCTAATTTTGTATGATGCCATCAATGGCAAAAACAAAAAGGGAAAAACTGTTCCACATTGGAAACTTGGACTTCAGGATTCTCCAGGAGATACATACAAGGCAAGTGCTCTGCTCTGGAAAACAAAGACCAGCACAGAGGTGGGCATTTGGCTTAGTGATTAATACGCTGCTTAGGATGCTTACAACCAGTATCAGAGAGCCTGAGTTTGAGTCCCAGCTCTGCTACCAATTCCTGCTTCTTGCTACTGTGCACCCTGGAAGACAGCAGGTCATGGCTTCAGGAAGAACCTGGACTGAGTTCTGCTCCTGTCTTTAGCCTGGCCCAACCTCAGCTACTCTGAGTGTTTGAAAAATGATCCAGGAGATGGGAGATCTCTCTATGTGTCTATCTCTTTCTCTGCCTCTCGAATAAATAAATAATTTGATTTTTTAAAAAAGAATTCCAGCTCCTTTAACAAAAACGAAAAAAAAAAAAAATCAGTCCAGGCACCTGGGAAGCCTCTCCTTCCCTTGTGCACAGTCTCTAGTCTACGGGTGGGACATTTTCCCAGTTTCTATATTAGTGGTTGCGTTCATGAAGATGATTTGTTAGAAAAGTGGGAAATCAGAAGTGGCTCAGGACAATAAGGGCAACCACTGGGATTAAAGAGGCAATGATGCTGTTGCTCATGTGGACTTGCCTCGGGGGTTGCTCCATCCAAGTGGCACACCTAGAGCAGAGGGTGAGTCAGCACTTTCCTTCAACCCAAAATGCCTGGGCTGGGAGCTGAAATGTTCATTTCTGAGCCTCTGCGGTTCTTTTGCCTGGGAGCAGCTACTGCCAACAGATTTTGGTTTTTTTCCTCTTTTAACAACACCTCCCAAGGCCTCCCAGGTCACCGGGACCCTTTCCACCCAGGGACCAGGGGAGCCTGCCGCATAGTGGGCATGCTGAGGCCAAACAAGAGCAGCTGCTGAGTGGCAGCAGCCAAGATGGAGGGAAATTCATTGGATGACAGAGAGAGGTGTGGGCTCTCCAGGGCTGCCTGGGCTTGGGAGAAACCATTGTCAGGACCCTAGTCAGGAATAACTTCTCACCAGCACTTGCAGTTTTGGGACATGACAACGAGCCCTGCCCCCAGAGAGGGGACACAGAACTCCAGAGAGACAGTAGAAGCCCTGCAGCAAACCAGTGGGAGAACAGGGAGACAGGCCCTTTAGTGATTATGGTGGAAGATACTTGCTGCTGTGGATAAATCAGGGCTCGTGAGCGACTGGGGACAATGATGTCCTTTTGTAAAACTTGAAGCAAAGGTTGAAAGAGAAAGGAACTCGGGGGCCAGATGAGAGATCTTATTCCGCCAAGAAGACCATATGGGAAATGGAATAGAACACCGGGAGGAGTTCTGCCAAGCCCTTCATATAACTGCAATGAAATTATTATTAAATTTTAAAATTATTAAATAATTACTGCTTAGTATCTTTATCCCTGGAATTTTAGACCCATCGATTTGTCACCTATACCTCACACAGAGTGCATGGTTTGTGTAATGTAGACAATTTCTCATGGTTGATTTTAAAAGGGAAGAGGCAATTCTAGAAAGGGCTGGAGAAATTTGATATGGGACACAACCCATCCCCTGTGCTCTAGACTGCAAATTACATAAATACAGTTGTGTTCATGACCTTTCTGGAATTCTCACCCCAGAACCTCTGGTTGTTCTATTTGCAGAGGAGCCTGGTTTGCAGACGTCTCACTACCCACCTCCTGAGCATCCAGCTTTAGCCGCAATGGAGACCACAGCCTGTAATGGATCAGGAGATGACTCACCTGTCTTCTACCTGGCGGGCATCCCCTCTCTGCCAGAGCACCTCTTCCTTCCTATCTTCTTTGTCTTCCTCCTCCTCTACCTGCTCATCCTGCTGGGCAATGCCCTGATCCTAGGGGCTGTGGTGGCAGAGCCTAGCCTCCACAAACCCATGTACTTCTTCCTCATCAACCTCTCAGCCCTGGACATCCTTTTCACCACAACCACCGTCCCCAAGATGCTGTCTCTATTCCTGTTTGGAGACCACTTCCTCAGCTTTCCTTCTTGCCTGTTGCAGATGTACCTCTTCCAAAGCTTCACATGCTCAGAAGCCTTCATCCTGGTGGTCATGGCCTATGACCGCTATGTGGCTATCTGCCGCCCACTGCACTACCCTGTCCACATGACCCCACAGATCAACGCTGCACTGGCAGCCAGCGCCTGGCTCACTGCTTTCCTCCTGCCAGTCCCAGCAGCAGTAAAGACCTCCCAGATGGCATACAACAGCATTGCCTACATCCACCACTGCTTCTGTGACCACCTGTCTCTGGTCCAGTCCTCCTGCTCCAACACCACCTCCCAGACCCTCATGGGCTTCTGCATCGCCATGGTGGTGTCCTCTCTGCCCCTCCTGCTGGTGCTTCTCTCCTATGCCCACATCCTGGCCTCGGTACTTCGCATCAAGTCTCGAGAAGGCCGCTCAAAAGCCTTTTCCACCTGCAGCTCCCACCTCCTGGTGGTGGGCACCTACTACTCATCCATCGCTGTAGCCTACGTGGCCTACAGGGCTGACTTGCCCCTCGACTTCCACATCATGGGCAATGTTGTATATGCCATTCTTACTCCTGTTCTCAACCCTTTCATCTACACGCTGAGGAACAAGGATGTCAAGGCAGCCATCACCAAAATGACCTGTCCCTAGGCACCAAAGAATGGTAGGAAACCCTGATTTTAAAAGGTTACTAGATCTTTTCTCATGGAAAACTGCAAAATCTAAGCAACCAGGTAGCTAGAACAATAACTCTCAAAATATACTCCCAAGTATTCTTCTATTATAATCAAACTCTGACTTTTGTTTCTTAATTCACAGGCAAAATGGATAGCAATTTTATATTCAGCCTTTAATCTGTGAACCTTAGATTTCACAAGACTGTGAATAAAACTGAAGGCCATTTTAAAAAATATTTATTTTTTTATATTTGAAAGGCAGAATAACAGAGAGAGGGAGAGACACAGAGAGATCTTCCATCTGCTGGTTTACTCCCCAGATACCCACAAGGTTCAGGGATAGGCCATTTGCTCTTTTATTGTGATTCCCCCTAAACATTTATCATGAGTAGACATGAAATAATAGCAATGGCAATAATAAGAATGTTTCTAACCAGTAATCACACCCGCTAATTGGCAAAGTCTCTCGCATTTTCCCATTTAAAAATATTTCCAGCTTTGTGCATCACAAGACCCTGCCAAGAGAGTGAAAAGACAACCCACAGAATGGGAGAAAATATTGCCAATCACATAGCCAATAAAGAATTAATATCCAGAACTTATAAATAACCCTCATAACTCGTCATCATCAACAACAAAAAACAAACATTTCAATTTAAAAATGAGCAGAGTAGATAGATAAGCACATGAAAAGATACTCAGCATCATTAATCACTAGAGTTACCCCACATATCCATTAGCATAGCTATTATAAAAAACAGAAAATTCTAAGTGTTGGTAAAGATGTGAAGAAACCAGAACCTTTGTGCACTGTTAATGGGAATATAAAATGCTTCAACTGCTAAGGAAAATAGTTTGGTGATTCTTCAAAAATTTAAATATAGAATTACCACAGGATACAGCAATTCCACAATTGGGTAAATACCCAAGAGAACTGAAAGCCAGTCCTGAAGAAATATTTGTATGCCTCATTTTTAGTAGCACTATTCTCACCAGTTAAGAGGTAGAAACGATCTGAATGTTAATTGAACAGATGAATGGGAAAACAAAATGTTACACACACACACACACACACAAAAGAATATTATTAACTCTCAAAACAGAATGAAATTCTGTTACATGGTATGACATGGATGAGCTTTAAAGGTGTTATGCTAAGTGAAATAAGCTGGGGGGCATGCACTGTACAGTGAGTTAAGCTGCTGCTTGGGACCCCCATATCCCATATCAGAGTGCCAATTCAAATCCTGGTTACTTCACTTTTTTTTTTTAAAGATTTATTTATTTATTTATTTGAGAGGCAGAGTTAAAGACAGAGAAAGGGAGAGACAGAGAGAAAGGTCTTCTATCCACCTGTTCACTTCCCAAATAGCTATAATGGCTAGGAGCTGGGCCGATCCAAAGCCAGGAGCCAGGAGCTTCTTCTGGGTCTCCCACATGGGAGCATTTGTACCATCTTCCACTGCTTTCCCAGGCCCTAAGCAGAGAGCTGGATAGGAAGTGGAGCAGCCAAGACGTGAACCAGTGCCCATCTGAGATGCCAGCTTTGCAGGCAGACTTATCCTAGTATACTATAGCATGGCCCCAGTTAGTCTACTTCTGATTCAACTTCCCAGCTTCCTGCTAATGTGCCTGGGCTATATGTTCTTTTCTATTTTTTTAAAGTGGGGTTTATCCACATTTGTTAAGTTCTATGCCTTTTTTTTCTTAAGATTTATTTTAGGGGTCGGTGCTTTGGCATAGCGGATAATACCTCCACCTGCAAAGCTGGCATTCCACATGGGTGCTGGTTTCAGTCCCGGCTGCTCCACTTCCAATCCAGCTCTTTTTTTATGGCCTGGGAAAGCAGTAGAAGATGGCCCAAGTCCTTGGGTCCCTGCCCACTGCTGAAGACCCAGAAGAAGCTCCTGGCTCTGGCTTTGGATTAGAGCAGCTCTGGCCATTGCAGCCATTCTGGGGCTGAACCAGAGGATGGAAGACTGACTCTCTCTCTCTCTCTCCTTCTCTCTCTGCTTCTGCCTCTCTATAACTCTTTCAATAAATAAAATGTTAAAGAAAAATATTTTATTTACTTTGAAAGAGTTACAGAAAGAAGTAGACACACACACACACACACACAGAGGTCTTCTATCCACTGGTTCACTCCCCAAATAGCTGCAATGGCTGGAGCTGAGCTGATCTGAAGCCAGGAGCCAGGAGTTCCTTCTGGGTCTTTCACAGGGGTGCAGGAGACCAAGGACTTGGGCCATCTTCTACTGCTTCCCCAGGTCACAGCAGAAAGCTGAATCATAAGCGGAGCAGCTGGGACTCAAACTGGCGCCTATATGGGATGCCGGCACTGCAGACAGCGGCTTTACGCTTTACTGGCTATGCCATAGCGCCAGCCCTGGGCCATATGTTTTTTAACAGAAACTAGAAGTGCATTACACCAACAAAGGAAAGGAACTGTCCTACTTATAGGAATTTCCCACTCAGTTTCTCATTGAAGTCCACTTACACAAATGAGGGATGTATGCTTGTTCAGTTCTGAAAGGCTTATGCAAATGAGATATTGTGAGTTATTCAGTTTCAATTGTTGACCATAGGTTGCAGTCCATTGGTCAAGTCCACATGATGAAGTTGAGAATTTTTCAGAAATGATCATCTCTCAAACAGAAACATACCTAGGCAAGAGCCACAAAGCAGGTTTTTTGTTATGTTTTTGGAACACAGAACAACAGAATATGTGTGCGATCTCCAGTCAGCAAATGTCTGGCTGGCTCCATTTTAAATGCTAGGCACATTTTGCCACTCAGAATTCATCTTGAAGGTTCAGCTTTTCCCAAGGTTACACTTCTCCCTTTTGAGGCTGGGCATGTTCAGGGTGGCATAGCCATAGACACATTTCCCCTCTTTGATTAAAACCTATCAGTAGGCAGTACTGATGATCAATTATGTCACTCGTGTTCCATTATGATGCTAGAGTGGTTGATTACCTGCTCAGATCCATTCAGTTCATGTTGGGATCTTCACAGCAGGCAGTGGTCAACTGAGCAACTAGATCCATTTACTTACAAGATTCACCCAGGTACCTGTCAGATCTGAATCAGTCTCTTGGGTGTATGGGGCCAGCATTGTGGCACAGTGAGTTAAACTGTTGCTTGTGGTGCTAGCATCCCATATTAGACTACTGGTTTGAGTCCCAGCTGCTCCACTTCTGATTCAGCTTCCTGCTAATGCACCTGGGAAGGCAGCAGAGGATGGCTCAAGTGCCTGGGCCCCTGCCACCCATGTGGGAGACCATGATGTAGTTCCTGACTCCTGGCTTCAGCCTGGCCCAAACCCAGCTAGTGTAGCCACTTGGGAGTGAACCAGTGGATGGAAGATTCTCTCTCTCTCTCTCTCTCTCTCTCTCTCTCTCCCCCTTTCTCTATCATTCTGTCTTTCAAAGAAATAAATAACTTTCAAAAATAGTATTTCAGGTAAGACTGGTTACAATTTCTAATTGGAGTGAGTCCAGAGTCTTAAAGTGTTGGATTGGCATGATTCTGGTGGGCTGTCTTGCAGGCATCTGTAGAAACAGACTAGAATAATCTTTAAGAGAAGCATATGCTTAGTCCCATGATGAGAATTTTTCAAAACTGTAAGGTGGGGCCAGTGTTGTGGTGCAGTGGCTTAAACCACCCATCACCATGATACTTGCATACCATATTAGGGTGCTGGTTCAAATCCCAGCTGCTCCACTTCTGATCCAGCTCCCTAAGATGCCTGGGAAAGCAGCAGAAGATGGCCCAAATGCTTGGGCCCCTGCCACCTACATGGGAGACCAGATGGAGTTCCAGGCTCCCGAGTTTGACCTGGTTCAGTGCCAGCCATTGTGCTGTAAGCCAGCAGATGAAGATCTCAATCTCAATCTCTCTCTCCCCCAACTTTTCAAATAAATAAATAAGATCTTAAAAAAAAATTGTAGGGCAGGTGTGTCTGTTTAGTAAGATACTGTTTAGGATGTCTGCATACTGTATCAGAGTGCTCGGGTTCAAGTCCTGACTCCACTCTAATTTCAACTTCCTTCTTCTTTTTTTTTTGCCAGAAAGAGTGGACAGTGAGAGAGAGAGACAGAGAGAAAGGTCTTCCTTTGCCGTTGGTTTACCCTCCAATGGCCGCCACAGCTGGCGCGCTACGGCCGGTGTACCGCACTGATCCGAAGCCAGGAGCCAGGTGCTTCTCCTGGTCTCCCATGCGGGTGCAGGGCCCAAGGACCTGGGCCATCCTCCACTGCACTCCCTGGCCACAGCAGAGAGCTGGCCTGGAAGAGGGGCAACCGGGACAGAATCCAGTGCCCCGACCGGGACTAGAACCCGATGTGCCGGCACTGCAAGGCGGAGGATTAGCTTGTTGAGCCACGGCGCCGGCCTCAACTTCCTTCTAACATGCATGTACTTGGGAGGCAGTAGGTGATGGCTTTAGTAGTTGGGTCCTTGCTTTCGATGTAGGGCATCTGGATTGAGTGCCTGGCTCTTGGGCATTTGGGGAGTGAAGCAGCCTGGGTGTTCTGACCATCTTACAGTCTCCCTACCTCTCAAAACAGAAAACAAAAGGCAAACAAACTCGTGGGGCAGAATGCAACATGGAATCAATATCAGAGTGTAGGCAGCTGAAAACATCTGAGAATTAGAAACTGAACCAGCTGAGAGGATTCTCTAAGGGCACTCCTTTTAGGAACTTAGTCAATTTTAAGACTTTGGAAGTTTCCAATTCAATCTGGCTAAAAGCAATTATCCAAATACAGCATGAAACACTCACCACAGCACAGACCCCACCCTGTGTGGCTCAAGGTAATCCAGTATAGTGCAGTTATCCAGGACTACGTGACCAAGGACATCTAAAGAGCCCTTCTGGGCTCTAACAGCCAGAGTGGTGGAGTGGGCAATTCTACCAATGGGGTAGGAAAAGTTTTGGGTCATGTCCCTGTTTATGCAATTCCAACATTACGAATAAGAAAACAAAGTATACTTTTTCCTAGACCATATTGATAAACTGTCAGCATGTACCTCTTCTCTCTGTTGGATGGAGTCTGAATTTTTGTGTAGAAAGAGTAACAATTTAATGTCCCCAGAGGCTTTAAAAGGCATTGTCTGCCAGGCATCTAAATAGCAGTAAGCCCTTTCTTGCTGAGGTGAGTGACTATCTAGGCTGAAAACAAATACATATCTTTTTTTTTTTAGATTTATTTTATTTATTTGAAAGAGTTGCAGAGAGAGGTAGAGACACAGAGAGAGGTATTCCATCTGCTGGTTCACTCCCCAGCTGGCCACAACGGCCAGAGCTGACCCGATCCGAAGCCAGGAGCCAGGAGCTTCTTCTGGGTCTCCCACACAGCCGCAGGGGTCCAAGGACTTGGGGCATCTTCTACTGCATTCCCAGGCCATAGAAAAGAGCTGGATTGGAAGAGGAGCAGCCAGGACTAGAACCGGTGCCCATATGGGATGCTGGCGCTTCAGGCCAGGGCTTTAACCTGCTGTGCCACAGCATCGGCCCTTATCTTTTTTTTTTTTTTTAAGTATTTATTTATTTATTTGAAAGGCAGAGTTAGAGAGGGTTAGAGAGGGTTAGAGAGGGTTAGAGAGGGTTGGAGGGAGAGGGAGAGGGAGAGAGGGAGAGAGGGAGAGAGGGAGAGAGGGAGAGAGGGAGAGAGAGATCTTCCATCTGCTGGTTCACTCCTCAAATGGCTGCAACAGTCAGGGCTGGGCCAGGCTAAAGCCAGGAGCTTCTTCCAGGTTTTCCATGTGGGTGCAAGGACACAAGGACTTGAGCCATCTTCTGCTGCTTTCCCAAGCACATTAGCAAGGAGCTGGATCAGAAATGGAGCAGCCAGGACTCAAACCAGTGCCCATATGGGATGCCAACGGTGCAGGCAGTGGCTTTACCTGCCACAGCACAATGTCGGCCCCACAAATATATATCTTTAAATTGATGATCTAAAACAAAGAAATTGACTAGCTTGGTATGGCACAATCAAAACAAATAGCATTCCTAAGAACAAAATTATTATAATAACTACAAAATAAGCATAAGAACTAGGCATAGCAAGATTCAGTATTTAAGGTTTATACACACCTGGACCAAACTCCTGGGTAGAAGCATTCAAACTTTGACCTGCCAGTGACTTCTCTTCCTGGCCAGATGAAGCTCAAGGCCAGTAATAGGAAACTGGACTGCTCAAGTAGATCAGAAGTTTTAAGTTGGGAAACAAGAATCCAGGAGTCAACTCCCTCAAATTTGGCTGCAGAGGGCTTCACAGGAAGTAGCTGGAAAAGACCTACCCATTGGGGCTGGAAGGAATTTTTGTGGAGATGTCTTTTTTAGTTCACAAGCTCACCGAGATAGCCTATGAGATGGAAGGTCCCTCTCTTTGTTGATGTAAAAAGATTGTTGAACCAGAGTAACTTTATTTATTATTATTATTATTTGTATTACTCTGGTACCCTTTGAACATGTTTTCTTTTTTAAATTTTTTTTTTTACTTTTTTAGGATTTATTTTAGGGGCTGGCACTGTGGCATAGTGGGTAAAGCCACTGCCTTCAGTGCCAGCAGCCCATATGGGTGCCAATTCAAATACCAGCTGCTCCACTTCCAATCCTGCTCTCTGCTGTGGCCTGGCAAGCAGTAGAAGATGGCCTAAGTCCTTAGACCCCGGCACCTGTGTGGGAGACCTGGAAGAAGCTCCTGGCTCCTGGCTTCGGAACAGCACATCTCCAGCTGTTGCAGCCAATTGGGGAGTGAACCAGCGGATGGAAATCCTCTCTCTCTTTCGGCTTCTCCTTTTCTGTATAACTCTGACTTTCAAATAAATGAAATTTATTTGAAAAGCATAGTCACAGAGAAAGAGAGATCTTCCATCTGCTGGCTCACTTCCCAAATGGCTGCAAAGCCTGGGGTTGGGCCAGGTTGAAGCCACGAACCAGGAGCTCCACTTGGATCTCCCACATGGGTACAGAGGTGCAAGCATTTGGGCTACCCTCTGCTGCCTTCCCAGGCACACCAGCAGGGAGCTGGATTGGAAGTGGAGCAGCCGGGACACAAACTGGCATCCATATGGGATGCTGGCACTGCAGGCAGGGCCTAACCTGCTACACCACAGCGCCTGCCCCTGGACTAACTTTTATTATTTTATTTTTTCTTCTTCTTCTTCTTTTTAAAAGATTTATTTATTTATTTATTTATTTATTTATAAGGCAGAGTTATAGAGAGATAGAGGTAGAGAGAGAGAGAGGTCTTCCATCTAATGGTTCACTCCCCAAATGGCCACAATGGCAGGAGCTGTGCCGATCCGAAGCCAGGAGCCAGGAGCTTCTTCTGGGTATCCCGCATGGGTGCAGGGGCTCAAGGACTTGAGCCATCTTCCACTGCTTTGCCAGGCCATAGCAGAGAACTGGATCGGAAATGGAACAGCTAGGACTCGAACCAGCACCCACATGGGATGCCAGCACTGCAGGCGGCAGCTTTACCCACTACACCACAGCGCTAGCCCCAACTCTTTTTTTTTTTTTAAGATGTATGTATTTATTTATTTGAAAGTCAGAATTAAAGAGGGAGACACAGAGGTAGAGGGAGAGAGAAAGGCCTTCCATCTACTGGTTTACTCCCCAAATGGCCACAATGGCAGGACTGAGCCAAGCTGAAGCCAGGAACCCATAGCTTCATCTGAGTCTCCCACATGGGTGCAGGTGCCAAGGACTTGAGTCATCTTCCACTGTTTTCCCAAGGGCATTATCAGTGGGCTGGATCAGGCGTGGAGCAACCAGGACGCCAATTGGTGGCCATATGGGATGCTGGCACTGCAGGCAGTGGCTTAACGCACTTCATCACAGTGCAAGCCCCTTTTATTAATATTCTTAATGAGCTCCTGACAGTATGCAAGAAATCTCCCACGTATGGCTAAAGATTCTAGAGCTACAGGGGAAAGATGTGTAATTAATTTTTGTTCTATTTGATGCTGGTCAGCCATTTTATAAGCCCAGTGTTTATGTTCTAGAATTCTTACTCATTCCAATAATTGATTCTCAAAGTTACCTGAAACCTATATTTAACAAAGACACTTTAGGATGATGGTTACTTACAAAGACCTTTCAGAAGAAACATCAGAATACTTTAACCGTGGACAATGAAACTTAAATGGCCATGGTTATAAATCTGGTAAGAATTCACTATAGTCAGCAACTGACAATGAAATTTGGTTATTTCTATGGCATTTAACCTATCCAGAATTATTATAAGTGTTAACTTGTACCAAGACATATCAGCCTTCTAGGAATCCCACATAATTTTGGAACAGATGTAGTTAACATATTTATATCAATATACTCAAAGAAGGTTAAACATAGCTTCTCATCTGATACTGTATTCCATATAATTTAGCATATCAAATGAGTCTAATTATTTTAATATCACTACAAGATGAGAGACATAGCCTTGAGGCTCTCCAGGGGCCAACTGGAAAAATCCTAATGTCAATTCTAGGTCAAAGAATGTAATTTAGAGTTTGATTTGGGAGAGTTTGTTAAAGACTACAAAAAGATTTAAAACAATTAAAACAGGATCCTAGGTCACTGTGAAACAACACTTAGCTGAGTATGACACAATCCCAAGAAAAGCCAGATTGAGTTTTTGTTTGGGTTAAAGACTGCAGAGTACAGCAGGCTGATGAAGCTGTATGGATCTAAGCAAGACTGCAGACAAGCAGAGCTAAAGGGACGCAGGGTTTCCTAGTGCCACGTCAGCAGCAGTTTAATGTGGAGCCCATGCAAACAAGCAAATGGTTAAATTTGTCGGCGCCACCAGCAGTGCTGGCATCTCTTTGGGTACTGTTTTGAGACCCAGATGCTCCACTTCCTTTTTTTTTTTTTTTTTTTTTTTTTGACAGCTAGAGTTAGTGAGAGAGAGAGACAGAGAGAAAGGTCCTCCTTCCGTTGGCTCACCCCTCAAATGGCCACCACGGCCAGAACTACGCTGATCCGAAGCCAGGAGCCAGGAGCCTCCTCCCAGTCTCCCACACGGGTGGCGCCACAAGCGGAGGATCAACCAAGTGAGCCACGGTGCCACGCCCCCCCCCCCCCCCCCCGATGCTCCACTTCCAATCCAGCTCTCTTGCAGTGGAGGATGGCCCAAGTCCTTGAGCCCCTGCCCCTCATGGGAGACCCCAAGGAAGCTCCTGGCTCCTGGCTTCAGATTGGCACAGCTCCAGTCAGCTGGTACGGTCATCTGGAGAGTGAACTAGCAGATGGAGGATTTCTCTCTCTGCCTCTCTCTAACTGTAACTCTGCTTTTCAAATAAATAAATAAATCCTAAAAAAAGAAAATACAAACTGCCATTTCTCATCCCTCCCTGACAAGGAGCAGTCTGGATTGGAGGTAATTCTTCACAGTACCTCAAGAGGACTTGCCAAGTCAATGCCTCACCCTGGGACCCAGCAGTAAGAGACAGATGAACTACTTCTCCCCCAGAATTATTTCTTCACCATTTATTGCAAGGTAGATGAGAGTTGTGTGCTGTCCGATATATTTTCACTTATTTCCTTCACCAGTGCCTTCCAAATCATCTACTCCAACAATAGCCCTTTCCTAGTGTTTCTAGTTCTCGTTCTTCACCCCAGTGGTCTCCAAAATTATCTACTCGGCCGGCGCCGCGGCTCACTTGGCTAATCCTCTGCCTGTGGCACCAGCAACCCAGGTTCTAGTCCCGGTTGGGGCGCCGGATTCTGTCCCGGGTGCTCCTCTTCCAGTCCAGCTCTCTTCTGTGCCCCAGGAAGGCAGTGGAGGATGGCCCAAGTGCTTGGGCCCTGCACCCGCATGGGAGACCAGGAGGAAGCACCTGGTTCCTGGCTTCAGATCCGCGCAGTGTGCCGGCCGTGGAGGCCATTTGGGGGGTGAACCAATGGAAAAAGGAAGACCTTTCTCTCTGTCTCTCTCTCACTGTCTAACTCTGCCTGTCAAACAACAACAACAACAACAACAACAACAACAAAATTATCTGCTCAACATTACCCATTCAGGGAAGGAAAATAACTAACCAGCCTCCCCTCCTTTTATCCTTTCTTCCTTTCTTTTTTGATCTAAAAGTTTTTCTAGTAGTTAATTTATAGGCAGAGCCAGGGTCCATCCCTTGGACTGCCTCTCAGGGTCACCTGTCACGTACAGCAAGTGAGATTTCTGATTGAAGCTTGTGGGAATTCCAGTAATGGGAAGGAGCTGACAATGGCGCCCTCTCTGGTTCAGAGCCAGTGTGTTGTAAGCAGTTTCCACTTACTGTAGCTAATAGTTTGGGGGGATTATATTATTTTACTAAACTGGCCCTCAGAAAGACATGTGGCTTAAAATGATTTCTACAAGGAAACCATAAATTGAAGATAAAGTTAAAATAATGTAAGCACAAACAAGAAAATGTTCATGTTGAGACTTCTACACACAGGGTAAGATCTTTGTACTAGCTATATTACGAGGTTTTAAAAACCAACACTGAAAGAGAAGCTGAAGCATCACCACAGCATTATCGTGACAGCCATGAACCCATTGCCCATGACCCCTCCACCCTTGGTCACCCTGACCTCTGGCCCTCAGCCCGGTTCTGACCAAATCCTGATGATGAGTATTTGGGGTTGGGTAGGTAAATGGGGGGGTGGGGAGAGATGAAATCAACTACTTCTGTATTTTGTATTGTATGTTTTCTTTAACATGCTAACAATCAGTACCTAGTCAATGTAGTCAGCAGATCGATCAGCCTAAAAAAAATCTTTTATCTTATTTGGAAATAACCTGGATAGTTAACAAATATCTAACATTTTAGTTAGCTTAGTAAACTATAAGGATGTAGTTACCAAGGAGATAAATCTTTTTAAACCTATTACAAAATATAATTATTGTCTATCCTCTTATCATCTTGATTTACTTGTTCTTAGGTAACACTTTTTTATATGGATGCCAGTTCGAGTCCCAGCTGCTCCACTTCCAATCCTGCTCTCTGCTATGGCCTGGGAAAGCAACAGAAGATGGCCCAAGTCCTTAGGCCCCTGCACCCACATGGGAGACCCAAAGGAAGCTCCTAGCTCCTGGCTTTGGATCAGCCCAGCCCCAGCCGTTACGGCCAACTGGGGAGTGAACCAGTGAATGAAAGAACTCTCTCTCTCTGCCTCTCCCTCTCTTTCTTTGTAACTCTGACTTTTGAATAATAAATTTTAAAAGAAATAAAGAAAATTGTATTCTGTATATATGCAATGGTGATAGACAATTCTATTTGAATTACATCAATAACATTTTTATTTACCAAAGATTGCTAAAGTCATGTGAACTTGAAAAAATTTAAGTTAGTTATCTAATTTATGAGTGTGCTTTAAGCCAGTTAGTACCATGCAGACAATGTACAAACACATACATGCCAACAACATACCACATATGTACACATTTACATATAAAACGTACAAACAAAAACAAAGATCTTAAAGTTTTCATTTAAAAATTTGAGTTATGAGATGGGTACAAAAACTTACTGATTTCTTAATGAAGACAGTTGGACCCAAGAGAGAAAAACAAGAGGCCTCCAAAACACACATGTAGCCTGAATATTGGCTTCATTAATGCAAGACTGACCACAGAGCTCTTCAAAAAATTATTTTAAATACTCATTGTCAGATTTTATCTGCCACAGACAACAGATGCTTTTTATTTTCTGTGAATTACTCCCCCTGGAGTTTACATTTCAAAAGCAATAGGAAGGGGCTGGCGCCATGGCTCTCTTGGTTAATCCTCTGCCTGCAGTGCCAGCATCCCATATGGGCTCCGGGTTCTAGTCCCGGTGGCTCCTCTTCCAGTCCAGCTCTCTGCTGTGGCCTGGGAAAGCAGTGGAGGATGGCCCAAGTGCTTGGGCCCCTGCACCCACATTGGGAGACCAGGAGAAGCACCTGGGTCCTGGCTTCGGATTGGCGCAAATCTGGCTGTAGCGGCCACTTGGGGGGTGAACCAACGGAAGGAAGACCTTTCTCTCTGTCTCTCTCTCTCACTGTCTATAACTCTGTCAAATAAAAATTAAAAAAAAAAAAGCAATAGGAAGTGGAGCTTTGGCATGCAATTAAGTTATCTCATGAAATGCCTGCATTGCGTATCAGAGTGCAGGTTTGAGTTCTGACTCTACTTCCAATTTCAGGTTTCTGCTAATGTACATCCTGGGATGCAGCAGGTAATGGGACACTGTCACCCATGTGAGAGACCCTGTTATTGCCTTTTCAGGGGTGAGGGATCCCAACACTGAATTCTTTGTGTGTTTGTGTCCAGAAACCAATAGTGAAACCGAAGCTGAGCATCAACAGCCCAGGCTTTATTCAGTGGCCAAAGAATGAAGACTGAGGAGTCTTGCTCACAGTTCATCTTCTCCATCTGCTGGGGGCTGAAGAGTCAGAGATCTAGGGAACAGATATGAAGGGGAGAAATATGCTAATCAGTGGAAGGGATATTCATGGATTTTCTGCAAAACAGGTTGTAGAATTCTCAGAATTGGAGAGTCACCTTCTTTTGTCCTTTTATGGCCTCTTCTGCTGGCTGTCATGATTTTTAGTTGTCACAGCTTGAGGTCATGTTGGCAGCCATCTTGGATCACACCAATTCAAACCAGTTGGCCTGGGGAACTTTTGCCTTTAAGATATCTTGTTCTTGGGCCAGTGCTGTTGCACAGTAGGTAAAGCAACCACCTGCAGTCCCAGCATCCCATATGGGTGCCAGTTCAAGTCCCAGCTGCTCCACTTCCAATCCAACTACCTGCTGATGGCCTGGGAAAGCAGTAGAAGATTGACTAAGTGCTTGGGCTCCTCCTATACCCATGTGGTAGACCAGGAAGAAGCTCCTGGTTTCTGGCCTTGGATTCGCCCAGCTCCAGCCATTGTAGCCATTTGGGGAGTGAACCAGTGGATGGAAGACCTTTCTCTCTGTCTCTACCTTTCTGTCTTAACTCTGCCTCTCAAGTAAATAAATCTCTCTCTCTCTCTCTCTCTCTCTCTCTCTCTCTCTCTCTCTCTCTCCTGTTCTCAGAGGGACACAATGTTAGGGTAGGGGAAGAAACTTAACTAGGCTGGTGCAAGCATTGCCCTTGGTAAGAACCTGAACTGAGTTCCAGGCTCCTTGGTTAGGCTTGGCTCAGCCTCAATTGTTGTGCGTGCTCAGGGAGTGAACCAGTAAACAAAAGATCTCTCTCTCATTCTGTCTCCATTTCTAGTCTCTCTGTCTTTTAAATAAATAAATAATAAAAGTCATCATTTCTCAGGTGTGACTGGTATTTACATCTTAATGACCTAGGGAATTACTGTTAAATTTTCACCAAGAAAAAGTTCTGGGAAATATACTGATGTAGGCCGGGAGGTAGTGAGGAACTGAGGATTTCCAGCAACACCTGTGACTGCAGCTGGCACCACCAAAACCCATCCCCTTCCATGCAAACTGCAGCTGCTGGGGTTTTACTGCTTAACAGCTGGCACCTGCTAGAAATCTCCAACATGGCCGCAGGTTTGACATACTCAATCCCCATAATGGACCATCAGCATACCCTCTCCCAACATGCACCAGATGCCATAACACAGATCTCAAAAACGAAAGGGAGGGTGGATATGGAAATAAGTGATCCTCAAGCCCCACTCCAAACCCTGCCCAATTTGAAGATTAAATAAAGTGTCACACCAGGCACCACCCATATCCTATAAAAAGACAAACCAAATCTTATAAATGGCAGGTCATTTTATCCAGAGCTTGTCTGCACTTGTTTCTTGAGTGTACTATCCCTTTAAAGAAATCTTGCTCTCTTGTTCACCTCTATCTACATTTCCTCCTTCTTTTGTTTCAAGAATGGCATCAAGAACTTGGAACAAGTCTAGTTGGGGAGGGGAGGCATGTGTGGCAAGGTCTCCCCATATAGTACTTGCCTATCAATGATTCAACTTGTAAGAAAAAGACAGTCTGGCCGGTGCCGTGGCTCAACAGGCTAATCCTCCGCCTTGCGGCGCCGGCACACTGGGTTCTAGTCCCGGTCGGGGCACCGGATTCTGTCCCGGTTGCCCCCCTTCCAGGCCAGCTCTCTGCTATGGCCCGGGAGTGCAGTGGAGGATGGCCCAAGTGCTTGGGCCCTGCACCCCATGGGAGACCAGGATAAGCACCTGGCTCCTGCCTTTAAATCAGCACGGTGCACCGGCCGCAGCACGCCGGCCGTGGCAGCCATTGGAGGGTGAACCAATGGCAAAGGAAGACCTTTCTCTCTGTCTCTCTCTCTCTCTCTCTCTCACTGTCCACTCTGCCTGTCAAAAAGAAAAAAAGAAAAAGACAGTCTTAATTTCCTTATTAACTGGGTTGCAACCTGAATAACATCTCTTTAGATTATCTTTCATTTGTTCCTCTGTGTCAAGAGGATTTTTAGCAAAGATAGAAACCAAAAAGTTTCTGTTTGGATTCAGAGTGGTTTGTCTTTGAAACATCTTAACAAATGTTTTCTTTCTTTCGGAGCATACAATTCCATTTTAGCTTCAGAGAGAAAGTGAAGCAAACAAAAGATTATTATCATGCTTTAAATATAAAACCAAGCTTTAAATCAAAGGCACGCCTAACCAAATGGCTCGAACTAACGAATATTTACACATGAGACCAGAACAGACAAGGCACCTCCCCCTCTCTTATTTTTGGCTTTTAACCAAAGTTTCTATACAGGGAGCAAAAATGTTTTTCTATAAAAATCCAAGCCATTCCCAATGCTAGCTTAAAGAGAACAATTTGGGGCCAGTGCTAAGGCACATTGGGTTAAAGTCCCAGTCTGCAGCACTATTAGGTAGGAAGTCAGAAATGAGCTTATGTGTGTGTGACAATGGCCTAAGGAGTTGACATCTAGGTCCAGTATCCGCATCTCAAAGTCATCCGGATAACCTTCCAGGTTCAGCCCAGTATCTGCACTTCAAACGCCCTGCCCCTTCTACCCGATAACCATCCTTCCTCCCTGGTGGGGGGATGCCAGCCAGGTGTCTGTCTGATAACTTCAGCAGGAAAACTCAGAAAGGAATTTTTTGTATTTACATCCAAAAAGTCCTTTGTTCCAGGAGGAGAAGAGGCGAGAAGGCAAGGCCCATCCCCTTAAAAACCCCTGGCCTCAACCGGACTGTGCGCTCAGCCCTCTGCCTCTCTGCTGAGCCGCCCACCTGGCCTGCCCAGGTGTATTCTCTCCACTCAACCATGTAACCTCGCTCTCCCCCAGTCTGAGCGACTGGGCGCTCTTTCTCAGGTTCTGTCTGGAGAGGTGCCCATCTGTTATTACGGATGTCCCTACCCTAATAAACCTTGCTATTTTGCTTTCCACTATTCTCTGTCTCACGCCTGAATTCTTTCTTGCACGAAGACAAGAACCCTTGCCTTCTCAGATAACAAGCACTGGCATCCCATGGGCACCAGTTAGAGTCCCGGCTGCTCTACTTCCAATCCAGCTCCCTGCTAATGCTCCTGGGAGTAAACCAGTGGATGGAAGCTCACGCATGCTCTCTTTCTACCTCCCTCCATAACTCTTGGTTTTTTGGTTTTTTTGTGTTTTTTTCTTAAGATTTATTTTATTTATTTGAAAGTCAGAGTTACAAAGAAAGAGAGGGAGAGGCAGAGAGAGAGAGGTCTTCCATCCACTGGTTCACTCCCCAATTGGCTGCAAAGGCCAGAGCTGCACAGACCCGAAGCCAGGAGTCAGTAGCTTCCTCCAGGTTTTCCCATGAAGGTGCAGGGGCCCAAGGACTTGGGCCATCTTCTACTGTTTTCCCAGGCCAAAGCAGAGAGCTGGATCGGAAGTGGAGGAGCCGGGACTCGAATCGGTGCCCATACAGGATGCCGGCACTGAAGGCAGCGGCTTTACCATTATGCCACAGCGCTGGACCCTGTAACTCTTTCAAATAAAAATAAAATAAATCTTTTAAATCTTTTAAAAAAGATTTTTAAAGAGAACAATTCACTAACTGCAAATGGGGTTGTAACTCACATTTTCTGTCTACAAAATTTCAGAATCCCAACCTTCTGACTGGATGTCTACACACACACAAAGGCCCAGAAACTCACTGGTCCCCCTTGGAGACAGAAAGTCAAAAACAGCTGGTGAGATAAAACATAACATCAAAAGCCTTCACAGAGAAGAAAGGATTATAAGTGGGTACCACAAATTCAAGTCCTACAAGTAATTCAGAACAAATAACTTCAATTAATTTTTCTCTCCTGAGCCAAAAATAAATTTACTGTGAAAGGAATTTATGATGAGTTTTTAAAATACATTTTAAAGATGTGATAAGATTTGTCCAAGAAGAAGCTGAAATATATGCCCATTTTAGTATATGTGCTGCTGAAGCGAGCACAGCATATGCCCATTTTAAAGGGGGGTATAGAGGAAGTCGGTAGCGCTGACAGGAGCAGGAATGTCCAGAGAGCTAAGAGTACAGAGGAAGCAGAAGGGAGGGTGGGGTAGAGAGGAAGCTGCAGGACAGCACAGGTAAGAAACAAGTGGAAACAGTGTTGACCATATTTGCCAAATGAACACCACACACTGCGAGTTTTAAGGCACAACTGCAAGCATCAGCATTTTCCTTTTCTAACTTTGCCAGGCATTCATTTCATTTTATTTTCCCTTAAGGATGCAACAGAAGTTTTTGGATTTCTTTTGCAGAGTTCAAAATACCAATTAAATAGGCTTCCCACTGACTCTGAAAGGTATGGAAACCTCTTCATGCTGACGAGTTTGGGGACCTCAAGAGAGCCCCAGGTTGGCCCGCACAGTTTTACGTCATCTCTGGTGATCTTAGTCCAGAGGGATAGCCATTTAAGAGTCTCTGAGCCCTAATTCTTAGACATAAAGCTACTTGGATGCCTGAAGGTGGCTGATCAGACCCAGAAACCCTAGAACAAAAGTTCCCTGTTTCCTTTACTGGTATGCACCTTCTCTTAATGCAACTGCTCTGAATTTATGGAGCTCACACACAGACAACTCCTTATTAGGTCCCTCTAAGTGTCAATAAAGCATGAGACGTTTGGGATGCAAGAGGACTTACCTGACTCTTCTGGGCATCTCCAGGGAGACAAAAAACTCAAGGGGCTCATGTTGGGAATGATATGTTCGTCCTCAGTCCTGTCAAAGAAAGGGTTGGGGGTCACTCATCCTACTTCTGACACCAAGAAATGTCAACAAAAATCTGCAAGAAGCAAACTCTCTGATAAAAAGGATCTTTACTAATCACATGGTTTGCAAATGGGGGCAATGTGTAGAAACAGAAAATACAGCTTTTGAGCCAAGGAAAGGAATTGTCCAATGTAGAGGAATTTCCTACCCAGGTTTTCATCGAGGTTCCCTTATGCAAATGAAGGATTCAATCTCTTGTGTTCTGATTAGTTTAAGGTGTTGTGAGTTTTTCAGTTTGATTGGCTGAACGCAGGCTACATACAGTCCACTGATCAGGTCCAGATGGAGAAATAGGACTTTTTCTAAGGCTGTCTCGATGTTGAAGAAATATACCTAGCCAAGGTATTCTGGGGAGATTTTTTGTTTTGTTTTCTTGGGTTTTTTTTTTTTTTTTTTGAAAGGGGTGAGAGACAAAGATTAACAGAGCAAATGGCTACTTGGCTCCATTTTGAATGTTGGGCATATCTTGCTACTAAGGATTCATCTGCAACGTTCAGCTTTTCCCAGGGTTTACAATGACCAAGGTATTTCACAACATTTTCTTTCATTAGCTTCCTAAGCTATTTTCTACATTTATATCTTGGATCCATATAGAGTTCCTCTCAGGTTAAGGGATAGGAAAGACTTTCTCTTTTTCTCCCCTTCATATCAGAAGCCATTTTTCTCAAATCAATCTTTTAAAAAGTCTGCCCTTCCTTGTTATTTTATAGTGCCATTTTTATCAATATCTAATTCTTATATACCTTGTCTACTTCTGAGCTATTTATTTTGTTCTATTATTAATATCTATTGCTATGCCAGAACCTTGCTATTTTATTATTATAGCTTTCAAATATATCTTCTTTCCTATCTGATACAGGAAGCTTCTTCAATCCTTTCATATTTTTCAAAGTTGACTCAGCTATTTACTTGTTCTTATTCTTCTATTTAAATGTTAGGAATACTTTGAAAGCTCCTTTAAAACTTGAGAAATAATTTTGGTAGAGTTGTATTATGCTACCCTTACCACTTATTTGATTTCTTACGTCTTTCATTCAAGTTTTCAATTTTTTCAACAAATATAGTAATATTTTTGGGAGAAGAAACTTCATTATTTATGGTACCATTGTGAAAAACATTTAAATTTTTTTCTATTTGTTATGCTAGAAAATAATTTTCTAGCCAGAATAGAGTCCCCATCTAGTTCTTATCACACTGAACTGTAACTACCTGTCATCACTTGGATGTATTCTTCATTAGAAGAATGAAGCCATCTGAGGATAGGAACCAGGTCTGTCTTTTCATCTCTGTATCCACAGTATCTCTCAGAGCGGCTTAAAAAATAGTCCTGGCTGGATAAATAATTTATCCTTCGACATGTAGTGTTATTCAACGTTAGTTCCCACTCACTTTGAACAATCATCTCATCAGTACCTACGTTGCATAGATGGATACACTCACATCCAAAGAGAGAGAAAGGATGCATTGCCTAAGGAGTTGGGATAAATTAAAGCAAATCTGGAGCTACAGCTCAGGTCTGCTGGCTGAGGTCCACCTCATTTCCATTAAGCTGCTTCTGTTCATTAAGTGCCCTCCCCTTTAATGATGAATTGTTGGAAGATTCTCACTCAGTGAACAGAAAACAAAGTCAAAGGTCAATCTTCCTCTAGAAGCCCAAGGGGATCTGAAGAGTGATTCATGGTGATGCAGAATTCCCACCTGCCCACCCCCATTCTCCAATCCTCTACCATTGGTTGTCAGACTCAGTGGCATCAAAATCATAATGAAGGGTTGTTGAAACACAGGTTTCTGGGATCCATCCTGGTTTTTTGATCTGGTAAACCTTGGGTGGGGCCCAAGGATTTGTATTTCTAACACCAGAAAACACACAGTAAACATTTAGCATTAAGGGTTGGGGTTGTGGCATATTGGGTTAAGCCTCTGCCTGATGCTGACAGCCCATATGGGCACTGGTTGGAGTATTAGCTGCTCCACTTCTGATCCAGCTCCATGCTACTGTGCTGGTAAAATAGCAGAAAACAGCACAGAAGAAGTTCTTGGACCCCTACCACCCATGTAAGAGACCTGGAAGAAGCTCCTGGCTCCTGGCTTTGGCTGGGCCCAGCCCTAGCTGTCGCCGCCATTTGGGGAGTGAACCAGTGGATGGAAGATTTCTCTCTCTCTCTCTCCATATATAGATAGTTATATATATAATTGCCTTTCAAGTAAATTTTTTTAAATCTTAGTATTTAGTTCTTAATATTATTGTGCAGAACTATAAATGCAGTACTTTTATTTTAGAAAGCACGCCACTGTAACTTTCTTCTCAAAGACAGTGGAGTAAGAGTTTTATCTAAAAGGAAACTATTGTTTCTTCTGCAGGGTAATGAAATGCTTTGTACCCACCCAGATTTTTTGCTTTGTGAATCAGTCAGCTTTTCCATTACTATAGCAAAACACCTGAGTCAGTCTAACTTTATAAAGGCTTAATTTAGCTCACAGTTGTGGATGCTGAAAGTCCAAATGACATGGCACAGGCTCTGGTGAGGGCCTGCCTTTGACTTGGACACTTCATGGTCAAAGGCAATAGTACAGTGGGAAGCATGTCTGGGAGTAAGTGATCAAATCACCAACTAGGAAGCCAGAGAGAGAGTGGGTGGGGCCAGGTGCAGGTTTTTATAACAAGCCATTCATGAGAACTAACCAGTCTCATGAAAAATACCTTAAAACCTCCCACATGGCCCCATCTCTCAAAGGTTCCATTCTCTCCCAGTACCTCCAGCCTGAGAACCAAGCTCCCAACACATGAATCTTTAAGGAGACAAACAACATCCAACCCACAGCATGGTGGCTGACTGTGGTGGAATGAGAAGGCCATGCGAAGATGGCCGCTGGCAAGCCAGCGTCAGTTACTCAGGAATGGCTTCAAAACCCACCTGGCAATGGAGCCTGTCTGGCAATAGGCTGTGATTGGATGGCTTTGGAAACCACATGGCAACGGAGCCTGTCTGGCAACAGGCTGTGATTGGATGGCTTCGGATATTGCCTGGCATCAGGCTGTGATTGGTTAGGGCATAAACTGTGCCCCTTGACCAGATTGGCTGCCCTGGCTATTTAAGCTGCTGTACCAATTGAAATAAATGAGCCTGTGGGCTGCTTGCCTCTGCCTGCTTTCACCCGACTCCTGGGTTCTGTGTGGTGACTCCTCGTCTCTTGCCCCCACCACGCTCCTCTTCTCAGAACCGAATCCACAGCAACAGCTAACAAGAACTCAGAGCCTTGTTCTCATCTTTTACACTCTTATTTACATACCTAAAAATATCTGTTGCCCTTCTCTGTTTACTTTTGCTATGTTTTGTCCTATTTCACATTGTATTCAGTTTCTAAAGCTGTCATAAATATAAACATATATAGTATACATAATTGCACAGATATAATTATGTAGAAATCTGCTTAAAATAATGACCACCAGAAAAATTAAGGACTAGATATTATTTTGTTACCTTTTATTCTCAGTAGGTTGTCGTGGATATCTCTAGTTTCAGAGAATTTCCCTATCCCTCAACTACCATAATAGGCTCATTAGACAGAGGTGACTATCAGACTCAAACAATATGAAGGAAGTACTAGGGTGATACTGACTATCAGGCCCAGAACAAAGCCAGCAGCTGCTCTCATGGCATGCTACAAGAGCCTTGTGGGAGTTCATCGATACTGATATTTCTCTTACTGGGGACCTCCTCCTGTACTGGGATCCCCTCCATTACCATCTCTGGTGGGCCAATATTCAGAGAAGCCTTCCTTGCCTCCACAAGGTTCAGAAGGGGCCTGTTGCTTTCTCCTTTTGACTCAACTGCCCAGTTTTGGATCCTATTCATGTGTCATGGGCATCCTAGTTCCCAAAGAGGAGAAAAAGCTCCAAGGAGTTGGGGTGGCATGGGCTAAGATACATGTTCTAGGCTCTGGGGGATAGTAGGAGGCAATGGGCAGGGCAGACCCAGGATAGGATGAAACTGAAACTTACCCCTGGGGCTCGGCATTCACTGCCTGCCTCAGTGCCTCATTTTAAAACTCTCTAAGTTCCTAACAGCTCAGAGGTCCTAGGGTCAGGGACCAGGGGACTGAGCCCAAGCTTCTCTGATTCTGAAGACTCAGGATTCCCAAGGCAAGATTCTGAGGATGAGTTCAAATAAGCCATTCTTAGAGTATAAGACTTCCTTCTTCTCCAATTTGGTGACAATGGTTTAAGATTTTAACATTTTACAATTTAGAAAAGATTTGCAAAGCAAACAAGTAAAAATCTAAAATTCCTTCATTTTCATTATTTGAAAATAAAGCTCTAAGATCTTTAGAATGTAACTTTCAATGCCTCCAAATTCCTCAAAAAATATCCCAAGAGTCTTAAAATCTAGTGTCTTTAGTTTCATGAGTTTATTGCTAATTACTGATGGTACCCAAACAAATACATCCACTTTCCAGCCCACCTGCCAGCAAGTGCTTTGCACTTTCCCAGTCGGAGCTCAGAGGCAAATCTAGGTAAAGGTCATGGCTGCCAACTGGCTCAATCACTTCCTGGTAAGACCAGATCACACATGACACTGAGCCTTTTCTCCACCTGCAATACCACCATGGCCATTCTGCAGTGGACAGCTAATATCTCTTTTCTATGTGCCTAGCATCTCTCTTCTTTTTAGGAACAGCAATTCCTCTTCTCCATATGGTTCCAGTGGAATTGTCAACCAGACAACACCCCCCTCTCTACCTCAAGAGCGGGCACAGGATCCAGGGTGACTAGAAAGTTACCTATTTTGAACACAGCCTTCCCCAACAAGTGAGCAGAGGGGCTTTTCACACAATCATAAATACAATGTGGGAGAGAGCACTGATAACTCTCCTTCCGTGAGACTGTGAAGAGATACAAGCTCTAGTTGTCAACATTCGGTACTGACCAACTTCTCCTTCAGGTGGAAAGGGCCAGAGATGCCTTATTCATGAGGCAGGGTAGGCACAGTGCCTAGAGTGCACTACACTCTTAGGTGTATTATCAAGCATCATTGTTAATATTTTTGTATGGAGGAAGGAGCCAGCACTGAGGACTCACGGAAGTTACAATGTGACTGCGGAAAGGACTTGTCTGGGAATGAAACGGATCTTGGGGAAGGATCTTTAGGAGATGGATGTGGAGGAGGCATCAGCCGCATCGGAAGCCAAACTACCCCACTATGTTTCCTGGTCAAGTGAACCTTTAAATGCCCCACTTCCTCAAGCTGCTGTGCAGGACCTCTGTCATTATGCTGGCTGCCCAGAAACTTCCCATGTGGAAGGAGTTTCCCACCTTCTCCTTGATCTAAACAAGCCGTCATTGACTTTCCAGCCTCTCTTGCCGATACTGTCCAGAGAGATCTAGATTCTCTTGTCCCAAAGAAATTTTGTGAGCTATCTAATGTTCTTTAGTAAAACTTTTTGCTGACTCAGTCAACAGGAGTTGTTTTCTGCTATTTATCCAAGACTCTGACTGAAACAGTCTGAGCTCAGCTTCTGTCACCTGCAGCCAAAAGTGTTTTGACTCATGTACAGCAGAGCCCTCTTCTGACCCTGCCTCTTTCCTAAGGTTCCCTACAGACGAGCTCCTGTATTGCTGGAGACATGATGGGTCTGGCTGAGTACCATCCACAGGGACCAGGATAGCTGTAGGGCTCTACTCCTCAAGGCCTTTGTACTTTTTCTGACTTTTTACCCAGAACCTTCCATCTGGTGCTATCCTTAAGACATGAAGTAAAAAAAAAAAAAAAAAAAAAGTGATTTTGTTTCTTTCTCCCTCACACATGCACTTTAGACATTTTCCCATAGGGAAGGATAAGAAAGGTGCTTCCAGGACTGCCTGCATTGATGGACCAGGAGGCAAAATCAGGACCAGATGCAAGGGCAAGGCTACCAGAACAAGGAGCAGATGGAAGAAAAGCTGGGGAGGAAGAAATTCAGCCCACAAGGGATGTGCAGGGAGGGTGAGGGAAGGGGTTCAGTAGACCCAGACCTCCAATTCCGTCTCATTGTCACACAATCAGTACCATCACCTCATTCACAGCCACCATCCCGCTGCCTTCTCCCAATCAGCCATCCACCACCCCAGCCTCCTAGTATCCTGAAGATACTAACTCCTTCTTTTATTTCCAAATGATAATCTTGTATTCCTCCTACATATTTTTGGCACTTTAGGACTGTATCAACTTTGTTACTTGCCTATGGCTCCTATTATCCTTCTAGACTACCTGCTTCTCTCCAGTCGGCCTGTGCCTGTGTCCTCTCCTCATCCTGCAAGGCCTGGTGGTGGAGACCAGGTGTGAGTCATTTCAGTCCTTGGGCTCGGCACAGTGTGACACAGAACAAGGGCTAAATCTTGTGACTGCATAAATTGTAGGTGGATAGTCGGTCGTCAGTGGATGTGGATTGATTGGTTTTCCAACTCTTCATTTAATAAAGGTGTTTCTTAGATTAATTTACTGCTGACTTCCAGGTTAAAAAATGAGAATCTCCCTCCTCTTCCCAATACCTAATTGGGGGGAAGATAATAAATATGGAAGAAAAATGTTTATCACAAGGCTGTTTGGTGTCCTTGAAGTCAAGATCCCAGTGAATACAATGGGAAGAGTATTCAAAGATAAATAGCAGGAAAGTTCCATGAAATAAAGAACTAATCCTGCAGCATTAAAGGGTACAGCTTATTTCAAGAAAAATTGGTGCAGGAAGATCGGTACATATACATACCTTGATTAAGTTATCAGCCTTCAAGGATAAAGAAAGAATATTTCAAGCACTTAAGAAGAAAAGTCTTCCCAGCATCATTCAGTGTCACAACGTGACGGCTCTGAAGTCATTCGAGTCTGATGGTAACCAGCAAATATTCCCAAACATGAAGGAACTCGGGAAGCACAGCATCTGGAGCTCTTCATTAAAAACCTGCTTTATAAAGAAATTTAGACAATTGACAGATTAATCAAAATAAAGAATTACAGAATTGAGAAGGACAATTATGAGCACTAAATAACCCACTTGAGTATGGAACTGAGACCAGAGAATTTGGAAATTATATCAGCATGAATAGAAACTAATGTTCTAAACTTTGACAAAGCAAAATTAATGATATAACTAATATTTTTGCTAAGAAAATTAAGAGTTCTAAGAATATTAAGAACAAGTGTACAAAACTTAAAGGAGAAATTTAGAAACAATGATTCTAATCTCTTGATGTTTTTCATAACTTTTTTTTCTTATGCTTCTTCTAAGAGTGAATATCTCAAACTGAAAATACTTTCCTTTAAAATTCTTAGGTTTCTTCAGTTCCACCTCAGTTCCTTTTTCTTCTATTACATTTAAATAAAACAAAATTTGGGGCTGGTGCTGTGGCGTACTAGGTTAATCTTCTGCCTGTGGTGCCGGCATCCCATATGAGCGCCAGGTTCTAGTCTTGGTTGCTCCTCTTCCAGTCCGGTTCTCTGCTGTGGCCTGGTAAAGCAGTGGAGGATGGCCCAAGTGCTTGGGCCCCTGCACCCACATGGGAGACCAGGGAGGGGCACCTGGCTCCTGGCTTCGGATGGGTGTAGCTCTGGCTGTTGCAGCCATTTGGGGGATGAATCATTAGATAGAAGACCTTTCTCTCTGTCTCTCTCTCTCTCTCTCTCTCTCTCTCTCTCTCTCTGTAACTCTACATGTCAAACAAATAAAAAATCATTAAAAAAAAAACCCAAAATTTAACTATTTATATTTTTATGGGACTTCTTTGTGTATTACCCAAAATCAATAAATAGAGAAGTTCTGACCCAGTCACGGAACTAGCAAAACTGACGAAAACCTCTTGCCCTCTCAAGCTAATGGAGCCACAGAGGGGAGTCCCCAGATGCTGAGAAGGTTCCTGAGGTGACAGTGGCCTGTCTGGGATGGGTGCGCCACAGGGGTATAGTACTGGCTGTGGGCAAGAGGCAAACCTGAAGGGCTGTTGGAGGACAAAGTAAGAGGGGTGCTACTGGAGCTCTGCTTTGACTTCTATGTCCCCTCCACTGTCTTAGGACAAGCAATGGCCACCCTACACCAGCAGCAGCTCAGAGCTGGACTCCAGGTGACTTCAGGAGCCAAATTCCAGTGACACAGAAGTACTCCTGAGAAACAGAGGTGTGGAAAGCTGAGTACAGGCGTTTGCTCCCTCCCCACCAAAATCCTAGAACTGGGTAATTACAGTTTAATTACAGTCTGGTCCTAATGCTGCTTCTCCCTGTCTGGCAACGGGGGAGGATTAACCTCCTGAAGAGTTCTGCTGTGGGCAAAGGAGTGATTGATTATGGCTTTCTCCCACCTGGAGGTTCATCTGCTTTCCACATCCTCAGCTAATTAATACCAACACACTTTTGATCTGACCTTCCTTCACATGCAGTGCCTGATGGTACTAAACCAGTGCCTCCAGAAGAAAATGAATTAGTAGGCTAAAATAATAGGATGTTTGAGGAACACAAATATTATTAAAGAAAAACAATATACCAGATTTCAACAATATACAGATTTCAATATACAGATTTCAACAATAGCAGAAATAGTGAAAAAGACAGTCCAAGAACTAAAGTTAGATTATTAAATATACTTATAATGATGAAGAAATATCACATTAATATGTGACACAAAGCATCAGAAAAAAAATACAAGTAGAACCATCAAAGGTAAAAAAAACCTAATAACTAAAATAATTCAATCTGTGAAATTCGCAACAGCACAGGTAGAACTAACAAACTGGAAAATCACACTGAAAAACAGCATCTACAATTAAGAGGGTAAAATAGCTTAGACATCTACACTGAGATATGGAGAGTTTCAACAGGAAACTATGATGATGAACCAAACAGTAACTCTAAAATTGAAAAACACAATAATTGATTTCACCTTATTTGAAACACAGAAAGGCAAACACAAAAACAGAGACACAGGGAGAGCTTCCCTCCACAGGTTCATTTTCCAAATGCCTAAAGCAACTAGGGCTGGGCCAGGCCAAAGTTAGGAACCCAGAACTCAATCCTGGTCTCCCACATGGGTGACAGGGACCCAAGTATTAAACTGTCATCTGCTGCCTTTCAGTGTACTCATCAGCAGGAAGCTGGGTCTGAAGCAGAGTGGTGGAGACTCAACCAGACTCTACATATTGAATCTGGGGGTCCCCTACATTCTTAACTGCTGTACCACAAGCCAGCCCCTAAGAACAAAGTAACTGCTGAAGTAAAATAAGTTAATTGGAACATATGTCAAAATAGAATATCCAGAAGTAAGCAACAGAAGCATGACACACACAGAGGAGGGTATAAGAACTACATGGAATGAAGAACAAAGGTCTAACATGGAGCCCTGACAGCTGCAGAACAAGGCAGTAAGGAAAAGCAAGATTTGAAGAGCTCATGAGTAACAATTTTTCAAAAGCAACTAAAGATATCAATCCACATATTCAAGTAATCTTATAAGCCATGATCAGGAATATCTCAGTAAAGTTGCTAGAAACCAAAGACCAACAAAACTTCTTAAAATAGCTGGAGAAAAAAAAAGATAAATTCTCAACAAGCAACCTTTACACACTGACTGCAGATTTTTCAACAGAAACCATGGAACAGAAAAATGTTTGTTTTCAAAACTATGAAAGAAAATGTTTGTCAACCAAAAATTCTATATTCGATAAAAATCCTCTCTAAAAAATAGATAAAACAATTTTCTGACAGAGAATATACCCACACCAAAGGGCATTGCAAGCAAGAGGAAGCTAAATTCAGATAGAAGCCCATAGGTGCAGGCAAAAATAAGTATTGGTGAAAGGGTAAATATGTAGGAAAATCAAATATATCTAGTTATATAAAATTCCTGCTGTGCTGTCTGATACAGTAATTCTATTAAGCATGCCTCTAATAGTGCTGCTGCTGGCTACTTGTGATTCCAGAATCCTATCATCCTAAATAACATTAGGGAACTAGTTCTACAATAGCTGCTGTCAACCATGATATACAGAAGGTCATTCTCAGGGAGCTTCTCAATGACACAAGGACCCCCTTCACTAACATCTTTCTCCTTATCTTAAAAGGAGTGGCTCCTGGGCCATCTCAGGAAATAGTCATCTTTTGGATTCTTCAGTCCATTCTGGCTTGTCCAGTTGTCTGAGCCTTTTGAGTCTCTTCTCCAGCAGTCTGGTACGGTGATGTGTCATCTCCACCTCATTAAAAATGGGTCATCATTACCCTGGACTTCCAGGAGTCATTTAGAAAGAATGCTAAGTCCAGTAAATCCCAGGTCATAGAAAGTTCTCCCAAACTGATGAACCCTCCACTAGTCTAGTAGCATTAAGATCCATTCTTGGAAATGTCCCTATATTATCCAAACATATATTATCTAAGTAACAACTTTGTACCCACACTGACACCTGATCATGACTATTGGCAAAGCAGCCAGAAGGGGAGCTAGGGGTAGGTCTTCAAGTGGGAATATATCATCTTTTTTTTTTTTTTTTTTTTTTGATAGGCAGAGTTAGACAGACAGAGAGAGAGAGACAGAAAGGTCTTCCTTTTCCGTTGGTTCACCCCCCAAATGGCCGCTACGGCCGGTGCACTGCGGCCGACATGGTGCGCCAATCCGGAGCCAGGAGCCAGGTGCTTCCTCCTGGTCTCCCATGCGGGTGCAGGGCCCAAGCACTTGGGCCATCCTCCACTGCCTTCCCGGGCCACAGCAGAGAGCTGGACTGGAAAAGGAGCAACTGGGACAGAATCCGGCACCCCAACTGGGACTAGAACCCCGGGTGCCGGCGCCACAGGTGGAGGATTAGCCAAGTGAGTCGCAGCTCCGGCCCAAGGGAATATATCATCTTACAAGATTTCAACCTCAATCTTTCCTATAGACTTCAATAAACAGAACATTTCCATTCTCCAGCAAGGGAAAATGGGCCAGTCTTACAGAACTACATGGATTCAATATTCTCACATGAAACCACCTAAGTATCTCCACCCCAGGTCTGAGACCTCAGTCCTTAGTATCAGGGCCTTGACTTTAGTAAAAAAGATCTGCCAAGGGGTCGGCACTGTGGTGTGGAGGGTAAAGATGCCACCTGCAGTGCTGACATCTCATATGGGTACTGGTTCAAGTTCCGGCTGCTCCACTTCCAATCCAGCTCTCTGCTATGGCCTGGGAAAGAACTGGAAGATGGCCCAAGTCCTTGGGCCCCTGCATCCGCATGGAAGACCTTTCTCTCTCTCTGCTTCTGTCTCTGTCTCTCTGTAATTCTGCCTTACAAATAAATAAATAGATATTTATTTAAAAAAAAAACAAATAAAAGATTTGCCAAGGGGCCGGCGCTGTGGTGCAGTGGGTTAACGCCCTGGCCTGAAGTGCTGGCATCCCATATGGGTGCCAGTTCTAGTCCCGGCTTCTCCTCTTCCAGTCCAGCTCTCTGCTATGGCCTGGGAAATCAGTAGAAGATAGCCCAAGTGCTTGGGCCCCTGCACCCACATGGGAGACCTGGAAGAAGCTCCTGGCTCCTGGCTTCAGATTGGTGCAGCTCTGCCGTTGTGGTCATCTGGGGAGTGAACAAGCAGATGGAAGACCTCTCTCTGTGTCTCTACCTCTCTCTGCAACTCTTTCAAATAAATAAAATAAATCTTTTTAAAAAAAGATTTTCCAAGTTGTACTGCTTTGTGGTTCTCATACTCTTAAAAATCAACCTGAGAGGAATAAAAAAATCTATAGTACCTGAGGATCTCTTTAAATGCTACTACGGAAGCTTCTCATTTTCATTCCCTGCCTTGTTGGTTTTAGATGATCTAAAACCACTTCCACTACCATCTTAGCTGGAATTTTCCAGAAGCATCTCTCCCATGATAGATGAGCAGAAATAAGCAGACTGAGATCTCTCTCTCACACACACACACACACACACACACACAAAATCCTACTTCCATAGTCCTTGTAACTATCACTTCTCTTAGAGATATCAAAAAAGCCAATGTTTAGTTAATATTCCATTTCAATTCATTTTGAGTATAAAACCTCTACAAAAACACTACAAAACATTATTTTTTTTTTATTTTTTTATTTTTTTTATTTATTTATTTTTTTTTTGACAGGCAGAGTGGACAGTGAGAGAGAGAGACAGAGAGAAAGGTCTTCCTTTTGCCGTTGGTTCACCCTCCAATGGCCGCCGCGGTAGCGCGCTGCGGCCGGCGCACCGCGCTGTTCCGATGGCAGGAGCCAGGTGCTTCTCCTGGTCTCCCATGGGGTGCAGGACCCAAACACTTGGGCCATCCTCCACTGCACTCCCTAGCCACAGCAGAGAGCTGGCCTGGAAGAGGGGCAACCGGGACAGGATCGGTGCCCCGACCGGGTCTAGAACCCGGTGTGCCGGCGCCGCAAGGCGGAGGATTAGCCTGTTGAGCCACGGCGCCGGCACAAAACATTATTGAGAGAAATTAAACAAGACCTAAATAAATAAAAAGATACACCATGATGATGTACAGGTTACTTCAAGCAGTGCACAGAAAAATAGAATTTAAAAAGTTTATTGTTAAACTTTTCAAAAATTTTTTAAACTTATGCATATGTGTACTAGAAGACTCAATGTTGTAAAAAATGTTGATTTTTTTTTTTACCAAATTGATACATATGGATAATGAAATTCCCAATCAACATCCAAGCCGAGTTGTGTGTGTGCGTGTGTGTGTTTGTGAGGAAATTAATGTGGATATGCAGAAAACTCAAAATAAATATGGCAATCTTGATCAGAAAGAGGAAGAGGGGAGGAGGAAGGAGAAGGGGAGAACAGGAGAAAGAAGAGTGATAAAGGAAGAAGAACATAGAGAAGGTACTGAGGAGAAGCAGGAGGAAGAAGAGAAGTTAGTGGGAAAAGAAGAGAAGAAATTAGAGAGGAAAGGAAGAAAAAAGGTGAAGGATTCGAGGAGAGCGAAGACAATTTCAAATAGTCAATAGTGCCATGTAGACTGGAAGGGACAGCCAACAGACTTCTGGGCGACACTGAAGATGCAGTTAAATCAGGTGAGGATTGGGGGTTAAGCGAGTTCACATTTTCTGAAGGATTCTTCAGACATAAAAGCAGCGATTTATCTGATCTTTTACCACATGGCTGTAAGATGATCAAGGGAGAAATTATCCTCCCCATTTTATGAGTGAAGCCCAGGAGGAAATGATCAGCCCACATTACACTGTAAGTCAGTGACAGATCCCCAATCACAGAGAGCCTTTGTCAGCCTAGGTCTGAGCTGGTGACTTTGGGAAGGGGACCAGAATCCGCTCACCCGGGATTTCTTCTGCAGGAGACTGGGCAGCTGAGCCAGCATGGGGAACTCCCTGTGGACCTCACTTCTGTGATCTTAGGCCCTCAAATCCCCTTCTGTACTGAGAGGATTGAGATCTATAGGCCTATGTTTCTGCAACCTCATCTTCAGTCCATCCACACACCATCCACACACCACTGGGAGAGAGGCACGGAGCTCTGCCCTGCATTCCAGGCAGTGGGGAAGGCCCCCCAAAGAGCACAGCAGCAGCTACTGACTTAGGACAGGAAAGCACTGTGTGAGCAAACCTTTCCTTGGGCTGCTTTTCTGACATCCCTGAAGTAAACAACCTGCTCCCTGGAGGAGGGAACTCAGCCAAGGCTGGGCAGCAGGAGCTCAGGATTCCAGTTGGCCCTAGTCTTGTTATATGTCCCTTATCAGCTGAGAGTGTAGGGGACATACCCATGACCTGGTTGAGGAGAGCTGTTACAGGTTCAGAAGCTGGAGAGAAGAGGAATCAATAATCTATGGAAGAGAGCACATGCCATGCACTGAATCAGGGACTTCAGGTAACTAAGTCTCATCAAAACTAGCCATGTGGGCATTGCTGTCCCCATTTTTCAGAGGAGGAATTTGGGACCGTGAGAAGTGAAAAGACAAAGTAGCAGAAAATGGCTCCAACATCACTTTTCTTTTTCTTTTTTTTATTAAACTTTTATTTAATGAATATAAATTTCCAAAGTATAGCTTATGGGTTACAATGGCTTCCCCCCTCCCACAACTTCCCTCCCGCCCGCAACCCTCCCCTTTCCCGCTCCCTTTCCCCTTCCATTCATGTAAAGATTCATTTTCAATTCTCTTTATACACAGAAGATCAGTTTAGTATATATTAGGTAAAGATTTCAACATTTTGCCCATATAGCAACATAAAGTGAAAAAACTACCATTGGATTACTAATTATAGCATTAAATAGCAATGTACAGCACATTAAAGACAGAGATCCTACATAATTTTTTTTCAAATTAATTAATTTTCTATGCCATTTCCATTTTAACACCAGGTTGTTTTTTTTCATTTCCAATTCTCTTTATATACAGAAGATCAATTCAGTATATAATTAGTAAAGACCTCATCAGTTTGTGCCCACACAGAAATGCAAAGTATAAAAATACTGTTTCAGTACTAGTTATAGCATCACTTCGCTTTAGACGACACATTAGGGACAGATCCCACATGGGGTGTAAGTACACAGTGACTCCTGTTGCTGACTTAACAATTTGACACTCCTGTTCTTGGCGTCAGTAATCTCCCTAGGCGCTAGTCATGAGTTGCCAGGGCTATGGAAGCCCTTAGGGTTCGCTGACTCTGATCTTATTCCGATAGGGTCATAGTCAAAGTGGAAGTTCTCTCCTCCCTTCGGAGAAGGGTACCTCCTTCTTTGATGGCCCCGTTCCCTCCACTGGGATCTCACTCACAGAGATCATCCATTTAGGTCTTTTTTTTTTTTTTCCATGATATCTTGGCTTTCCATGCCTGCTATACTCTCAAGGGCTCTTCCACCAGATCCGAATGCCTTGAGGGCTGATTCTGAGGCCAGAGTGTTGTTTAGGACATCTGCCATTCTATGAGTCTGCTGTGTATCCCGCTTCCCATGTTGGATCTTTCTCTCCCTTTTTGATTCTATCAGTTAGTATTAGCAGATACTTGTCTTGTTTGTGTGATCTCTTTGACTCTTAGACCTATCAGAGCTATCAATTGTGAGCTGAAATTGATCACTTGGACTGAAAAGTGATCCCTGTTAAATCTAAGAGTGGAAAAAGAGAGGGAGGAGATGAACAATTTGGAACATGCTCAATCGGACTGGCCGCAAATGGTGGAGTTAGAAATGTGCCAGGGGATTCCAACACAATCCCATCAAGATGGCATGTACCAATGCCATCACACTAGTCCAAGTGATCAATTCCAACATCACTTTTCAGTGACTACAAATCTGGTGCTGATTCAGATGTTAGAAAAAAAAATCTAAAGAGATAAGAATAAGTATAATGTGGAGGCCCTGGAATCCATGGGAAGGGAAGGAAGAAATATGCAAGGGCTGGAAAGCAAGCAAATTTTCCTGGAAGAGGTGGATTTTCAGCTGGACTGCTGAGAGGGAGTGGGTTTGAGACCATAAAGTGAAAGAGAAGTGAAGAACATGGGGCATCAGACTGAGAGTTGACCATTGGCTCAAGTAAGGTGTACATAAAGCAGACTCAGGGAAGACAGGACTAGAAATGTGGACTGGCCCCAATAAACGGCCTGGAGAGTCTAATTGAGAGTATGGTCTTTGCCCCTGGCATTCAGGAATTTTAGGAGGTGTGCAAACCAAGGAAGGACAAAACACAGGAGACCAGATTTGGATCAAAAGACCTAGGGTAGAGTCATGGCTTTCCCAATTATCAGATATATGACCCTAAGCAGCTCATTTCATTTTTCTGATTCTCATCTACAACACGCCTGACACAAAGTTGTGTTCATCAGTGTATCCTCAGCACCTGAATCGAGATCCATCATTTAGTTAGTTCTCAATAAATGCTCATTAAATGAACTAAGATTAAATACTTTCAAAGACTTAACATAAAAACTAAATAATAAACATTTTCAAACTAGACTTGGCAATAATTTCTTGAATATGACAACAAAAGTATAGGAAACAAAATAAAAAAGAGACAAATTGGACTTCATCAAAGTTTACAGCTTTTTTGCATCAAAGTACACTATCAT
The DNA here is from genome assembly GCF_033115175.1 of Lepus europaeus. Classification (NCBI taxonomy): domain Eukaryota; kingdom Metazoa; phylum Chordata; class Mammalia; order Lagomorpha; family Leporidae; genus Lepus; species Lepus europaeus. The sequence continues at coordinate 64,461,113 of NC_084833.1, read as the reverse complement.
CTGGGCAAAAAGGCAATCCATGGGATGGGAGAAAATATTTAAAAATAAAATATTTGAAGCCAGCGCCACGGCTCACTAGGCTAATCCTCCGCCTAGCGGCGCCAGCACACCGGGTTCTAGTCCCGGTCGGGGCACCGATCCTGTCCCGGTTGCCCCTCTTCCAGGCAAGCTCTCTGCTGTGGCCAGGGAGTGCAGTGGAGGATGGCCCAAGTGCTTGGGCCCTGCACCCCATGGGAGACCAGGAGAAGCACCTGGCTCCTGCCATTGGATCAGCGCGGTGCGCTGGCCGCAGCGCGCCTACCGCGGCGGCCATTGGAGGGTGAACCAATGGCAAAAGGAAGACCTTTCTCTCTGTCTCTCTCTCACTGTCCACTCTGCCTGTCAAAAATAAAAAAAAATAAAATAAAATAAAATATTTGAGAAATGATTAATGTCCAAAATATATGAAGAACTTTTAAATCTCAAAACCAAAAACAAACAACAAAAAAATGCAAACAACTGAATGAAAACATGGGCATAGGACTTAAAGAGACACTTCTCAAAAGAAATATATACTTCCAATAACATATGAAACATTCAACATCATTAATCATTAGGGAAACACACATCAAAATTATAATGAGATATCATTTCTTAACCTGTAAGATGGTTAGTATAAAAAATTAGGCCGGCGCCGCGGCTCACTAGGCTAATCCTCCGCCTGCAGTGCTGGCACCCCAGGTTCTAGTCCCGGTTGGGGCGCTGGATTTTGTCCTGGTTGCTCTTCTTCCAGTCCAGCTCTCTGCTGTGGCCCAGGAAGGTAGTGGAGGGTGGCCCAAGTGCTTGGGCCCTTCACCTGCATGGCAGACCAGGAGGAAGCACCTGGCACCTGACTCCTGGCTTCAGATCGGTGCAGCGTGCCGGCTGCAGTGCGCCAGCCACATTGCGCCATCTGTAGTGGCCATTTGGGGGGTAAACCAATGGAAGGAAGACTTTTCTCTCTGTCTCTGATCTCTCACTGACTAACTCTGCCTGTCAAAAAAAAAATTAAACATAAAAAAATTAAAGATGTAAAGAATTTGGAACCCTTTGCATTGCTGCAGGAACACAAAACAGTGTAGTTGCTGTGGAAAATAGCATATCAATTCCTCAAAACATTAAACATAAACTACCATATAATTCTACTTCAGAATGTATACCCCTCAAATTCAAAGTTGAGACTCAAAAATAAACACTCATGTTCATAACAGCATTATTCACAATAGCAAAAAGGTAGAAACAACCCATGTATCTACCAATGGGCAAAAAAGAGAAACCAAATGTGTTATACACCTACAGTGGAATATTATTCAACCACCAAAAGTAAGATATCTCTCTCTTTCTCTCTCTCTCTCTCTCAGCTTTTCAAATGAAGAGAAAGTCAATTTAAAATCTTTAAAGAAAAATTAAAATAAGAAAGGAATACAAGTGCTAGTCAGGATGTGGAAAAATTAGAACCCTGATACACTGCTGATATGAATATAAAAGATAAAGCTATTAGGGGAAAAAATTGGCAGTTCCTTGATAAGTTAAGCACAGAATAATCACATAATCCAGCAATTTCACCCCGGATCTATATCCAACATGTTGAAAGCCAATGTGCATACAAAAACTTGAACACTAATGTTTACTGCAGCATTTACAACATCCAAAATGTGGAAACTACCCAAATGTGCATCAACTGAGGAAAGGATAAATAAAACATGGACTATAAACACAATGGAATATTACTCAGCCATAAAAAGGAATGAAACTCTTATATATGCTACAACAAGGATGAACCCTGAAGGCATTATGCCAAGTGAGATAATCCAGACAAGAAGGCCAAATATTGTAAGGATATGACTTACATAAGATACCTACAATAAACAAATCCATAAGACAGAAAATAGATGAGGAATTACCAGGGATTGGGGAAAGGGAAGATGGAGAATTATTGCTTAATGGTTATAGAGCTCTTCTTTGAAGTAATGAAAAGGGTTTTGGAAATAAATAGTAGTGATGGCCACATAATATTGTGAATGCAATTAATGCTATGGAATTGTACAGATAAAACAGTTAAAAGGATGAATTTTACATTATATCATTTTATCATAGTTTTAAAAGCTAATAATGTGATTTACTATCATTGAGTTGTACACTTTAATTGTACATATGAATTATATCTCAATAACCTGCTTTTTAAAAAAGGAATGAAGTATACTGAGTAATGTATTGTAACATGGATGAAGCTTGAAAACATTATGCTAAATGAAATGTGTAAATCACAAAAGACCACATATGCAGTATGTTCAAAAAGTTCATGGAAATGCATATTATGGAAAAATTACATAGGGATTTCAGTGTGGGGGTTTTTTGGCACCAAAAGAAGCTACTTTTTAACTTCATTTTCCACAAATTTTTAAAGTATTCTCATGCTATTTCATTTATGTGAAACACCCAGGGTAGACAACTCTACAGAGACAGAAAGTATATTAATGGCTTCCTAGGACTGGGAGAAGTTGGGGGAGGGAGAGAGGAAGTGACAGCTAATGGATACAGGTATTTTTTGTGGATAATAAATATGTCCTAAAAGTGATTTTGGCAATGGTTACACAATTCTATGAATATATGACAAACCACTGAACTGTACACTTTAAATAGATGAATGGATGAAGTGTATGGTTTGTGAGGTATATCTCAATAAAGCTGTTTGCAAAAAATGAGATCGTGGATGGAAAGGCCAGGCTGGAGCCCGGCCCTGAGGGGTGCTCAGCGTGAGTGCAGAGGCGAGGGGAAGTAAGATGTCAGCCACGCACTTCACATGGCATGCAGTCCTACCCCTGCTGGATGAAAACAATTCCGTGATTGTCTTCGCCCTGATACTTTTGCTGCAAATGGTCCCGGGGTCCCTGAGGCCCACCCCAAGGGACTCTGCAAAGTCTGTCTCAAGTATGCATGCACATATTTGTCTCCCCTTCCCCACTTCCCAAGCTTCCAGTGGCCTTAATTTGCCTCCATAGGGGCAACAGATCTCTTTGAAGGGCCCTAATTAATCCCTAGGAACCTAGGTCCCCATGTTCTCCTCTCACCCTAGCCCGACTCCCCAGTTATTTGCTCCAGACAAGAAAAGAACTTTGCAGACTCCCCAAGGAAAGAGAGGCTTGGGGAGAGGGCCACATGTGTGGCTGGTGCTCACCATCCTAACAAGGCCCCACGAGACCCTGCCTCAGCAAGACGGACCCAGCACTGGGCAAGGGAACAGACTGCCCTTCCTGGCACCTGCAGGGGAGCTCAGGCTGCATGCCCACACCCACTTCTGCTCCCGCACAGGCATTTGAGTTTTCCACACTGCCCCCATATCCCCTGCTTCCTCAGGGATGGGTCTGCCCATCCACCTCCTATGCCACCTGGTTCCTGGAGGTTTGGCCCAGTAGGCACCCTGGCAGAGTGTCCCCACTGGGGATCATGCCCTCACAAGGGCCACCTCACATCCTGCTTACCCTTCAAGGCCCAAAAGCCTCCCGTCAAGTGCCAGGCCACTCTGTCCTCCCCAGGGGCACCATGGTGGAGGCTCCTGGCAGAGCTCTTTGCACTGAGGGCCTTGGAACAGAGCTGGCCAGGCCCCAGATGCAGACACAGGCAGAGAAGGCCTGCATCTCAGCTCTGCCCCAGCGCCCTCTATTCTCCAGAGTGTTGCACACTGTGTTTACAGCCATAATTTAATAATGAGGTTGGCAGTCAAATCCAATTACGAAACAAGATGAGGCTTTCCCGACTCCTCAGAGCCTTCACTATGTTAATGTGAACGGATAGAGTCCTCTGTTATCCAAGGAAAATCTGTTCCCAGAACCCCAGTGGATGCCAAAACAGTGTCCAGAGTTCCAGATCATGTATGGCCTCTGTGCAGAATATAGGCGGCCCGCTTTCCTTGGACAGTTGGCAAGGTTCTTTTCTTGTCTGGAACGAATGACTGGGGAGTCAGGCTCAGGAGAGAGGAGAACTAGAATGCTAGGGATTGATTAGGGTCCTTCAATGAGATCTGTTTATACATAGGTTCAAATGTTTTTTCTATACACATGAAGGCTCTTTAAAAAGTTCATGGAATCCGTAAGTAGTGGAAAACCTGGTAGACCAGCAATTTTAATTCTTTTTGCTTGTCTTTGTTAGTACATCAGTGCAAGATGCTCTGATACTGTTTGTTCATAGGACCAGGAAGACCGGAAAAAGACAAACCTAATGTGGAAGGTAGCTTTTGGACCAGAGGTTTAACATTTTTATTTTAGCACTTGCCTATACTTTTATTAGTAGAATGATTTCATTTATATGTATGATGAAAACTGATAATGTGAAGATTATGTTCACTTAACAGATGCCAAACTATGGACATTTGGCAATTTCAGTGGCAAGTCTGCAGCTAGGTACATAGATGACATAGTTCTAAGCAAGTCTGTAAATTAAAAATGTTCGCCATAGGGGCCAGCGCCATGGCATAGTGGGCTAAGCCTCTGCCTGTGGTGCTAGCATCACATTTGGGTGCTGGTTCATGTCCCGGCTGCTCCTCCTCTGATCCAGCTTGCTCAAGTGGTTGGGTCCCTGGATCCACATAGGAGATCTGGAAGAACCCGCTGGCTCCCGGCTTCGGATCGGGTCAGTTCTGGCTATTGTGGCCACCTGGAGTGTGAACCAGTGGATGGAAAATCATTCTGTCTCTCCCTCTCTCTGGCTCTGCCTCTCAAATATATAAATAAAATCTTAAAAAAAAAAAAAATCCATCCCCTCACTGTGATCATCTCCCTGATAAATCAGTGCAGTTAACAAGTCTGTTGTTTGAGAGTTGTGAATTAGTTCATGTCCATATAAGACTTTAGTTTATTGTATGGTTTGTGGGGATTAATGAAAATGAACGCCCCAAAATGTCTTCTTAGAAAATCCTTCATTTGTTATGGTAAATAATAACACAGCTGGGCCATTTTATTTTAAATACAGAGTCAAATAAAAAGATTCCTTAATGATTAAAAAAAGTTCATGGAAAATGAATATTATGATAACCTATGAATGAATATGAAAAAATTTTTGCACAAAAACAAACTTGTCTTTTAATTCTATTTCATGTGAAATTTCTGGCATACCCTTGTATATCCATGATATATCTTAATTTATAAGATGGGCACAGTAAAGAAAGTAATTGCAATAACTAATCATAGGATAATTATAATGATACTGTAATAAAAGTTGTATAAATGCAGTCTCTTTTTATGAGAAATCAAGACAAATAGTAATATTTTTGGTTGAATTCAGGCAACTGTGACCATGGGAAGAAAAACTTTATTTAAAAGAGGAACACTGCATACTGTGAATCTCTAGGAAAGTGTAGGTATGTGATAGTTCCCAATATTTTTTACTACAAAATGCTTTTTTTGTCATTCTTGATCACTCTACAGGATCTGTATTCTGTAGAATACTCTGGAAAATTCTGGCCTAGATTACAACTCACATGGACTCACATCCGTCTCAGATCATATACCAAAATGAACCCAACTGAAGTAGACAGGTAAATGTGAGAATTATAGAAAATAAAGAAGGAAAAAGAAGGGAAATATAGGCAGGGCCCTTGGACTTCCAAACCTGCCTTGAGCCTAGGCCACAGCACTCTCCGTAATTATTCATGGGATAAGCTCAAGGTTTTCATCACTGATAGACATACTATGGAAGTAATCATCTATTGTGTTTTGGAAGTAGGTTGCTTCAGCCATTAGACAGACATGGTTTCATTTGGTCATTTTCCTCCTATGAAATGACATCTAGAAAATTAATAACCTCAGCCCTGGAAAAGCTCCCTAGTGGTGCCACCTTATGCGGCTGTCACATTGGGCCTGCACCTCACTACTGAGGCATAAACTAATGCACAGCAGTGAGTTCAGACCTGAGCTGATGGTTCCAATGTTGCCTGTGAGGCAAAGGAGGGCCAAAGGGGCACTCAGCAGGGCCCTCTCCCCTGGCAGCAGCCAGACCTTCCAACCAGGACTCAGCCTCTAGAAGGGCTCTGTAGAAAGACTCTGTGGGGCTGGGCCCCAGAAATAACCCACGAGGTCAGTGGTATCCAGTGCTCATACCTGGCCACCCTTGCCAGTGGTCACCCAGGACACTGGACACCACATGTCTCTCACCTAATTGGCCACTAATTCCTGCCAATTCTAATTCTCTGGCATCCTTCCCCTGCCTACTTCCCACCACTGTTGTAACAATTTAGCCTCTTCAGTGCTCCCTTCCAGGGTTGCTATGTCCCATCTCCAGGCCTGTGGCTATAAGAAGGCAAGGATCAAGGCTCCCTGACACCCAATCGAAGAGACTGTTTCTGATTGGGTGGTTTCACTTGGCAAGAGCAAATTCTAACCAGAGCGGTTGGGAGACCCAGAAAGGCAGGCCCAAGAAGGGCAACAGGAAGCTGAGCTCCTTCCTTGTGTCCACTAGCTACCCACACAATATCACAAGGCCATCAATGATTAAGACTTGTAACTTTAATACTGATTTCCAGGGCCGATACTAAGGCACAGTGGGTTAAAGCCCCAACCTATAGCACCAGTAAACCACTGGGTGCTGGTTCAAGTCCTGGCTGCTCCACTTCCAATCCAGCTCCCTGCTGATGTGCCTGGGAAGGCAGCGGAGCATGGCCCAAGTCCTTGGGCCCCTACACCCATATGGGAGACCTGGAGGAAGCTCCTGGCTCCTGGCTTTGGATCAGCTCAGCTCTGGCCTCAGATCGGCTCAGCTGCAGCTGTTGTGGCCATTTGGGGAGTGAGCCAGCAGATGGAAGATCTCTTTCTCTCCATCTCTGCCTCTTTCTGTAACTCTTTCAAATAAATAAAATAAATCTTAAAAACAAACAAAAAACCAAAAACCTGAGCTCTTTGGTCTGACCCTCAGGGCCCTGTCTAGCCTGGCTTCAAATGACTAACCTCCAGGTGTTCACATGGCCAAAGTCACAGCAGCCTATACCACAGATTTTTTTGCAAATACTCCTATAACAGACAGATTACCCAGAAGCTCCCCTTCCTGGTGAATTAGTCAGACACAGTGTCCACAGAGGGCAGACATATCCACTGTCTCACAGAGGACTTGCTGAACAGAGCAAGGGCTGCCTCTGCACTTGTAGGATGCTGCTGAGATCCCCACAGTATGACTGTGAAGACAACACTTGCCCTCGATGCCTTGCTTCCTCTTTCCCCCAGTCCAGTACAGGAAGGCTGGAGATGTGGCCAAGGGGTGAAGTGGGCAGACCTGGAGCCCAAGGAGGATGGGAGCATGATCAGCAGAAGTCCTTCCTCCTCTCTGAGCCTCTCCTCCTCAGACCCTTACTTCTACTCCCACCACCAAAGGGTGAGCCAGATCCCCCCTCCTAATCAAGCCCCTCAAGTGTTAGATCCACGGCCCTGCTCCAGCCCTGAGACCCCCTCCCCTGACACCAGGCAGAAGAAGAGCCCCAGCCCTGACTCTGTACTGGCATGCTATGTGACCACTGCTCCTCCTGTGTCTCAGTTTCTCCATCTAGAGCACAGAGTATGACAGGAGGCCACCTCTGAGGCCCTTGGGCTCCTACATTCTCGGTGTCAGCAGCAGGAAGAAGAGGCCCCGGTTAGTTGAGCCTGGAGCTCCAGAAGCCTCTGACGAGGCCAAGCAGCAGTCCAGGCACTGTGGCAACACTGCCCACTGCTGTCTTCAGGGCCCCAGGCCTCCCTGTGGCCAGTTTGGAAAGGCCCAGGCCTTGTGTCAGAGCTGGGCAGAGGGCAGGAGGAGGCAGGCCTGAATGGCACAGACAGGAGATATAGAAGAAGAAACAGGGTGGCCAGACCATGAGAGATCTTAAATGCCACTCTGAAGGGCTCAGCCGAGGGCTGTGGGAGGAGAAGGAGGCTTGGCATGGGGGAGGGGCACGGTTAGACACATACTTTAGAAGAGTCTCTGAGGAGCATAGAGCAGAGGAGCAGAGGCTAGAAGGGCAGAGGAGTGGTCCCTGCCGGCCTGGAAGAGACAACTGAGTACTGAGCCGAGGAGCAACCATATGGGAATGGGGGTAGGGAAGGAGTTCGGGGGTAGGGAAGGGCTTAGGGGGACACTCAGAGGGAGAGAGGACAGAACCAGCAACTGACTAGCATATGCAGATCTTACAGATTGGGAAACTAAGACTTGGAGATGATCCAGGACCTGCCCAAAATCACACAGCAAGGGAGAGGGATGAGCGGTCCAGGGCCCAGGCTTCCTGGCTCCCAGCCCTGGACACTTTCCCCGCAGTGGTACAAAGAGAGGAAGGTCTTTGTGGGTTACGCAGAACGTTGAATGCTTAGCCTAGGAATGTGGAACACTTCCATGAGCATCTGGGAACCATGGCAAGTTTTTAATACTTGGCAGCAGGTCCTGTTTCTTCACCTTCCCCCAACAGGGAGCTTTCCAGTGCTGTTGCTGAAATGCACAACCTGGCTGCTTCCAGGCCAACCCAACCCCCTCAGTCATCATGCAGAACAGGGAGACATTGTATCCTGTACAAGGAGAAAGCCCAAAGGCCAGAGAGGTGAAGAGATTCACAGACAGCTGCACAGCAAGTTAGTAGTCCTGATTCTTCCCTCCCAGAGGTGTTCCCCTATTCCTGGGCATTGAAATCCAGAAGCCTAAAGTTAAAGGCCTGGAGAGGGGAGGGTCTGGCAGAACATCTTCACAAGTGAGTGGCCAACAACAGACACATGAAAAAATGTTCAAGATCACTAGCAATCAGAGAAATGCAAATCAAAACCACAATGAGGTTCCATCTCACCCCGGTGAGAATAGCTCACATTCAGAAATCTACCAACAACAGATGCTGGAGAGGATGTGGGGAAAAAGGGACACTAACCCACTGTTGGTGGGAATGCAAACTGGTTAAGCCACTATGGAAGTCTGTCTGGAGATTCCTCAGAAACCTGAACATAACCCTACCATACAACCCAGCCATCCCACTCCTTGGAATTTACCCAAAGGAATTTAATTTGGCAAATAAAAAAGCCATCTGCACCTTAATGTTTATTGCAGCTCAATTCACAATAGCTAAGACCTGGAACCAACCCAAATGCCCATCAACAGTAGACTGGATAAAGAAATTGTGGGACATGTACTCCATAGAATACTATACAGCAGTAAGAAACAATGAAACCCAGTCATTTGCAACAAGATGGAGCAATCTGGAAAACATCATGCTGAGTGAATTGAGCCAGTCCCAAAGAGAGAAATATCATTTGTTTTCCCTGATCGGTGACAACTGAGCGCCAAAGAGAAAACCTGTTAAGTGAAATGGACACTATAAGCAACAATGAACTGATCAGTTCCTGTCCTGACTTTAGATGTACAATGTAATACTCTATCCTTTTTAGTATTTGTTGTTGTTGTTGTTGTTCTAGTACTATTGGTTGAACTCAGTAATTAACACACAATTATTCTCAGGTGTTTAAATTTTAACTGAAAAGTGATCCCTGTTAAATCTAAGAGTGGAAAAAGAGAGGGAGGAAATGAACAATTAGGAACATGCTCAATCGGACTGGCCGTAAATGGTGGAGTCAGAAATGTGCAGGGGATTCCAACACAATTCCATCAAGATGGCATGTACCAATGCCATCGCACTAGTCCAAGTAATCAATTTCAGCTCACAATTGATAGCTCCGATAGGTCTAAGAGTCAAAGAGATCACACAAACAAGACAAGTATCTCCTAATACTAACTGATAGAATCAAAAAGGGAGAGAAAGATCCAACATGGGAAGTGGGATACACAGCAGACTCATAGGATGGCAGATGTCCTAGACAGCACTCCGGCCTCAGAATCAGCCCTCAAGGCATTCAGATCTGGCTGAAGAGCCCTTGAGAGTATAGCAGGCATGGAAAGCCAAGATATCATGGGAAAAAAAAAAAAAGACCTAAATGAAAGATCTCTGTGAGTGAGATCCCAGTGGAAAGAACGGGGCCTTCAAAGAAGGAGGTACCCTTCTCCGAAGGGAGGAGAGAACCTCCACTTTGACTATGACCCTATCGGAACAATATCAAAGTCAGCGAACTCTAAAGGCTTCCATAGCCCTGGCAACTCATGACTAGAGCCCAGGGAGATTACTGACGCCATGAACAGGAGTGTCAAATTGTTAAGTCAGCAACAGGAGTCACTGTGTACTTACACCCCATGCGGGATCTGTCCCTAATGTGTCGTCTAAAGCCAAGTGATGCTAGGACTGGTACTGAAACAGTATTTTTATACTTTGCGTTTCTGTGTGGGCGCAGACTGATGAGGTCTTTGCTAATTATATACTGAAGTGATCTTCTGTATATAAAGAGAATTGGAAATGAAAAAAAAAAACCAAAATAACCTGGTGTTAAAATGGAAATGGCATAGAAAATTAATTATTTTGAAAAAAAAAATTATGTAGGATCTCTGTCTTTAATGTGCTGTACATTGCTATTTAATGCTATAATTAGTAATCCAATGGTAGTTTTTTCACTTGATGTTGCTATATGGGCAAAATGTTGAAATCTTTACCTAGTATATACTAAACTGATCTTCTGTATACAAAGAGAATTGAAAATGAATCTTTACATGAATGGAAGGGGAGAGGGAGCGGGAGGGGGGAGGGTTGCGGGCGGGAGGGAAGTTATGGGAGGGGGGAAACCATTGTAACCCATAAGCTATACTTTGGAAATTTATATTCATTAAATAAAAGTTTAATAAAAAAAAAAAAACAAGTGAGTGGCCAAGCAGGACCGTGGACCCAAGGCAGACCAGGGGCCAGTGCCACAGTGCCATGGGGCCAGTGCTCAGTCAGGTCCCTCCCCATCCCTGGCCTCCTCTTCATGACTGCAGTTCTGTCCTGACTCCCTCATTCAGCAGTCATTGTGCCCCCATCTGTCTTGTCAGGGACCAGTGCTGGGACATCTCCAGGCTGCCTTCAATTATGAGCCAATAAATATGAGATGTGCTGTGCGATGAGCGGCTGCTTGGGCTGCCAGCCCCACTCCCACTCCTGCCAGCCTCTGCACAAGGAAGATTGGATTTTGTGTCGTTCATTTTTTATCTCTAGTCCATGTCGGATGGGGAGATACAGGACGTGGGCAGTGGATAATTTTATCCTTCCCCTGCTTATCGAGCGCAGTGCTAAGATGGAGTGTGTGATAGCCTCAGGCCGCCTGCTGCCCTCATATGGGGAGGTCTTCCACCTCAAGCCACCTGCTCTGGGCTCCTGTGCCCCACCAGGGCAAAAGGGCACGTGTAGAGAAAAGTGTCCTGGATAGGAAGACCAGAGACCTGGGTCAAGCCTTGTCCCTGCTGCTGACACTCTATGTGACCCTGGGCAGTGAGAAGATTCTTCTCCAAGGCAAGCCCTGTGCTTGAAGGCAGGAGGCCACAAAGAAGAATCAGACCTGATTCCTGCCCTGAAGGAGCTGGCAGTTGGCTCCAAGTAAACAGACATCCCCCTGGATGGCTGGCAGACACTGGTACTGGGTGTGAAGGATGTGAGGGAGGGAGAGAAGACATGCAAAGGGACATCCTTGAATAAAACGCAGGAGTGGTGACCAATGTGTGCTTGAAGTCCTACAAAGTGGCTGGAGTGTGGGGTAGATACAAAAGGAGAAGAGAGTTTTAAGCAGGTGTCACGCACAGATCTGTATTTTAGAAAAAGTCCTCCAATCTGAAAAGAAGAATTGGTGGGGCAGTGGACAGTGCAGGCAAGGAGTCCAGTGAGGAAGCTGATGCAATGGTCCAAGAGAGAAAAGATGATGTCCTCGACTGAGTTCAGAAATAGTTATCATTATCACCACTATAATGAATGCTTTCACTCAGAGGGACCTGGGGACGGGCACAGTGCTAGGTAGTGGCATCTTCGTTTCTAAGCCTCACAACAACTCTTCAAGGTAGATTATTATCTCCACTTTGTACATGAGGAAATTAAAACTGAGTGAATTAAGAAAGATGCTGGAAGTCATGTAGCCAATAAGTGGTAAAGACAGGATTTCAATCCAGCTCTGTCCAATCCTAAAGCCCATCCCTGTGCAACCCAAGTCTCCCTGCTGTGTTCTACTTCCTGGAAAGGAAGGCACAGCTCCCATGTCATCTAAGGGGACACAGACTCTATCTGACTTTTGTGATTTTTTTCAATATGGAAAACAAAGGACAAAGAGGTTTGGAGAATGTTACACACAGGTTTCCAACCAGGAAGACAGAGTGGATGCAGAGAAAACAGGACAAGAATCAGGCCTGGACCTAGTGGGTAAATTTGGGTTTGGCCAGTTGAATTAGAGGGCAGTTGAATATCCTGGGTGTGGAGGCAAGACCTAGTCTGGAGCTAGAATCTGGAAATTGTGGACAAACAGGGAGGCATGGTTGTGTGAGTGGATGAGGTTATTAGAGGGTACATGTACAGTGAATGAGAGATCAAGGCTAGGACCTCAGAGAAAGACAACCCTTAGACGACAAACACAGAGGAATGGACAGGGAATCAGAGTGGTACAATACAAAGTCAGCCAAGGAGGAGAGGAATTGCTGCAGGAAGGCCAAGGAGTGACGGTCCCTGAAGCTTTTGAGTGGTAAGGAAAAACCTACAAACTTCGCCTGGGTTTAGGGACCAGAAGGCAGAAAGGCTCCATGCAGCTGCCATTGGGAACCTTAGCAAAGTAGTCTTCATGGGCAACTGTGTCACCAGACAGACGGAGGGACCTACACACACCCACTCGTGGTCTTGGATGATCTCCATGCACTAAGCACTGGGGCAGCTTTTGGCCCTGGCACTCTAAGTACTTTATCTCCTAGGAACCCAGACCAAGTGAGGGAGGTGGCAGAAACAGGAAGGGAGATAGAGGAGAAGGTGGTAGGAGGAAGAGAGAATGGATGAGAACTACATAAAGACTGCTACAGAGGTATGATCACTGGAGACCAGAAAAAGAAAAGACCTATTTTGCTTCTATTTTCAGATTCTTGTAGTTACCAAAAAAGAAGTCACAACCCACCATGTGGATGAAATGTTAAATGAGTGAAGAAGAGTCAGCAGAGCCAGAACTGTGTGTGCTAAGTGAAACAGAGCAGTGCAGGTACAGGCCTGCTGCCTTGAGAGGCACGTTGGCTGCTGACTTCACACTTGGCTGACACCTTGGCTGGGTATAATATTACAGTGCTGTGAGCACAAAAACAAAAGTGTCATCATCATGTGATTTATACCAAAGCATACAATGCTTGTCTTTGCTCATCTTTTCCATTTGATGAAAAATTTGTTGCAAAACCACTAAATATGTTGGAGGCTTTACAAAGCTTATTTCACTTTTGATTGACAATAATTTTAGGTCAGTGAAGAAAAAATAGGGGAAATATGGGGATAAAATCTCCATACACTTGGTTAGGGCAGTTTAGGTACAGGGGCCAAAGGATGTGGAGGCCAATTAGAAGAGAGGTGAGGAAGTATAGACAGCAAATAGGAAAACTCTCTTAAGAAATTGGGCTATGATCATGCAGAAAGAGTAGTGACTGTCTAGTTAACACAGAATTGAGGACATATTGAATGCCACTGGGGGAGAGAAAACAGAGAGAGATGAGGAGGTGACTGACAAAAGCAGGAGTAAGTAGGCAGAAAGTGGGCTCCAGGGCTTGTGAGCACAGTGGTTAAGAGCACAGGGTCTGTAGGGCAACAGTCTGGCTTTGAATCCTGGCTCCACCAGAGCAGCATGACTTCAGGACTTTGGTCAAGTTACTTAACCTAAGACAGAGGTTTGCAAAATAGGGATGCTGAAGGTGCCTACTGTATACAGTTATCATGAAGGCTAAACAAGTGGATACATGTGAAATGCTCAGAACAGTGGCACATATTAAATGCTTGATCAGTTAGCTGTTAGTAGTCAATAAAAATTAGTTGTGAGCTGATTTACCTGTAAAGCTAGAGGGGAGGGGAAAATAGTGGTGTGTTCGGGGGAAGGGTGACATGATAGCACAGCTCATCCTGCAGCTTAGCTCTTGTGCCAAGGACTTGGGAGTCAGACAGAACTGGGTTTGCATCACTTCATTAGGCCAAAACCTCAGTGTTTGCATCTGGATAAAGCTCCATCTCAAAGGATGATGGTACAGGGTGCAAAGCATAAATGGGCAAAGCCCCTAGCACAGGCCAGGCACATAGAGATGCTCAGTGAGTGGCAGCCACTTGTGATTATCACCTACTCCCTTCCCACTGAGATAGACAGGAGGTCAGCAAGGTGAGAAGAGCTGGGCAGGGCCTGTCAAGGGCAAGCTTTGCTGAGGTGCAGGGAACTGTAGGGTCTGGGAGGAGGGATCATGCCACCCCAAGTCCAGCCTGGCCAGGGAAGGAAGGAAGGCTGCGAAAAGATTCAGAGGAGGGAACACCCAAGGCAGGAGGCCTCTGTGCAGGGAGGAGGGAAGGACCAGGATAAATCGCTGAGTCTCAAGTGTCCTGAGCACTACGGTATGTCGGCACCACCTGCAGCGATTTCCATGCATGAGCTGATCCAGCTCCTACTGCTTACCTGGTCAGAGGCAATGTCAACCCAGTGGCCTGTTCCTCCTGCAGATCTATGAGGACTGTATGACCCCCTGCTCAGGTGAAGGCCACAAATCTGTCCTCAAATCTCTGATAAGATTGTGCAGGAGAGCTCAGCAGTTCCAGTCAGATTCATGTTTATGCACTGGGAGAAGGGGGGGCGGGCAGCTGGGAATACAAAGTGGAAGACTACAAGGAGGCCCACAGGAAGGAACCATAGAATTGAGTTGCAGACCGAGCAGTATTAGTAAAAATGGTGCTCAAGTAGAGATCCTGAGAAAGTGGAAACTGTGAGACAGGGAGGAGAGGCACAGGGCAGAGAGAAGTGGAGGTGAGCAGATAGCAACAGAGACATTCCCAAGCTGGCCTCTGCTCCCCACAATGTTCAGGCTCTGGTTCCAGTTCCCATGGCTGGCTCCTTTCACAATCTTAATCAGTCCTAAATGATCAGTCCAGTGATTTTCTTTCTTTGCAACTAAAGAAATACACATAAGGGCTATTCCCATTTTGCAGATGGGGAAAACTAAGGCTGAGAGGGAAAACAATTGGTGTAGTCATACAGTAAGCTAAGCAGCAACACTGGAATTAGAATCCAAGAGCCTTCTTTGTCCAGAGCCCTCTCCTCCTCCTTCCTTAGCCCCAGGTAAGCCAGGGCCCCTTTTCCTAATCCTCAGCTCCCTCAGACTCTGTTGGCCCTGAGAGGGGGATGACAAACCCTTAAAAACCCAGCACATGCCCTGCCAAGAGGGAAGAAAATAAGATACCAGCAAGACTCTCCTCAACTTTTAGCAGGGTGGCTGGACTCAGGGATGATTTTGGCCCCCAAATCTTCCTCACCTCAACATTTCTTGGGACTCCCCAACTCCTAGTCCCTTTCAGGTTTCCCTGCAGGGGTGGGGAACATTCGGCCTGCAGGCCATCTAAGGCCTGCAGAATCATTGGGTCTGGCCCTGCCAAGGCAACCGCAGGCAGGACTCGAAATCCAATAAATCTATGGCAGGCTAATTTTTAAGTTGATAATTGTGTACGGCCTGCAAATGATGCTATAAATATCCAAAGGGCTCTTGGTAAGAAAAAAGGTTCCCCACTCCTGTTTGGGAGCTGCAACACTCACTCAGAAAGTGCCCACAGTGGTGCAGAGCAAAGTTTGGGTCTCTGAAGAGGAGAACAAGTAGTTTGCAGGACCCAGGCATGGGGGAGAAGTGCCAGACCTGAGCAGGGTGGGTGACAAGGAACATTTTCTGAGTGAGTCCAATGTCCAAATAGGATCCAGTAACCTCCTTGGAGCCTCACGACTTCCTAGCTCAGTTAACATCATTGTACAGCTGGGGAAACCGAGGCTAAAAGACATGACATCATCTTCAAAAGGCAGTATGAGAGGAAGCTGGGATTTCCCCTCTAGCACCTCCTGCTGCTGCGGCTGTCCGTCTTTTCTGCGAAGTCAGCCTCGCTTGCTAGGGGAACAGCTCTCCTGCTCTGCTGTGACATGGCTGTGACTCTGAGCCTCAGCTGAGTGGAGAGGGGTCCACTCTTCCAGTGGGGGGGCAGCCCCTCCACAGCTGGGCATCATCCAGACCACTCCCCTCCTTCTCCTCCTCCTCCCCTCCCCCTAATAATTAATCTCCAGCAAACAGTTCCAGCTGCAGTGCTTTCAGCATCCAATTACCGGAGCTGCTGGTACGATAAATCTTGGTCACACAAATGCAGGCAAATCTGCAGCTATTTTCATGGCCATTACTGTGCATAGGACATTGGGACTCAGGTCATTTGCCTTTCTGACGCGCAGTCTTTTCCTCTGCCACCCCCCCCCCCCCCACCTCCTGCCTTCCTGCACTTCTCATTAGCGGCTGCCCTCTCCACCCCATCCTCCTCTGAGCACATGCTCCTCTCTTCCCCTCTCCTGTCCATAGGCTGTGGGGTCAAGATCACAAGTCTCTGTGTGACCTTGTCCAAGTCAGTTCACCTCTCTGAGTTCAATTTCCTCGCTTATAAAACAGACATTACATTATTGACTTCTCAGGGTTATGTGAAGATGAAGGAACCAAGGTGTTTTTCGGTGGTCTTTGTTACTTTATAAAAACTCCGTGTTTATTTGAATGTATCTTGGGAAAAATACACATAACGAATGTATCAAACGTGTGATGTAATGGCTATTATCGCTTAGGAAATTATGGAATTGGTATTTACATAAGTATACCAAAGAAAGATATTAAGAATAAAACACAGACTTACAAAACAACAACAGCAACAAAAAGCCATGTGGGCGGGAAAAGACTGAGGACACCCCCCCCCCCCCCCGGGAAGACGGCGATGCAAGGCTCGCCTTCATACATATTTGTCCTGTTCACCACACCCCCACACTCCCTGGAGAGGCGAATGTGGAGCCCCACGGGGGGTGCGGACCCGTCCTGCTAAGGGGCCCACGAGCGCTACCACAGGCCCCGCTCTCGCGTGGCAAACAGCCTCTAGGGCCTGTCCCATGCACCCTTCCTCTAGCGCCTGCTGGGGCCACAGGGCTCAAGGGCAACCTCCGCCCTCAGGCCGTCACACCCTGCTGCCTCGGCTGCTGGAAGGAGGCTGTTCTCACCTTTACTTCACAGGATGTACAGCGGGACCTTCACTGAGATCTGACGTGTCAAACTGTAGAGAAGGCCGACGCTGAAGGCAGCAGGCTGGAACGTCCACTCGCGGCGGAGCGGCGCGGAGGGTGTGCGCATGTGCGAGCGCGTGCGCACTCAGACTTGGCGGGAACGCAGCGAAGTGCCGGTGCGGTGGCCGTTTGTGTGGCAGGGTGTGGGAGCTGAGGGCGGCTCCAGCTCTTCAGAGAAACTGGGCACACTTCTGGAAGGGGCACTTCGCCCGCCACGGGAGCCGCGTGGCAAGCTGGCCGAGCCCGGGGCCCACAGGCCAGGCCATCATGAGGGCTCTGGAAGGTGAGAGGCGGTGCGGAGGGTCCCGTCCGGGGGCCTGTTCCAGCCAGCGCTGCTCAGACGGAACCCAGCCAGAATTCCGGGAAGAACTCCATGGCCCCCCGGGCCCCATTCTTCCTGGCTCCACGCAAAGAAGCAGGCGGTGAGAGCAGAGGATCCACGGAGCTGTTCAGATGGCCTCACACCAGGCAAAGGCGGCCCTTGCCCCACAAAGGGTGGCCCCGTGGGCCTCTGGCAGAGTGAAAGGAAACGCAGCTGCTCATCTCTGAGCGGGTCTTGGCAACAGAGGGGACAGAGGGAGACTGGGCACTGTACCGAAAATCGTGCCAACCGCTTCCCAGCTAGCGCGGGTCAGCTGTGTCCACCAGCCCCAGGTGGACTAGATTCCAAGCTCATGCGCACGCATAGAACTTCCTCTTCTGAAAGGCCACCACCCCTCTCAAGGAATCGGTTTCCCCGTGTGAACTGCAGAGTTAAGGAAGAATCCAGGGACAGATTGCTGTCTGGTCCCCACCACAGCGCTGTGGTTCTTTACAGGCACCTGGGGCTTGCAGGCAGTTGGAGAAGATTGCCACCTGGTGGTCAACGTTGGAAGTGCCACGGAGCTGCAGGCCGAGCCCTCGTCTGGGAGGCCCCTACGCTCAGAGCCAGGCCTGACTAACTGCATGGCTTTGGACAAGAGACACTTTCACCCTCTGAGCCTTTATCTTCAACTAAAGGGGGTAAAGATACCAACCTTGCAGGTCCGTGGTGAGGATAAAACTAAACAATTGCATTACTGTGCCTGTGTCGGGCAGATCCACAGTACAGCTGACCCTCCTGGTCTTGTTCTGCAGGACTCAGGGCACAGAGGGAGGTGAGTCACCCTCCCGGGGAGTCCCAGCTCCCCTGATTTCTTTCCCTGCTTCATCCAGAGCTGTCTGTTTTGTGTGGAACTGTTCTTAATGCAGCCCTGATGGCTCCTCAGATGACAGAAGTTCAGAAAAGTGAAATGCCCACTGCAGAGAGTCTGTCGGAAGGCCTGGTTTCCATTTTGGTTCCAGTACTGTCTTGCTGCATAACCTTCAACAAGTCACCAGGTCAGTGTCTTTTGCTGTGTCTCTTCTTTTGTATAAACCTCTCATACCTGCCTTGTATTATAATTCTCCTCTTGGTGCCAACCCCGAAGGAAAACCTATTCCACACACATGCCTGTGACAGTGACAGCTTGGGGAACAAAGGAGCAGGGCAACATCTGAGCTTGGGGCAAAATAATGCAGAGGCATAAGAATGCAATGGAAGCAGGAGTTAAGAATGAGAGGGGATCACATTATAAGCTCCCCGGGAAATCTTAGGAATCTTGGGAAAGACCCTGAGTTTTGCACAGATCACAGGGCAAAGACTCAAGAAATACTCAACAGAGCCTGGGGGAAAGGGTGATCCCAGAGAATAGGGGACCTCATGTCACTCAGAGGTTGTTGTGGAGCTTCCAGCAGGTGGCAAGGGCTGAGTGCAGTACTAGTGTCCACCTGTGACTGGCAGAGGTGGTTTCTCGGCCATGGACAGGACTGAGCAGAGCCCATGGTCACCTCTGACAGCTCCTCACAATAACTCTGATCCCAGATTTCTGCCCACTATCCCTAGGCAGTCTTACAGATAACTTATTCTGGTTTCTGGAAACAACTTCAGACCTAACCTTCTTTGACAAAAGAGACCAATATAATGAGTTATCTAGCCTATGCCCAGTCCAGGTGACCCTCTGAGGCTTGGGGACAGGGCTGCCTGTCACTTGCCTGCAACTGCACAGCTGCATACATGTTTCTGCATCCAGCAAGCTCATAGTCTAGAAAAGGGCTCAGAAACAGCACCAGAGCATTTAACAAAGAATGGCCAGGGCTGTGTTAGAGGGGGTGGCGAGTGACCATAGGTGAGGACGGGGGAGGCTCCTTGGTGAATGGGACATTGAAGCTAGACCCTGAGAGGAAAAAGGGGTTTTCCTACCAGAGAAGGAGAAAGAGCATGTCAAACAAAAGGAACTGCACAGAGGCAGCACCATGGGGGCCTGCTCAGGAATATTCAGTCATGTGTGTGGAGAACTGTAGTGGGAGATGGGTAAAAACATAGCCTGGACTCTAAACGGCGAGGTTAAGGCTTTATCCTATGGGGGAAGTGTGCAGAGGGGACTGGAAGGGTGACAGGGAGCTGGTGGAGCAATGAGGACTGGGCAGTCCTGAAAGATGTGGCAGGCCTGCACCCTTCATGTCTCCAGGCTCTGGCTCTGCAAATAGCCAGGCCTCCTAAGTGGGCCACTGAGGTTCCCTCAGATGCCAGAGGGAGAGTCCTCATGGCCCCACACTCACTGATTCTGCTCCCAGGCCCTTGGCCCTGCCAAGTTCTTAGAGTGGGAACGAGGCAAGGAGAACAAGCCTGGCTTATCCCTGCTCCGAGCACATCCACAGATGCATTCTGAATCCTCCCACCCTTTGAGAGGTCACGGTACTGCACCCACTTTACAGAAGAGGAAAGGCAGCCTCCATTAGTAAAAACAAAGGTCAGCTTCCCTCCAGAAACCCAAGGGAATCTTAAGAGCTGGTTCTTGATTCCTAGCACAACCCTAAGTTCACATAATTTTATTCATTTGGTCCTATTCAATACATGATATTCTCCTAAATGTCATTCAAGGGTTTTCCTCTCTGCCTCCCAGTCTTGTCACCAAAGAAAAAAAAAAAGGTTCACTAATCCCTGCCATCAGAACAGAGGTCTCATTGTCAAATTTGGCCTCTTTGACAGTGGTCTAGGATGCTCCATATTTAACTGCAGGATGACAAAGCCCAGACCCTGAGTGAGGGGATCTCAGCCTGCTCGCAGGCCCAAGGCAACTTCTCTGAAGCAACAGGGAGAGTAGAGCCAGCCTTAGCCCCATCACCTCCTAAAGAAGCCAGGCATGAACTTCTCAGCCCAGGGCTCTCTGACAGCAGTGGTTAGCCCCGTCCCAGACACACAAAACCACATGTCCTGTAGTCTGTCTGTGCTAATTAGGAAAAGGTACTCCTTGGCAGCTGCAGACTTTAAGTGCCTGGCCTGGGGAACTCCACCCTGGGCTTGGATGGCAGCCGCCTTGCCCCATGGCTGGGCACATCTGTACTGCGCTCCAAAAGCAGCAGCCCTGCCCAAACATATCCACTTACCTGTGCACCAGAGGCAGGATTGGTCACAGCCCCTAGCAAGTGTAAGTGTGTCTGCAGCTCAGGATCCTTATCAGGCCCCAGGGACCTTAGGCAGTCTGATGAGGATTTGCTCCAGCTCCTTGGGTTGGTATGAGGCCTGTGAGCTCTCACTGGTGACTTACAAAGCACTGAACTAGCCACTGGCCTGGGACAACTGCACCAACCCCTTGGGAGAGTTGTAAGGACATTGTAAGTCTCCAAAAGAGCATCTTCACATGAGGCAGGGAAAGCAGCTGATCTTCCAGACTCTGGACCCCCAGATTCATCTGCCCCTTTAGGTCTTTCCTCACTCAGTCCTGCCACCACCCTGCTAGATTTTAGGAAGCCTCACTGTCCACTTTCAGAGCTCCAGGCCAAATGCACTCATCCTGCCTTTCATTAGAGCTGACAGCACAGCGAATGTCAGGCTGCAATGTTCTGACCAGGCTTCAGGGGAGGTTTTCAAGTAGTAACAAAGAACATGCTATGAGCCTGACTTAGTGGAATGGCAATGCGGTTCTTCAGCTTCAGCCTGGGGTCCTCTGAATGGCACCTCCTGGAATCTAAGCTTTAACTTGGGCTAGCAGAGATCATCCTCTGGGTCACTTTGATGTCATGAAGTCTCAAGCCAAACAGTGAGTTTAAGAAAGCAGGAGAGTTCTATGCTGCCTGAGACCCACTTTTGACTTCTCCAAGTGATGGAAAAATGGGATGGCCAATGATTCATTCGTTCAATGCCTGTTAAGCCCCTTCTGTATGGGGGAGTGGAATAATACAGTGAACAAATAGACTTGGGACTCTCCATGTTCATACCTGCCTGTAGGACTTGGCCTTGACCCAAACTCCAAGTACTAAAACCACCAATTTCAATACAGAAACCTGAGCTTTCAAGCCAAGCATATATAGTGGCAGGAAGAGCACAACAGATTCTTGAAATTTTTCTAATTTTTTGACCCCAAAGAAACCTGAATCTGGGGCCACTGACTGGAGAGAGCTTAAGAGAGAAGTACCAAAAGACAGCAGAGGGGATGGGATGGAACAGCATTTGGCACAGCAGTTAGGATGCCAACATGCTTTATCAAAGTGCCTGGATTCTAGTCTTGGCTCTACTTCCAATTTCAGCTCCCTGCTAATGCGTACTCTGGGAGGCAGCAGGTGATGGCCAAGTAGCTGGGTCCCTGCTACCCATTTGGGAGACCTTGACTGAGTTTGCAGCACCCAGTTTCAGCCTGGTCCAGCCCCAGATGTTGCAGTCATTTGGGGAGTGAACCAGCTGATAAGATCTCTCTCTCTCTCTCTCTCTCTCTCTCTCTCTCTCTCTCTCTCTCTCTGCCTTTCAAATATAAGTAATTTTTGTCTTTAA
Source organism: Lepus europaeus (assembly GCF_033115175.1). Classification (NCBI taxonomy): domain Eukaryota; kingdom Metazoa; phylum Chordata; class Mammalia; order Lagomorpha; family Leporidae; genus Lepus; species Lepus europaeus. The sequence goes on along the minus strand of NC_084833.1, from coordinate 64,439,093 downwards.
ATAAGGGGAGAGACACCAGGAGGAGCTCTGCCTTATGGTCACACACTTTGCAACCACCAAGGGCAGAATATGACAGTCCAGACCAGACATAGGGTCAGGGTATTGTGACTCACAGATACCATGCAGCCCCACCACTTTTACCCCTGAAGCACATTTGATCCATCAACCCATGGAGTTCAGTAGTCTCTAGCTTGGCAACTGTCCAGACTTAGTTCATGCTCTGTGCTCTGACCCTCACTCTTCCTTTTTTTTCTTAAGATTTATTTATTTATTTGAAAGTCAGAGTTACACAGAGAGAGGAGAGGCAGAGAGAGGGAGAGGTCTTCCATCTGCTGGTTCACTCCGCAATTGGCCGCAATGGCCAGAGCTGTGCCAATCCAAAGCCAGGAGCTTCCTCCAGGTCTCCCACATGGGTGCAGGGACCCAAGGACTTGGACCATCTTCTGCTGCTTTCCCAGGCCATCAGCAGGGAGCTGGATTGGAAGTGGAGCAGCCGGGTCTTGAACCGGCACTCATATGGGATGCCGGCACTTCAGGGCAGGGCGTTAACACACTGCACCACAGCAGCAGGCACCACTCCTTTTTTCATAGAGCTGAATCCTTGGCAGCCCAAGTAGCCCAAGGTCTCTGCCCACAGGCTACCTAGTCCTTGGCTGAGGTCTACCAAACCTGCCCCACAGATATGAAAGTACCCTTTGTCTCCTTTAATCTCCATGGGATTTGGCAGGAATAGTAAGAATCGTAGGCAGTCACTGTACATGGGAAAACTGAATTTTGGACCCAGGAAAGATACAGCTAACTGGCAGGTTAGGGACCTAAGTTAGAGATATAAAAGCACTTTCAAAAAGTTCTTGGAAATGCGTATCATGAGAAGGCTACATGGATCTGAAAATTTTTGCATCAAAACGAACTTGTCTTTTAATCCATTGTCCATGAACTTCTTTCTAAAAGCACCCTTGTATTTGGAAAATGAAGTTTGATTCCACACAGACATTAGTCGTTTGTCTCTGTTCCTTGTTGTTGGGGCTGGCAGGAATGTGAGCAGAAGGGAGATGAGGCAATAGATGGTAACATAGCATTACCCCAAGAGTGTCTGTGGACCTGCAGCATCAGCATCAGGCCCCATCCCAGACCTACTGAGCTGGATTCTTAGGGAGAGAGGCTTGAGGGAGGCAAGTGGCTGGAAACTGGTCTTTTGAGAAACTTCAACAGGTGATTCGTAGGCACATAAAAGTTTGAGAAGCACTGCTGACACACTGTCTGGTTCAGGCTGCTTTAACAAAAATGTCTTAGACTGAGAAATTTATAAACAACAGAAAATACAACTGTGGAGGCTGGGAAAGTCCAGGATCAAGGTGCCAACAGATTCAGTGCCAGGGTAGGCTTGTTTTCTGTCTTATAGGTAGCACCTTGCACTGCACCCTCACATGGCCAGAGGGCAAAGAGGTTAACAAATTCCCTCAGGCCTTTTAAAGCAGCACATGAACTAATCACTTCCAAAGTCCTCTCTTCTTGGTACTATCATGATGGGGGTTAAATTTCAACATGTGCATTTGGGTGGAATACATACACTCAGACTGTAGCACACATTGTATGCATTTGGTGGGCTAATATGGTTACAACCAAAGAAAGCAATAATTGTGGCAGTTCTCATTAAAAACAAACAAACTTGTTTTTGAAATATTTTTTTTAAATAAAATAAACAAACTTTTATTTATTTTTGAAAGGCAGAGTGATATGGGGAAACAAATATCTTCATCCACTGGTTCACTCCCCAAATGGCTGCATGGCCTGGAATTTAAGCCAAAACCAGGAGCCCAGAACTCCATCCAGGTCTCCCATATGAGTGGCAGGGGCCCAAGTACTTGGGCCATCTTCTGCTTTCCCAGGAGCATTAACAGGAAGATAGATCAGAAGCGGAGCAACTGGGACTTGAACTGGCACTCCAATGTGTGATGCGGGCATCTGCTGCCCCACAGTGCTGGCCCTAACTCCCATTTTTTGAACATCTCATATATGCCAGACACTTTTAAACTTTTATCTAAGTTTAAAAATTATCTCACTTCATTCTTGCAACAATTCTATGAGATACTTTTAGTATTTTTGTTCTTACAGATGAAGCAATTATAGTTAGCCAAGTTACTTACCTTCCGAAGGCTCCGTTCCCTCATCTGGTTAGGGACAATAACTTCTATCTTCTTTGGCTGTTGTGAGGATTAGAGACAAGGTAGAACATCATCCATATTGCATGGTGGGCTCAGACGTAGCCACTGGGTGGAGCTCCAGAAACTGGCCCACAGTGAAGAAAGGCAGAGGCAGGGCTGTTGCCTACAACCACAAACAAAATCTATGCCCAACCTGTGACTCAGAGAACTTCCTCATGCCTGCAGCCCTGTGACCTTCTTACTTGGCAGTAAGTTGGCTTCACCTATCAAGTTCTGTTTACTCCTTAAGGGAATCCCTGTTCTTGTTTCTGATTTTATTTCTAGTTGATAACAAAATCTGTATTTAGGATGATTCTAAAAGTTAACTACTCTGAGGGTTGTGGGCACTGGAAAGTAACCTCCAGTGAGATCAGGGCTTCCAAGGGAAGAAATTAATGCATATCTCTTGGATGAACTAGAAGGGAAGAATTTTGGTTTGTGGGGAGACTCGAGTGCAACTGTGAGACCTATTATAGGGGTCTTCACGACCAGTTTCTTTCCACTTGCTGATGCCTACCATCTTCCAAGGACTTCAGAAACAGTTTCTGTCCCTAACAATCTGCAAGGTAAACATTACCACCAGTTCTGCCTCTTCTTAGCTGAATGACAAAAACATTGGTTTGGGATTATGTCTGGCCTCATCACTTATGGTTGTATGATGCTGGAACATATCATATAACCTTGCTGAACTTCAGCTTTCCTACCTGCTGTGGCTTGGATATTGGTTTGGATGCTGAATGTCCACTAAAGACCCATATGTTAAAGGTTTGGTCCCAAAATGTTGTTTATGGCACTAAGAGAGTGGGAATTTAATCTAATTATGGTGTTTGGAGGCATTGGGTTGGGTTGTTTGGGTGGAACCCCAGTGATAAAATCCTGGTGCTGTATAAGAAGTCCTACAGACATGGCCACATGCATTCCCTCTGGCCGTGGATGCTCTGTGCCAACTGAGGACTCTGCCAGCAAGAACACTATCACTAAAGGCTGAACCAGTAGGGCCTGACTGAGCATAGACTGAATCTCCAAAGCCATGAGTTGAAACAAACATTTCTTTATTCTTTCTTTCTTTCTTTCTTTCTTTCTTTCTTTCTTTTTTTTTTAATTTTTGACAGGCAGAATGGACAGTGAGAGAGAGAGAGACAGAGAGAAAGGTCTTCCTTTGCCGTTGGTTCACCCTCCAAAGTCCGCCGCGGCCGGCACACTGTGGCCAGTGCACCGCGCTGATCCGAAGCCAGGAGCCAGGTGCTTATCCTGGTCTCCCATGGGGTGCAGGGCCCAAGCACTTGGGCCATTCTCCACCGCACTCCCGGGTCATAGCAGAGAGCTGGCCTGGAAAAGGGGCAACCGGGACAGAATCCAGCGCCCCGACCGGGACTAGAACCCGGTGTGCCAGCGCCGCTAGGCGGAGGATTAGCCTGTTGAGCCACGGCGCCGGCCTATTCTTTCTTTTTTAAAAGATTTATTTATTTATTTGAAGGGCAGAGTTACAGAGAGGCTGAGGCAGAGAGCGCTTCCATCCGCTGGTTCACTCACCAATGGTGCATTTGCCAAGTAGCCACGACGGCTGGAGCTTGGCCAATCCAAAGCCAGGAGCCAGGAACTTCTTCCAGGTCTCCCACATGGATACAGGGGCTCAAGCACTTGGGCCATCTTCTGCTTTCCCAGGCCACAGCAGAGAGCTGGATCAGAAGAGGAGCAGCCGGGACTTGAACTGGTACCCATATGGGATGCCAGCACTGCAGGTGGCAGCTTTACCCACTACACCCCAGCGCCAGCCCCGAAACAAACATTTGTTTATCAAGTTAGTTGCCTCAGGTATTTTGTTGCAGTATGAAAAGCTGACAAACACTACCTATAAGCCAGGGTTGTTGGGTTAAATGAGAAAATGTATATTTAGCTCAGTATACACAGGCATTTTATAAGTGTTTTTCCCCCTTGTACCCTTTTTTTCTTTACTGTAATATGTCTGGCCTTGTAGTGGGTACAGAAAACAGAGATGACTCAGACCAAGTCCCTTCTCAACTTCTAGGGGCTGGATTTTTCCACAAAGTGAAGGAACAAAAGGTCTGGGGCAAAGTGAGATGGGTTAAAACAATCAGTTTGTTAGGACATGTCTTAGGTAAGGCAAGATGGCTATCTACTTTCTTCTCCAGCACTCCTCCCCTGCACTCAACTGCCCAGTGTTGCAGATGTTGAAGAACAGTGAGTGGATCCATAAGAAGGTGGGGAGTAAAGTTATTAAAAGCCAAGGGGGCTAAATGTTAGAAATGCCAAAAAGGCATAATAAGTAACAAAGTTGAATCCATACTAGCAGGGTGGGCATTTAGCATGGCAGTTAGGATACCCACATTCTGTAACGGAGTACCTGAATTCATGTCTCAGCTCTGGTTCCTGATTCCAGCTTCCTGCTAATGTGCACTCTGGGGATCAACAGGTGATGGTTCAAGTACTTGGGTCCCTGCCACCCATTTGGGAGACCCTAAGTGAGTTCCTGACATCTGATTTAGCCTAGATCAGCTCTGGCTTTTGTGGGCATTTAGGGAGTGAACCAATAGGTGGGAGATTTCTATCTCCAAAAAAATTTTTTTTAAATCCATGGCATTAGTTTTTTAAATTTCATTTTGATATAAGGATATATATATATATATATATATACCTATATATACATTTTTTTTTTGACAGGCAGAGTTAGATAGTGAGAGACAGAGACAGAGAGAAAGGTCCTCCTTCCATTGGTTCACCCCCTAAATGGCTGCTACGGCCAGCGCACTGCGCCGATCCGAAGCCAGGAGCCAGGTGCTTCCTCCTGGTCTCCCATGCGGGCGCAGGGCCCAAGGACTTGGGCCATCCTCCACTGCCCTCCCGGGCCACAGCAGAGAGCTGGACTGGAAGAAGAGCAACTGGGACAGAACCGGTGCCCCAACCAGGACTAGAACCTGGAGTGCCGGCACCGCAGGCGGAGAATCGATTAGCCTAGTGAGCCGCGGCGCCGGCTGATAGAAGGATATATTTTATAATCATTGGACTCTATGTTTTATCTATCACATAGAGTGTTTGAAATGTTTAAAGGATCAGCTATACTTAATTTGAAATTGATACCTATGTTTAAGACAGTTTAATTCAATTTCTTTAAATATTCAAGAGATGGAGCTGGCACTGTGGTATAGCAGAAATAATTTAGGTTTGGGGCTGCCCCTATGGCACAGTGGGCTAAAGCCCCAGCCTGCAATGCCAGCATCCCATAGGGGTGCTGGTTCAAGTCCTGGCTGCTCCACTTCCAATCCAGCTCTCTGCTGTGGCCTGGGAAAGCAGTAGAAGATGGCCCAAGTCCTTGGGCCCCTGTACCCGCATGGGAGACCGGGAAGAAGCATCTGCCTCCTGACTTCAGATTGGCGCAGCTCTGGCCGTTGCGGCCAATTGGGGAATGAACCAGCGGATGGAAGACCCCTCTCTCACTCTCTCTGCCTCACCTTCTCTCTATGTGTAACCCTGTCTTTCAAATAAATAAATAAATAAATCTTTAAAAATAAATAAATATTCAAGAGGTTTTCAATGTTTATTGGATAGTTTAATAAATTGGGTCCTAAAGTTTATGCAATAATGTATATTCCTCTCAGATTCAAAGGCCCCTCAGACATTAAACAATCCAGTAAAATGTGCAAAAATAAGGTAGATCATGAGATTACTTTTTAAATTATTGTATAATTATTATTAAAAAACTTAAAATTTTTTATTTATTTTCATTCTATTTGAAAGGCAGAGAGAAATTGGCAGACAGATAGAGATTTTCCATCTGATGGTTCATTCCTCAAATACCTGCAACAGCCAGGGGTGGACCAGGCCAAAGTCAGGAGCCTGAAACTCCATCCAGAGCTGCTGTGTGGGTGGTAGGGACCCATGTATTTGAGCCATCACCTGCTGCCTCTCAGGGTATGCATTAGCAGGAAGCTGGATCAGAAGCAGAGTAGCCAAGACTTGAACCAAACACTCCAATATGAGATGCAAATATCCCAAGAGGTGACTTAACTGTGACACCAATTCCATGCCCTACAAAACTATTTTATTTTTATTTTTGACAGGCAGAGTGGACAGTGAGAGAGAGAGACAGAGAGAAAGGTCTTCCTTTGCTGTTGGTTCACCCTCCAATGGCTGCCACGGCCAGCGCGCTGCGGCCGGCGCACCGTGCTGATCCAAAGGCAGGAGCCAGGTGCTTCTCCTGGTCTCCCATGGGGTGCAGGGCCCAAGCACTTGGGCCATCCTCCACCGCACTCCCGGGCCATAGCAGAGAGCTGGCCTGGAAGAGGGGCAACCGGGACAGAATCCAGTGCCCCGACCGGGACTAGAACCCAGTGTGCCGGCACCACAAGGCAGAGGATTAGCCTGTTGAGCCATGGCGCCGGCCATCTACATAACTATTTTTAAGAAACAAACTAGCTGGGGCCGGTGCTGTGGCATAGTAGGTAAAGCCACCACCTGCAGTATCAGCATCTTATATGGGTTCTGGTTTGAGTCCTGGCTGCTCCACTTCCAGTCCAACTTTCTGCTATAGTCTGGGAAAGCAGTGGAAGATGGTCCAAGTCCTTGGGCCCCTGCACCCGCATGGGAGACCTGGAAGAAGTTCCTGGCTCTTGGCTTCAGATCAGCGTGCCTCCGGCCACTGCAGCCACTTGGCAAGTAGGCCAGCGATGGAAGACACCCCCCCCCCCCCCCGTGCCTCTTCTCTGTGTAACTCTTTAAATAAATAAATAAATCTTAAAAAAAAAAAAAAAAAAGCTCATAACATCATGCTGCCACATCAGTCACGGTAATCCCTGACCTGCCTGTCTTATCAGATAACTATGTTCAAACAATAACGTGCAAAAGTACAAAGAATTATTAATAAAGTTTTCTGAAAACAAAAGTTCTTATGAAAAGAAGAAATTGCTTCAAATGCATTTTTTTGAAAGAAGCTGAAAACAAACTAGATATTAGGATCATAATCAGCTCTCAGTTTAACAACAGACACTAGTCACCATAATCAAGCTCTTTATTTATCTTTCATGTTTCAAAGAGTGGCAAGAGTTGCATGGCACAGAGAATATTTGTAACACTGGGCATCACAGAGCAGACACACAACACACTGAGCCACAGTATCTCTACTGAAGTCCTACATGAGAGGCAACTGTAGAAAACCCACTCAAGGGCAGAGGGGACACGGCAATGAAATGAGAACTCCACATGAAGGAATGCCTTTGGGCTTGGGGCATCTTCCACAGGATATCTAGACAGAGTCAAGTCCAAACCAGAATTAAAGCCCGTTTCCAGGCAGTACTATGACCAGGGAGCCGGCAGCAGACAACACTCATTCAGAGTGAGTGCAAAGAGGTCTCAAATGATTTGCAGTCCAGAAGGAGGCAACATCTTCCACCCTAGGGCAGAACTTCCCTGGCCTCCTCAATATGCTCCACAAGGCCAAGCATTGTGGATGCATTCACTCATTCAGCATAGCTTTATTGCTAGCTACTCTGCATCAGGCCCTATGCTGGTTACAGAGGACACAGAGAAGAATCAGACACAGTCCTTACCTTCAGGGAATTCAGGATAGGATAGAAAAAGCATATATCTATAGGTAAGCCATTGGTAAAAAGATAAAAAGGACATAGAGAGGCATCTACAGCCCAGCAGAGGCCCAGAGGGCACAACACAGACAATAACACAGGGGGTAGTCTGTGGTAAGGCTCAAGGGGGAACTCAGACCATGAACCTTGGCAGCAAAAAGAATGACACATCTATCTGAATAATGTAGTGGGAAAACTTGGGGAGTACTGGAGAAGAGGGAACAGCCTAATCTGGCCAAAGTGGAGATATCAAATCCTACAGGGGCTGTAGTTTGGATATTAGTCAGGGGGTGTCCCAAAGACCCCTGTATTAAAGGCTTGTCCTCAGGTCAGCGCTACTGGGAGGTGGCAGAAACTTCAGGAGGTGGGGCCTAGTAAGTCCTCAGGTCACTGGGGGTGTGTCCTCAGAAGGTAGTTCTCACCAGAGGGCTGTTATAAAGCCTGAGCTTGGGTCCAACCTGTCTTCTCTACTTCCTGGATATGATCCTTCCTTCACATGCACCCCACCACTGCACCCAAACCCTGACTAGAACCAAAGTCTGCATCATGCTCTTTGGACTTTCAGCCTCTCAAACTGTGAACTAAATAAACCTCCCTTTGCTTTGTAAGTAGATTTTCTCAGGCATCTTGTTGCAGTAACAAAAAGCTGACTAATATGACTGCCCTTGGTAGAAGACTGTGGGCTCAGGTGGACCTCTATAGGTCGTTTGTGCTTCCCAACAGGCAGGGTAAGTTTCTTACCTCTAACTGTAGCCACATGGTATTCTGTGGCTGAGGGGAAACTGATGGTCATGAGAAACAGGTCCAGATAAAAGTACCCAAACAACAAGGGCCTGAGGTAATTATTGGGAGCTGAGGAGGTGAGGAGCATGAGCAGAGCCAGCAGGTTCAATGGATAGGAAGTTGGTCTGGGTAGATACCAGCAGCAAGAGGCCCCTAACCATACTTTCCTGCACTGTCAACGGTGGGCCATCTGTGCTGTATGGATTCATTCTAAACACACAAAGGGAAGAGTGGGAAGCTTCAGAAGGCAAAGAACCATAGTCTATAATAATCCTTTCTTCATGCTTTTATAGATTATTGGCTTCCCATGTGCTTTCCTCTTTTCTTCACAGCTGCCATCACCTGCCTTGTCTTTCCTACTCTACCAGTCTGAAAGTGGCTGAAATGGGCTCAGGGGACCAGTATCATGTATAGGTCCCAGGGCCCTGGAGGTCTTGGTGATTGATACAAATAGAATTGGAGTGCCTAAAGCTGTCGTTGCTGGCCACCTGGAACATGGGCAAGTTGAGCTAGCTACAAGTTACAGGGTTGGGTAGGACTCCTTCTGCAGACTAAGCTGCTGGCCTGTCCACGTCTCTCCCTTTTCACAGATGTCAGGGAACAGCTCCAGCCTGTTGTCACTTGTTCTCCACAGCAGCTGCCACCTATGCCATATCTTTAGCCTAACACTCATGTCTGTGTTACTCTCCCTTTGCTGACAGGTGCCAGGATTCCTATCCACCATTCTTTCTTCACAGCTGCCATCACCCATCCTGTTCCTCACTCTAGTCCTAATTCTTGATTTCAGCTATGTCCCCAACCCTCTTTTCTTACTATTCCTAAAATAAATTAATAGACTCTTTCCCATTAATAGTTTTACTGCTAACTGCTAAGGAGAAACAAACATGAGTCAAATGGAAAGGAGTTAGGAGAAGGCAATTTAGAGACATGGGTGTCTCATGAGTTCTGGATTTGAAATCTGGTTCACACTGGCATGTGACTGAGGTCTTTCCCTGACTCCCTTCTTGGAGAGTCCTAAGGAAGTCTTTATTTTCTCATTCTCTTAGCCTTTCTTTTGCCCTGGTTAAAGAGGATAGCCATCTTCCCTATTTCAATCTACTTGGGGTACAGTGCTCAGGAAAGCTTTACTGAGCAAAGAGTTGCTACCCTTCAGGAGAAGGCTGCCCTCTTAATGCCTCCTTCTTTCCCCAATTCCTCCCTGCATCACCAGCTCTGTCCACCACTAGGCCCCTGCTGCCCTCCATTTGCCAACATGATATGGAGGTCTTCCCTGACAGTGGGCTTCACATAGGAAGTAGAGGGAAGTATTTAGCCATTAATTCATCACCAATTGGAAGGTTCTATGTGTTAGGCTAAATGTAAACATCCTTTAGCAAGCAATGGGGAACCACAAATGACTCTGGACCAAGGAGTGACAATAGAAAGTACTTTTCATTATGCACAGCTACTTAAGAAATATTTGGATTAATGTACACATAAGTGAATGGATGATCTTGTGAATTGGGGAGATAATTTTAGCAAATGTATGAGAAACTAAGGGAATTTATAAAAGCCACTCTAAGGGCTAGTGCTGTGGCATAGCAGGTAAAACTGCTGCCTGTCATGCCGGCATCCCATGTGGGCACCAGTTCAAGTCCCAGCTGCTCCACTTCCAATCCAGCTCCCTGCTAATGTGCCAGGGAAAGCAGTGGAAGATGTCCCAAGTCCTTGGCCCCCTGCACACATGTGGGAGACGTGGAAGAAGCTTCAGGCTCCTGGCTTTGGATTGGTCCATCTCTGGCCATTGCAGCCACTTGGGGAGTTAACCAGCAGATGGAAGACCTCTCTCTGCCTCTTTCTCTCTGTAACTCTTTCAAATAAATAAATAAATCTTTTTTTAAAAAGCCACTCTAAAATATGGACTTAAACAATATGCTGAAGTAGGGAAAGTTAACCTCTACTTTCACCCTGTAGGACTGTCTTTCACCTGACTGGTGCAAGTCCAAACCCTAGCCCCTTTGGCTGCATTCTATGACTAAGATTTGCTCACCATGGTCATTACCCAGCACCAAAAATACTGATACCAATTTAAGGCATTAACCTCCTAAAATGTGACAAACAATAAATCGTGATAGAATTTATGCCACAGTAAGTCTATGGGGGGGATATAATCTAAGATAGGAGCATTCTGGTATCATCTGAGAGACCCAACGCCAGCTAAGTTCAGCCCCAAAACTCTTAGAGAAGCTTCCCCATTTCACAAGTAGGCTCAAACAAATAGGATTGATTCAGAAGCTTGGGAATCCAGAGACCTACTTAAATGGAGAAGACCTCCTCAGCTGGGAAAGGCATGGCTAGCCCAGAACAGCATTCTGAGAAAGAGAAACCCAGGGGAAACCCAGCAGCCTGCACAAGCCTCTGGGCTGATGGATCCAGGCTTACTGAAGATGCAACTAAGCCAATGCTATCAGGAGCTACCATCACCCCAACTTATAGCCCAACATCTACAAACCATCCCACAAGCTGCATTTGTCTTCTTGAATTTTCTTCCTCTTCTAATCCCTTAAACTGCAGGCTCCTTGAGGGTAGAGACGGTTAAGTTTTGTCCACTGTTTCAAAGTCTTAACCCATATCCTTTTCCTTTCAGGAACCATTCTAATAAATAAACTCCAGGCTCATCTTTGATCATCATAATGACATCAGAAGTGATAAACATCATTATTAAAGACTACTGACAATTAATTTCTTGTTTTTCTTCTTGGGAAATGCTGCTTTCTGGATGAGAAAGAGAAGGTTGAGCAGAGTTGCAAGGCTGGAGAAGGTAGGTGACCTCGTGATTCTACTGTTTCACTTAATTACTCTAGGATAGAGTTTTGAGCATGATTAGGAGGGTGTGATGCTTTTCTTATGAGAAATGGAGGAAGACATCCAGATCATCCTTTTTTCCATGTCGTCTGCTTATAACTTCACACTCAGTGAGGGGCAAGTCAATTGAAAAGGTAAGTCCTCTGAGTTCTACTTTGGGATCTGAATTCTTTATGGATCCAGAACTTGAAGCATGTTTTTAGGGATGGATGGGAAGACAAAAAATCACAGAACCAATACAGAAGGAAACCTGAGGTCCATAGAGTTCGACTGACATTTCCAAGGTCTTAAAGCAAGCCAGTGACAGAGCCAGGACTACATCAAAGTCTGCCAACTCTCAGTTCAGTGCTCTTTCCACTGCAGTAGCTAGCTATGGCAAAATTTTCATTTTGCCCTTTGTAGGAGGAGAAATGAAAAAAAGTTAGGGAGCAGAATATTAACTTCTTTCCTTCTTTATAGGCTTCAGTAACCTCTGTTGTTCTCACTGTGGCTGCCATCCCCTTCCATAGAAAGTTGGAGCATAAGCCAATTAGTCTTGAATCAACTCAGGTTCCCTATCAGGGCTGGTGTAGTCCCCCTGCATGTGGCTCAGGATCTGTTGGTCTGTAAACAGGCGGAAAGCAATCTGCTCACACTCCCGCTTGATCCCACACTCAAACAAACATGCAAACAAGCCTTCCTCCTCCAGAACAGCCAGATCAGAGTAGCCACAGGGTCCACAGTGCAAGATCCAGGGTTGGGACCAGCAGGCAGTGTCCAAGGGGTTCTGGTTGAGGTAGATGCCTAGGTTGACCCTCCGTTTCTTACTGGCAGGGTGTGAATACAACAGCCATGACTCTGCTAGCTGTCCAGCTTCCTCCTTCAGCCTCAGTGAACTGTCCAGCAGAGGACTCTTCTGAATGGTGGGAGTATGTTTGCCACTAGGGATCTGGCTCCTATGTGAGATCTCTGGAGGCTGGAAACTCACCACACTGCCTTGGCAGCCATGTGGAGGTTCACAGAGTTGTGGGCTCAAGACCTGTCTCTGAAAGCATTCACCATGGTCAGTGCTCAGAGCCTCTGCCCGGCATCTGTAGGGTGTTCGGGCACTGCAATAGAGCACAGGTTGTCCATCCTTCCTAGGTATCTCTGCCACTTGACACTCCACTGTCACCATGGGCCTAATGAATCTGCCATAGTGCCATGAGCTCCCTAGGTCATCACTGTAAATCATTAGGGAATGAGGCCTGGTTTTGCATGGTAGCTGGAAGCAACGGAACCAATGAGGGATACAGTAGGCGTATGCAGGGATGACCAGCCTCCCTGATTGTAGCTGGATACCATGACCTGGGCCCACAGCAAATGTGGCCCAGTGCTTCACCTCTGAGCCAATGACCTCCTCAGTCAAGTCCCTCACCTCACTCCACGAACATCCAGCATCCTGACTGCAGATGAAGCAAAGGCGGGCAGCATTCCTGCCTGACACAATCTGTTCACGCTCGGTGACATGACCCTGCACACAGATGAAGAATAGGTACACGTGACCGCTCTTCCGCTCCCACACAGGACAGGGGTTCATGGTCCGATGCCCAGGTAATGTGGCTTCCATCAGTGGCTTCAGGGGACCCCACTAGACAAGGGGAAAGAAAGAAAAAAAAAAAAAAAAGAGGAGGTGTGAGATACTAATAGGAAGACATATGATTCATTAAAAGTATTAGGGCCCTGGCAGATGTTTGGCCTAAATATATGACACTAGTTGGGATGCCCACATCCCATATTGCAGTCACTGGGTTCACGTCCTGGCTTTGGGTCCTGATTTAAGCTTCCTGATAATGTGTACCCTGGGAGGCAGTGGTGATAGCTCAAGAACTTGACTTCCTGCCACCCATGTGGGAAACCTGGATGGAGGCCCCAGCTCCTGGTTTTGGCCAAGCCCAGACCCAGTCATTATAGGTATTTGGGAAATTGAACCAGTGGATGGGAGCTCTCCACATCTGTCTCTCTTCCCTCCCTCTACCTATCAAATAAAATTTTAAAATTTTCAAAAAATATGGTACACATATGTTTTATTTTCAGTACCTGGCACATGATAGTAGCTAAATACTTTTTTATAAAATACAAAAAGAAAAGGAAAGAAAGGAAGGAAGAAAAGATGGAAGGAAGGGAGAGAGAGAAAGAAAGGAAGGGAGAAAGAGGGGAAGGGAGGGAGGGAAGGAAGGAGAGAGGGAGGGAGGAGAAAGAAACAGAAACAAAGACAGAGGAAGACATTTCCTTTCATATATATACTGATGATATGAAAATACTTCCATAATATACTACTGAATAAACAAAGCAAAATAGGGAACAGTGTATGTAGTATGCTTGTTCTTACATAAGAAATGTAGAAGAAAGGAACTTCTAGTTACAACAAACTAATTAATTGGACCAACCCTTCCACTGAGAACTTGAAAGAATATATGAAATATTAAAACAAAAAATGTATGTTTGAAAACACCAGAGAGAAAATAAGGCAATGATGAATTATAGTCCAAGAACTAAGAGCTCATTCATATTAGCCTGCTGTTTCAACTCCCTTTTCTTCTAATAATCCCTACTGATTCTCAAAGATGTCACTGAAAGGTTGAGAAACCAAGTGATCCATTTGATAACCTTTTGAGGGTAGGAGGACAAAAACCAGGCCCTGGTAAATGCTACATGATTTGAGATGAAGCCTTAAAGGGCTAAATCCTAGGAATAAAGACGGAACCAAAGCAGACCAGCCCCTTCAACAAGCACTCTAGCAAACTTGCTGGCATTATCTACTGCTGTGAATATACACACCTGTGATACTTCAGTAGCTCCATTCCTAAATCTATATCTAACAAAAATGCACCCCATAGTACCAAAAATGCATACAAGAATATGCACAGCAGAATTATCTCTACTCATAATAATTAACCGAAATAGCCAACAGAATAGATCAGTTGTGATATACTCATACAATGAAATTCATTCAACAATGAAAATCAACAAGTCACAGATATATACAATAATTTTGACAAACTGCAAGATAACAAACAAAAGAAGTCAGTCAGAAAAAATATATAGATTAAAAATAAGCAAAACTAAACTCTACAGCTATACATTAGCATAGTAATTACCTCTGGGAAGGAAAGAGGGGCCATAAGAGAAGCTTCTCAGGCGCCAGCACTGTTCTGTTTCATGGGATCTATTTCATGGGATACTGCTAGTGAACTTGACGGGCAGTGTGTTCACAATGATGGCTTTGTCATAATTCACTGAGCTCACATGCATGTTTTGTGTGTCTGACATTTATGTTTTATGCAAATGTTATTAATTCACATTTTAAAAGTTCCAGAAAGGACTATTCAGAAGATATAATTGTTTTTCTTTGCTTCTGTATGAAAGACACCCAAGAAACAATAGACAGTCTATAGGAGACAGGGAAATCGGAATAGGATGTACAGTCATTTCTGTATCTGCAGGGGATTGGTTCTAGGACACCTCCGCCCCCATCCCATGGATACCAAAATCTTAAAAATGGTTAAGATATAGGGCTGGCACTGTAGCATGCCTCCACCTGCAGTGCCAGCATCCCATATGAGTGCAGGTTCATGTCCTGGCTGCTCCTCTTCCAATCCAGCTCTCTGCTTATAGCCTGGGAAAGCAGTAGAAGATGGCCCAAGTATTGGGACCCTGCACCCGTGTGAGAGACCTGGAAGAAGCTCCTGGCTTCAGATCAGCCCAACTCCATTTGGGGAGTGAACCAGCCAATGGAAGACCTTTCTCTGTCTCTCCCTCTCTCTGTCTGTAACTCTACCTCTCAAATAAATAAATAAAATCTTTTTAAAAATGATTAAGATGGTAAATTTTATGTTAGATATATTTTTCCACAATTAAAAAATTTTAAGAACAAATGTAAAAAAAAAGTGAAGGTTTTTAACTGACTTGCTACACAGTATTTAAGATAGATTTAAGATAGTAAATTTTATGTTAGATATATCTTTCTACAACTTAAAAATTTTAACAAAATGTAAAAAAAAAAAAACTTGGAGGTTTTTTTTTTTTTTACTGACCTTCTATACAGTATTAATCAGCTGTGTAATGAAGCTCCCCAGAAAGTAAATACCATTTTGTATCAGGCTTAATACAAAGATACAAGATGGAATAATCCACATCGCTGCTGAGATGGTCTGTCTATCCTTGAGGTCTAAAGTCCAATTCTGAGTTATCATACTTTGAATACGGACACTGAAATCCATGACTAGTTCCCAAGAACATTCATCACAAATCAGGACTGTGGCCTAAGTCTCTAGAAGAACTGAAACTGTTTAGCCCAGAATACAGAAGACTTACTGGGCACGAACTCTGCTTCCAGGTATCTCAGGAAGCTGTTCCATGGGATTTTATCTGTACTATGTACAGACTGACTTGACAGCCCCAGAAGGTAGAACAAGACCAACGTGTCATTATAGAGAAGCAAAGGTTATCTCATTTAATTAAAAAAAAAAAGGCAGGTATAGGTTAAGCTGCAGTTTGGGATGCCTGCATCCTATATTAAGAGTGACTGGGATTGAGTCCCATCTCTGCTTCCAATCCAGCTTCCTACTAATGTGCAGGCAGCATATATTGGCCCAAGCACATGGGAGACTCAGGTGGAATTCTTGGTACCTGGCTTTGGCCTGGTTTAGCACTGGTTCTTACACGTATTGGGGGAGTGAATCAGCAGATGGAAGCATGTTCTCTTGTTCTGCCTTAAAAAAAAAAAAAAAAAAAGACTTATTTGCCATTGGATTCTGTTCCTTGTTTAAAGGTTTCTACAGTCAGATCTTTTTATGAAAAGTGACTGATGTTGAATTGTTACTCTGTAATTTGTTATAATTTGTTATTAATTACATTTTACAGGTGATATAACAGGAAGTATCCAAGGTCACATAACCAGTAACTGGTAGGTCTTAGACTGACTCCAAAATCATGCTCTTAACCACCACTAAGCTATTAGTAGCTACCAGTGGAATACAGAGGATTTCTATGTTGAGAAAGAAGTTTGGCTAACGAGTCTTCTCAAGATTCTACAGGCCAGCGCCGCGGCTCACTAGGCTAATCCTCCGCCTGCGGCGCCGGCACCCGGGGTTCTAGTCCTGGTCGAGGCGCCTGATTCTGTCCCAGTCACTCCTCTTCCTGTCCAGCTCTCTGCTGTGGCCCGGGAGGGCAGTGGAGGATGGCCCAGGTCCTTGGGCCCTGCAACCACATAGGAGACCAGGAGGAAGCACCTGGCTCCTGGCTTCAGATCGGCACAGCATGCCAGCCGTAGTGGCCATCTGGGGGGTGAACCAACGGAAAAAGGAAGACCTTTCTACCTGTCTTTCACTAACTCTGCCTGTCAAAAAAAAAAAAAATTCTACAATCAAGTAAATCAAAGAATGAGCATAAATAAAACAAAGAGAAGCAAGAATGAATTAAAGTGGATGTTCTTGTGAATATATGACTACTTGGTAGTGAGGTTATGTACAGATGTGGTTTGTTAAAAAGTGAGGTAACATGACCAGAGGGAACACCTGCTTAGAGGACATGAAAGAGCCAGAACTTCAAGCTCCATGGGTTGCAGGGCTGGGCCTCTGTGGAAGGCAGTTACTCAAGCAGAAGTCAGGGCCTGGGAAACCGCAGGGAAAAGCAGGGGTTGGAAATTCCCTAAATGAAAAATGTCCCCATTGGGAAATGGAACCAATGTCATCAAGAGCGAGGACAGGGGCTGCTGGCAAGGCCTGCATCCAACAGAAAAGCATTTGTACCATAGCAGCAGAATGCATTCATTGCAAAACTTTAATGGTGTGATTTCAGACATCTATAGGTAGAAAAGCTGGGCAAGTTAGAGGGGATTAAAGTGCCTATTACAAAGGTATATATAGAAAGAGATAGAGATACAGCTATATATATTTTACAAAACCACTATCTCATTTGATCTTCACTTCAGCCAGCTCTGGGAGAGAGGAAAGCAACAATAGGAAATATGAGATTTGAAATAACCCTGCAGCTCCCAGACCAACAGCAGTCACCATTCTTTCTCTACTACAAATACAGTACAAATATACTACTTAAGGGCAAACTCCAGGTCTGCCACTCATCAGATGTTATGCCCAAAGCAAGTTACTTAATTTTCAGACCCAGTTTCCTCCTGTGAAATGGGGATACTAACATGGACCTCTCCTAAAGCATTCAGCAGTGGAAGCCACAGTGTGGTCGTCACTGTCATTCTTCTGTCATTGACTAAATGAACACATTACTTACCTCTTAGAACACAAGGATCCCTCACCAGCAAAACTGAACTAGCAATGCTTACTTCCCGGGGTGATTTACAAAGGTTAGCGGCAATAGAAATGGAAAGCAATCTCACGTTAGCTGAATCTGAGTGGAGCATGGAAGCCTCTGGAAATTGAGACTGAGTCTGAAGTGTGCTCCTACTTTTGCATTATAACTGCATGACCTTGAATGAATGATAACCCCTCAGAGCCTCAATTTCCTCATTTGTAACACAGGACTTACAATAGATGCATGACACAGAGATGCTGTGAGGATCCAACGTGCACACAATAAGCACTCAACGAGAGCCATTGTTTGTACCGCTTTTTCCTCCAAAAACCTCACACAAGGCTTTCTTGCACTGAAGGGAAAAAGCACAGACCCTGATGTACTCTGAGCTCTGTGAAAACTGAAGCCCAGGCCCAGATCTGGGATAAGGAGTCACCTGCACCGAATGCCCAGTCCTCAACCCTCGCCTCAGCACCAGGTGGAGAGCATCCTCATCCCTGCTCGTGGAACGCTTCTCTGCAAAGGCCAGGAAGGTGTGGGCAGGGGGGACGTAGAGCAGGGCTGGGATCCGGTAGGTAATCCCTCTCTTGTCTTCCTGCTGGAACAGAGGACTGTTGAAGGAGCACGCTGTCACTTCTTCCATGACCTCTGTAAGGACAGGAGGCAGCTCAATGTGTATGCATACCCAGATGCTGGCCTGCATAACAGGTCTCTGCTCTATCATTCCACTTCTAGAGAGCACAGGGGAGGCACAGGTGCACCCAAGTGTTTATTTTTTTATACAAAGGCATCATAATGGTCTCAACAGCACAAAGCAAACAATACACATTCTCAGGTTAACAAATCTCTTCTTCAGACTCCAGAGGGTATCCTACAGAGCCTGCGTCAAGTGTATCTGTATCCAGAGGGGCTCTGCATTTGCCTTTGTCAAACATTCAGGGCTATACCAGCCAGGGATGGTTTTTGATATCAGTTTATTGGTGTAAGGTTCCCAGGCCATTCAGACAATATAAATAAAAACCCAGCTAGATCCCTATGAGTAATGCCTGCCTGTGCTTAACAGTTCTCCAGGGAAACCTTTTCCCTGTACTGGAGCCTAAGATCAAATGCAACCTTTTATGTCAGCAGGAAGAGTTCCCTGCCTTGTCTACCCTATCAGAGTGTATAGATTATCATGGGACCTAGTTTCACATAGGGCTCTCAGTTCTTTTCAATTATTATTATTATTATTTTTTTGACAGGCAGAGTGGATAGTGAGAGAGAGAGAGACAGAGAGAAAGGTCTTCCTTTTTGCCATTGGTTCACCCTCCAATGGCCGCTGCGGCCGCTGCATCTCACTGATCCGAAGCCAGGAGCCAGGTGCTTCTGGTCTCCCATGCGGGTGCAGGGCCCAAGGACTTGGGCCATCCTCCACTGCCTTCCCGGGCCATAGCAGAGAGCTGGCCTGGAAGAGGGGCAACCGGGATAGAATCCAGCACCCCAACCGGGATTAGAACCCGGTGTGCTGGCGCCGCAAGGCGGAGGATTAGCCTGTTAAGCCACATGCGCCGGCCAGGGCTCTCAGTTCTAACTAGAATCTAACCCATGCGGACCGGCAGCTTTATTTGCTGTGACAACAGGCCCCTTAACACCCACACTTCTGGGTGAGGGCAGCAAGCTTGCAGGGCTGTGGAAGGCAGGTGAAGGAGATGTCTGCTCTGGTGCTCAGTTTGTTCTTGGCTTCAAGTCCCTTAGGATTTCTTACTTTCTGGCAAATTCAGCTACAAGGGGTTTATTATAATTTATCCGTCATTTGACAGCAAAGTCAGCTTGTCACAAAGCTGACAATGAAGGTCTCCCAGTACTCTTCTCAAAGAAAACTGGTGTTCTGCTTCTCTGAGGCCCAAAAAGGAAGTCAAGCAGACAAAACCAAGCTTAGAGTTGTTTTTTCCCTCAGACTACCTGTCATCCAAGCCCTACCTTTTTTAAAAATATTTATTTATTTATTTGAAAGGCAGAGTTACAGAGGGGCAGAGGGCGGCGACAGGCGGGGGGGTGGGGTGGGGGGTGGTGTGTCTTCCATTTGGCTGCAATGGCTGGAGCTGTGCTGATCCAAAGCCAGCAGCCAGGAGCTTCTTCCAGGTCTCCCATGTGGATGCAGGGGCCCAAGGACTTGGGCCATCTTGTACTGCTTTCCCAGGCCACAGCAGAGAGCTGGATCAGAAGTGGAGCAGCTGGGACTCAAACCGGCACCCATATGGGATGCCAGCACTACAAGTGGCAGCTTTACCTGCTATGCCACAGCGCTCAGCCCCCAGCACTATCTTACAAATTATTTAAATGTGATCAGGATGTAAACACTAGCTTTAAGGCCTTCTTCATTCATTCAATAAATATTTCTAGGTGCCTGAAGGCCATAATGTGGGTGTTGAGATGGAAAGAATCAGAGGTCCCTGCTCTCAAGAAACCCACATCCAGCCAGCATGTGCCTAGCAGGTTAAACTACCACCTGCGATGCCCGCATCCCATATGGGTGCCAGGTCTTAGGAGTGCTGATTTAAGATTCGGCTGCTCCACTTCCAATCCAGCTCCTTGCAAATGTACCTGGGAAAGGGGCAGAAGATGGCTCAAGTCCTTGGGCCCTGCATCCACATGAGAGACCCAGATGAAGCTCCTGGCTCATGGCTTTGGCCTGGCCCAGCCCTGGCCATTGCAGCCATTTGGGGAATGAACCAGCAGATGGAAGTTCTTTCTATGTATACCTTTCACTGTCTCTGTAACTCTGGCTTTCAAATAAATCAAATCTTAAAAAAAAACAAAAACAAAAACAAACAAACAAAAAAACACCTCTGTCTCTCCCTTTTTGCCACCCTGCCTTTCAAATAAATTATTAAAAAAAAAAAAAAAAAACTGTGAGCAGAGATGTGACTGTAGGAGTTCAGCAGAGTACAGGCCTTGGAAGGCTTTGCCACCTTGTTCAGTGTTATCCCACATACAGGGAGTCACTCAAGAGTTTGGACAAAGGAATAGTCTGATCATTTTAGACTGATCTCTCAGGCATCTTTCTGGGCAGTGACCCATGGGACAAAGGTACACTGCTTTTAGCCACAGCCTACTAGTGATGGTCAAGTCAAGCATCAAGAATCAAGAATTAAGAATCAAAGAATGATTCATTTAGTACTTGTTTCTACCTTAAGAGAGAATTGGAGGCTACAGGGACTGGGGGAAGTGGTTTCATTGCATTCAGAAGAGAGGCCTCCCCTTACTGCAATGCTGGACTGTTAGCACAGGATCACAAGATAGGTGAGGTAGATGGCCTTCTTCACACGATACTACAGCATGCCTCATTCCCTCCAGTTGGCCTTTCCTGCCAAGAAAGGTCAGGCTGTCTTTCATGTAAACATCTGGCCCTGAGCCAGGCTGCTGAAATGGTTAACACCAGATTGGGACCAGGCAGGACGACATGCCCTTGTGCATGTTCTTTTCTTTTTTTTAAAGATTTATTTATTTTATTTGAAAGTCAGAGTTACACACAGAGAGGAGAGGCAGGCAGAGAGAGAGAGAGGTCTTTCATACTCTGGTTCCCTCCGCAATTGGTCACAATGGCTGGAGCACAATGCCCGGAGCTGCACCGATCTGAAGCCAGGAGCCAGGAGTTTCTCCCAGGTCTCCCACGTGGGTGCAGGGGCCCAAGGACTTGGGCCATCTTCTACTGCTTTCCCAGGCCACAGCAGAGAGCTGGATCAGAAGTGGAGCTGTCAGGACTCAAAGTGGCACCCTTATGAGATGCTGGCACTGCAGGCAGTGGCTTAACCCACTACGCCACAGCACCAGCCCCATGCATGTTCTTTAACTTCTTTCTGCTTCAGGATCCTCACCTATAAAATCCAGGAGAGTGGCTGACAGAATTAAACAGCTTTAAGAAGCTGTTATAAGTCCTATGACACAGCAAGAGAACAATATGACAATTATTTAGACTATCAAGCACTACATACTCTAGTTTTATTTCTTGACTCTTGTGAATGATAACAAAAATACAGTCATGGAGGCTGGCGCTGTGGCATAGTAGGTTGGGCCTCTGTCTGCAATGCGGCATCCCATATGGGCATCGGTTCAAGTCCCGATTGTTCTACTTCCAATCCAGCTCCCTGCTGGTAGCCTGGGAAGGCAATGGAAGATGGCCCAAGTCCTTGGGTCCCTGCACCCACGTGTTAGACCCAGAAGCAGCTCCTGGCTCCTGGCTTCAGATCGGCCCTGCTCCAGCTGTTGTGGTCATTTGGGGAGTGAACCAGCAGATGGATGACCTATCTGTCTCTCCCTCTGTCTGTAAGTCTGCCTCTCAAATAAATAAATAAATATTAAAAAAAAGTACAGTTATCTGTCACATAACCATGGGCCATACACACACAATGATAGTCCCATAATACTAGAGTGGAGCTGAAAAATTCCCATCACTTAATGATGTCTTGCCATCCTAGCAGCATCATACAATGCATTCATGTGTGTGCTGATGCTGGAGTAAACAAACCTACTGCATTGCTGATCATATAAAATTATGAGTATAGCACATACAATCACATATAGGACATAATACCTGAAATGATAAAAAAAAAAAAAAAGACTATGTTACTGGTTTATGTATTTACTGGACTGTACTTTCACTGTTATTTAGGTGTGCTCCCTCTACTTATTAAGAAGAGCTGGCTGTAAAACAGTGTGCAGTGATATACCCACAGTAGCCTTTTACATCTCACATTTACTGACTCTGATTGCATTACTTTCTCTTGTGCTTGTTTAGATTTTGTGTTTTGTTTCTCATGGCCCCAGAAGCAACAGTCTATACAATTTGTATACTCCACATAGCCTAGCTGTGTAGTATGCTCTATCATCTACATTTGTGTAAGTATACACAATGACAAAATTATCTAACAATGCATTTTTTAGAAGGTAGCCCTATCATTATATGCTTCTGTAATAGTAACCAGTATTCCACTTCTTAAAAGCATTTAAATCCCTCTTTACCTCTGGGAGAGATCATATTTTAAGCTCTTATAAGTGTTCACACTTTTTTTAATGAGTTATACCACACAATTAGTCATCAGCAAACACATGACTATTAGTTAACATATAGTTCACTAATATATGTTAATAGTCCCAGTTCTGCTGGGGCTAAGAAGAATGGGGCACAGGACAGGCAGGGAGTGGGATGGAAGGAGTAGGGAGATCACTAATGGAGAAGCACAACTTGTCCTAAGGACTGGATTCATGGCCCAGTCCTAGTTCATATCATTCGACCTCGTGCTGGTTACTCAACCTCTCCCTTGCTTGTAAAACATAGATAATACATGCTTAGGAGGATCAACATGAAGAACTACTTCAAAGAGCTTCATAAACTTTAAAGCACTGTATAATAATAGTCTGTAATAATTACAATTTTTGATGTCTTCACAATTGCACTTAGGGCTCTGCTACTGCTCTAACAACTAGTTATTATCATTAATGTTTATGAATTATGATTATGCTGATCATGTGGAGGACAGTATAATTGGTGGCTTTGGCATTGACACCCAAACTATTTCATGCAATCATGCGCTGGGAACTAGGGACAGAGAAGAATCGGCTATAGGTCTGCTTTGGACTTGTTCATATTGATGAATAATTCAAATTCGTAATTGCTGCTCCATAAAATTACCTTCCAATTAAGTCCTGCCTGTCCTCTTGCTGGGCCAGAATATTATGTGGCATGGGCTCTGAAGTCTGACTTGGCTTTGATGCTTATTAGCAAGTCACTTTACCATTGAACGCCAATTTCCTCACCTGGAAAATGGGATTAATACCACCTATTTCAGGCTAAAATCACGATGTAATTCCACACTTCATAGTTTTCCCAGTGAGCCTCCAGTGAGGCCCAAAAGGAGGCCTTTTTCGTTCACTCCTAACAATTAACATTTAGAGAACACCTGCCACGTGGAAGATCTTTGAAGATCCAGGAGTCTAAACCCCTCTTGGTACGTTTGGGAAACTCAGGCCCATGGAGGTGGACATTTTTGAATAAGGCTTCTTGGTGGCAAAGGCTGGACCCAGTCCCAGGTCTCCCAAATTCCAGCCGCTTAGGGCTCTCTCCGCCGCCTACAGACCCCTCTCTAGTTAGAGGCGTTTCCCCAGTCAGCTCCCCTCCATCTCTGCGATTCTAATTCCAAGGTATAAATCTGGCTTCAGGGGGAAGAACACAAGAAATGGAGCAGCCAAAAATAGTCTCCAGCTGTCAGATCCTAGCTGGCAGGGCGGCTCTGACTCGAAATTCCCTGGCGACTGGATTTCCCAGACGCAGGCGGCGCTGCTCAAACTGTCCCCAGAGCCACAGGGCCCCAGCTCCGAGGGAGCCCTCCTGACTCCCTGCTCGGCTCACCTGCCCCGGCCCCTGGCTCCTCGGGCTTTCTGGAGACAGAGCTGGGCGCAAGGGGCTCTTCCATGGGCGCAGGGACAAGTCTTCAAGTCTCGGCCACCGAAGCTCCGGAGAACGACCCGCACGGAGGCTGGGAGATGAGGGCAGCGCAGCGAGCGACGGGGACAGAGGAGGACAGGGAGAAACACTGAGAACAGCCCGGAGAAGCGGCGAGCAGGCAGCGACTGAGAGCAGGGCGACAGGGACCCGGAGCCCGACAGGGAGACCAGCGGGGACTGGAGGCCGCGCGGTGGCCGCTGGGGCCAGCAGTTGGCTTCCCGCGGGAGCCCGCCCCGCCCCTGGGACCGCCCCGGCCGTAGCCCCGCCCCCTCGCGCAGCCTCGGACGTCCCCCCTCGCTCGCGTCGCCCGCGACCGCGCTTCCATCTATTGGTTGCCGGCGGATAGGTATCACCGCCTAAAACTTCCCTGGACAGCCTGAGAGGCTAGCAAAGGTTCCGAGCTTCAGAGGGAGCTCTACAAAAGGGACCAGAAGGTAGGGAGCACCGCAGAAAACACAGATTTGTACTGTATATGTAATTTATCTTATATGTGTGTTTACACACCTTTACACGTTTTTGTCATAAGGCACCGAGACCATTCTGTCACGGAAATTAAATTCCTTCTGCCTCCCAAAGCGGAAAAGACTGAGGTCACTTAGTTGGAGCCACCTACAGCGTAAAGCAATCAGGGAAACACGGATTAAGCGGGGGAAAGACTTCTAATTTAGGGGACATCGAAATGAAAACTTTGGTAACTTGGCATGCATGATGGAATTTCTTTGGTGCCCTAAAGAAGGAGCTCACAAAAGGGCAGGGTTTTCGCCAAAGAACACAAGTCAACCAGAATACAACCTGATGTGTTTGTCTTAAAAACAAACAAAGACTAACCCGGTCTTTTCAGTGCTTCATTCCAAGGCTAAGGCTTTGCCATGGGGATCAGTGGATTCTGCTTTCCTGTTGTGATGGACACTGGGAACAAGTCCCAGATTCCCCTTCAGTGAAGTCATGTTGCCTCAGTAGTGGGAGTACTGTCAGGAGTCTTTAGCTGTCATGTGCTTCAGAGATTGCTGCAGCTACAGGAAGCTGCTTCATCCCAAATCATGCTCTTTCCCACGTTGGCCCAAGTTTAAACCCAATATCTAATATGAGGACATAGAGGCCTGGCCATTCTGGTCCAACTCAGCTTCAGAGCAACCCACACAGTCAGTTAAGATTGTCAGTGCAGAGCAGACGTTTGACCTAGCAGTTAAGACGCTGCTCAGGATGCCGGATTCCTTATCAAAGTGCCTGGGTTCGAGTCTTAGTCATACTCTGGATTCCAACTTCCTGCTAATACATACATCATCAGCAAGTGATGGATGGCCCATGTACTTGGGTCTCTGCTACCCATGTGGGAGATCTGGATTGAACTCTAGGTTCTCAGTCCCAGCCTGGCCTAGCCCTGGCTGTTGCAGGTGTTTGGGGAGTGAATCAGTAGGTGGGAACTCTCAAGTAAATAAATAAGTGAAAAATTTAAAAGAAAAGGTTGTCCTTGGGCCTACATCATATCAACTCCCTCTGCCCTGTTAGAGCATTGGTTCCCTTCCACAGCATTGGTTCCAAGAGTACTACTTCGTAGGCACCTTGCCAAGCTCCATCTTAGCTGCTTCCTGGGCAGCCCAACCTGAAATACCTGAATAGCAGTGACTAGGTTATCTGTAGGCTGGCTCCAAATCTTTTAGTTTATTTTCCACACTCAGAGCACTGGTCTAGGGTCCCTGGTCAGTGTATTAGGGGTCCTCAGAAGAGACCACATCGGGTAATCTGCCTGGTTCTTTTTACTGCTTGGGCCGGGGGGCTTTTCTATCATAATTTGACCGACTGTCATGAAAACTTAAGATTCAAACCTAATTGGAATCTGAAACCATCTACCTATCATTTTCATACAGAAGATCACACAGAAGTCGGTAGAAAGGGAAAATCGCTAAGAAAGGGAAACTAAAAGCAGAGAGGAAACCAGACTGTTAAGGCTGAAACCAAGTACATGAGGGCGATTCCTAAAAGTTAAGCAGCCATAAATCATGTCACCTCTCTACACATATATATATATATATATTTTGACAGGCAGAGTGGACAGTGAGAGAGAGAGACAGAGAGAAAGGTCTTCCTTTGCCGTTGGTTCACCCTCCAATGGCCGCCGCGGCTGGCGCGCTGCGGCCAGCACACCACGCTGATCCGATGACAGGAGCCAGGTGCTTATCCTGGTCTCCCATGCGGGTGCAGAGCCCAAGCACTTGGGCCATCCTCCACTGCACTCCTGGGCCACAGCAGAGAGCTGGCCTGGAAGAGGGGCAACCGGGACAGAATCTGGCACCCCGACCGGGACTAGAACCCGGTGTGCCGGCGCCACAAGGCGGAGGATTAGCCTAGTGAGCCGCGGCGCCGGCCCTAGTTATATATTTTAAAATTGATGAAGTAACACTTTTAAAAGGGAAATAAATGAAACATAATTGTTGACGAATAATATATATTCCTATATATAAATTCTCCACTATGACTACACTAGGCAGTATAATGAAGCAGTCAGATGCTTGTATCTAAACACAGGGTCACCATGAATTTGATAGCTCTGAAAGCAATGCTGAGGAAATCACATACACTCGCAGTCCTCAAGCATGTCTCTTAGGAAGCAGGTATATTATTACCCAAGGTTCTTACCCTTCAAGTCTGATAATGCTAATGTGTTTTTTATCTCTCCCCTATAGGATTAGACTCATTATCAGGTGGCAGACTTGCTTGATAATGTACATTTTATTGGCCACCTTCTTGTGTCATTTCCCCACTTTTTTACGGTGGTCCCTGCATCTCCCAAATACAGTATTGGCATTCAGACCTTGGTCTCAGAGTCTGCCAATGGGAGAACCCAAACTAAGGCCCTTACACTAGAAAGAGCTGAATATTAAAGAGCTAAGGATCTGACTTAATAACTTAAAAAAGAACAGAATAACCCCCCAAGAGTAAAATGGAAATGATGAAAATAAGAGCAAAAATAAATAAGAAAGAAAGGTAACAAGAGGGAGGTATCAAAAAAGGCAAATATTATTTGAGAAAACTGGAAAGACCCACTAAGAAAAAAAATGGAAACAGCAGAGATCAGAGATAATCAAAGAATGCTTACAAACGCCATTGAGTAAGTTGGAAAATCTAGATAAAGTGAACATAGCTTTAGAAAAATAGAAGTTTTGGGGCCTGTACTGTGGTATAGCAGGTAAAGCCACTGCCTGCAGTGCCAGCACCCATATGGGCACCAATTCAAGTCCTGGCTGCTCCACTTCTGATCCAGCTCCCTGCTATGGCCTGGAAAAGCAGTAGAAGATAGCCTGAGTCCTTGGGCCCCTGCACCCCCCCCCCCCCCCCCCGCATGGGAGACCCGAAAGAAGCTCCTGGTTTCTGGCTTCGGATTGGCCCAGCTCCAACCATTGTGGCCAATTGGGGAGTGAACCATTGGATAGAAGACCACCCCCCTCCCATCTCTACCTCTCTCTGTAACTCTGACTTTCAAATAAATAAATAGATCTTTAAAAAAAAAAAAAAAGAAAAAGAAAAATAGAAGTTACAAACTGACTCAATAAGATATGGCAAACAGGAAGTTCTACAACTTTTTTTAATCATTTAAAACTCTATCCACAAAAAATTACAATCAGTCCAACCAGCTTTTTGAGTTCCACGAAACATCCGAGGACCAAATAATTCCAATCTTATTTTCCCTTCACTAATTGTGTGAATGCAAATTGTTATAATCACCTTGGAGAGAAATTTGGCAATAGCTAGACCAGCTGGAGATGTGTATCCTCTCCTACCCAGGAATCCCATCACTAGGTATTACCCATGTAAGAATGCTCATAGTAGCAAATTTGTAATAGTAAAGAATTGTAAAAGGCCTAAATGTCCATTAATAGAAAAAAATTGTTAATAATAGATAGCAGTAAAAAAGAATAAATTATAGCTTGAAATATCAAGATAAAGGATCTTCACAAACACAATATTGAGCAAAAAAGCAAATTGCACAATATTGAGAGAATTATACTGGCACCAAAGAGTTAACATAGCAGGTGCAAGACTACCATCCTTAGGAAGGCCTGCTTATAATGGTAGCTGACGCTGCAGACTGGGGCTTCAACCCGCTGTGCCACAGCATTGGCCCCAACGATCTCTATATTTAGAAGTGGAAAGATCTTGGCTCTAATCCTGACTTCCTACTTACAAGCTGAGTGACCTTGGCAAATTATTTAACCTCTTTGCCTCAGACTCCTCATCTGTAAAATGGGTACATTTGGCCTTCCTCTTCATTCATGACTCAGGTTAAATAGATTTTACTTCCAATGTTCATATCTACCAGGAATCCATATTAGAATAAGTACTCCTTTTCCAAACTCCTCAGCACTTTGTACCTCCTTCTATGGAGTTCAAATTGTACCTGAGTGTCTGACGCCATCACGAGATTGTAAGAAACTTAAGGGGTCAGAATTGTCTGATACAGGTTTTAGCAGAGTAGGACTTTGTAAAAGTCTGATGAAGGAAGAGGGATTCAGAAAGGTACTGAGAAAGCAATGTGATTGGACAGCAGACGTACAAGGGCACGTTGCAGAGTTTGCAGAAACGGAACTAAAAGGTGAGTTCATTGTAATGTAAAAGGTTTTGGAATCCATGCAGGTTTTTCATTATGTGCATCTTCCATGAACCTTTGAAGGTCTTTCATATGGATGGATTTCAAAAAAATGTTTGCACCAAAATAGCTATCTTTTAATTTGATCTTCCATGAACTGTTTGAAGTACCCTTGGGCACTTGCTGTGACAGAAGCTATGATGCTCTCAAGATATGGCTACTGCCAAGATCTGTGTTAAGTCTGAGATTTATCTAACCTTTAAATAAACAAGGTAGCCTGCCAGAACTTGACAGTTGCTGGCAGAAGATACCTTGTTACTGACGGTAATAACAGTAGCCAGAGTACCAGCGCTTGTGCCAGGTCCTGAACTCCAATCCCCACAGGGTGATAAAAGAAAGGCAGATACGTACACAAACAGTGGGGGAACCTGAAGCATTTATAATGAGCAGTAAGCCTGCCCTTTGCTCTAATTTAGAGACATGACATCTTCCAAGATTGTTTGCTGTACATTGTTAGTCTGGAACAAAGGCAATCAGCATCTTTGCAACATAAGCAGAGGTGCTGGAGACCCAAGGGGAATTGCCCCCCCCAATACTTTACATCTTTCATTTTGACACCATCTTAGCTCTTGATGAATTTTTGGTGACTATGCCACTCCATCTGTCACTGATTATTCTGACATAAACTGAGACCAAATCCATTTAGTCTCACACAGCAGTTAATTAAAGGCACCATAAGAACTTCAAGTAACAGGATGAGAACAATTAGTACTGACCTCACGCATGTCTAAGGATGGATCCAGTCAGAAGAATAAATAAACAAACCATCAGGATCTACCTTAGAAAGCCAGTGGCATTCTCAAATTTCTGTATTGACCCTGTACTTGGCCCAAGGCATAGCAGGATGTATTAGTGATTACAAGACTACACCTTGGTCCAGAAGGAGAGTTAGGAGCAGCTATCACCCATAACCATCTGGCCAGTGAGTTGAAGCTGACTTAAGCAGAGTCACTGATGACTTCAACTCAAGTCAGGAACAAAGTTCCTTATCAACATTTTTAATAGACAGAGTCAAGACAGGTATAACCAGCTGCAGAATGTGCATAAACCAATTTGTTACTCTTCCAGGAAGTCACTGCCAGTAACCAAGGGTTGCCCCGCTGTGCAGTGATCCCCAAAGTGGTCTCAAGGCTCCAGGATCTACAGATGGTATTTCCTTAAACACTTGAAGAAGGCTGCTATGACCCACCCCACGGGCTAAGGCACTATGTTCTCACAAGGGTTAATACCTGGCTTCCACACAAGTACACTCGTGGAGGCATTTAAGTTCCTGGCAAGTTCCTGATTGGTGGGACCTGTGTCATTTGGAGACACAGGTTCATGATGTCTCCAATGTGCCTCTTGGTAGGCCTTAAGAGTTCCCTGTTCACTTAGAATTGAGACCAGTCCCGTTTTTGGAAAGACTGCCTAAGGACAGTTAGTCTAACCTAATTTACAAGTGCATGTCACCAGCCAGATGGCATTTGTTCAGGTGCAAGAGTGGGTGTGCAGGAAACATCTGGAGGTTGTGACATGTGTTGTGTGAGAGGTACAGGAGCTTGATGTTCCTGATACACTTTGCAGTGAGAAGGGGAACAGCTGATAAACTGTAGTCAGAGTCATCTGGTGGGAGATGACAAACTCAGCAGTTAAGATCAAGGCGTATGCAATGTCTGGGAGAGTTACATCAGGCCATTTTCCTTATTGAGGGAGGCTCCAGAGGTAACTCTTTCCAATCATTGTGATCTAGGATGATGTCAGTACAAAGAGAAACCAGGTGGCTGACCTGGACTACAATATCAATATCAATGCTCAATCCCTCTTTGGGCAGCAATGTGAGGGTACAGCTATCAGGTTGGTCTTTGAGACCAGAGAGGCAAGAAAACACACTGTTCTCAACAAGTCAGGGCAGAACATGAACATTTCAAAACACATCTATATAACCACTCTGTCACTCTCTGATCATCACTCAGTAAGCAGCCAAGAGGAAGTGGTTGCTTTCCAGGGACAGCCAAGTACACTGCCTTATTAAAATGTATGAACCAGGATGAAGTAAGAACGTAGAGGCAGAAATCTGAGTCCATTTTTTAAAAGGCTATTCTGGCACTCAACAATACTAGATGCCTGTGAATGGAAGAAAGAGTGGAAAGGCCATCAAATGCCTGCCTTGATTGTCAGCCTGCTGTTAGAGGCTTTTGCAATAAAAGGTTATACCACTGTTGAACTAAAAATGGTCAAGAACAAAAAATATGACACATTAATTCCAAAACCACAAGGGTGAGGCCATCTTGTCCATTCCCTAAAGTTGTTCTAAAAGGACTGTTTCTAAAAATATGTAAATGCCCCACAAATATTAAATA
The DNA here is from genome assembly GCF_033115175.1 of Lepus europaeus. Classification (NCBI taxonomy): domain Eukaryota; kingdom Metazoa; phylum Chordata; class Mammalia; order Lagomorpha; family Leporidae; genus Lepus; species Lepus europaeus. The sequence goes on along the minus strand of NC_084833.1, from coordinate 64,407,909 downwards.
TACATTATCAGCTGAAATTTGGAAGTAATGAAAAACATTAATGACTGGTCCCAACTCATCAGTGGCTGTTTTGGAAGACTTATGTTGACACGAGGCAGGTGCGAGGAGCTAACAGGAGGATGTGATGGCTGCCAGGGTTTCCTAGGGAGAACGGTGCTGCCAATCCACTAGGAGGTAACAAGCAGCTCAGTGGCAATCAAAGGCCATTCAGTAGGTGTGTGTGAAAAGCTGGGTAGCCTCACACAGCGTGCCTCTGCCTAAGCTGGCAGAGGGCACTGTTTTGCTCATGTGAGGGGGAAACCATCCTCAACTGCCACTGTACAACAGGTGGGGGAACCCAAATTCTTCATCCAAACTGTTTCACCTGGTTTCTGGAGTAGGGGAAACATTGAATAGATTCTTACAGTCCAAGACATCTCAAAGTGGAGTGGGCCAGATGTTAAGGATTATGGTACTCATATTCCTCATACTATAATACCGTAAAGGATGTTTTACATATGGGTGTTTCTCAAAAAGATGCATTCTCTAAAATCACTCTAATGAAGAGACTTTGCTCTAGAGAAGAAATGGGATTTTCCCAAGATCACAAATTAGAGAGCTGGAAACCACCCAGGTCTCTCATCACTTAACTGAAGGCCTATTCCCCCCTCTCTCCATTGCCAAAATATTGGGGAGGGAACATATTTCTTACCAATAGGTAAATAGTTAAATTAAAAATTTATAATATGGAATATTACACTACTAAAAATGATTTTGACCTGTATATACACCAACAGGGAAAGTACTGAAGAAATATTGTTTAAAACACAAATTATAGGGGCAAGCATTGGCTTAGTGGTTAAAGTGCCTGCATCCTATCTCAGAGTGACTGTATTCAACTTCTGCATTTCAAGTCCAGCTTCCTAAATGCAGACCTTGGGACACAGCAGTGATGGCCCAAAGAGTTGGTTTTCTGCTACTCCTGTGGAAGACCTAGATTGAATTCTTAGTTCCTGGTTTCAGCCCTTGAATTGTGGGCATTTGGGGAGTGAACCAGTGGATAGGAACTCTGTTTTAGAAACCTAAAGAGTGGCCGGCGCCGTGGCTCACTAGGCTAATCCTCCACCTTGCGGCGCCGGCACACCGGGTTCTAGTCCTGGTCGGGGCGCCGGATTCTGTCCCGGTTGCCCCTCTTCCAGGCCAGCTCTCTGCTGTGGCCCAGGAGTGCAGTGGAGGATGGCCCAAGTGCTTGGGCCCTGCACCCCATGGGAGACCAGGAGAAGCACCTGGCTCCTGCCATCGGATCAGTGCGGTGTGCCGGCCGCAGCGCGCCTACCGCGGCGGCCATTGGAGGGTGAACCAACGGCAAAAGGAAGACCTTTCTCTCTCTCTCTCTCTCTCTCTCACTGTCCACTCTGTCAAAAAAAAAAAAAAAACCTAAAGAGTAAAGGCAAATTATAGGTCTTGCCAACATAGTGTTTGTAGAGAAGCAAAAACATGAAGCTACAGGTTTATACATGTAAAGATGTGACAGGGTGTCTAGGTTTAAGGTTTTCCCGTGGGACACAGCCTGCACGAGGGGTTATAGGTTATCTTGGTTGGTTGTTTCAGAGCAGGAACTATTCCTCTGAGAGAAACAAGTTATAGATACCAGTCTGCTCCTCCAGCTGTAACGGGCATACTTCTGGCTTCTGTACTTCTGCTTGCTTGCTTGCTAATGGTCAAGGCCACCAAAATGTAGTTCTGCCTTTAAGCAACCCCCCCCCCCCCCCCCAACTCGGGGCTGTGTTCTCCGGACTTGCTCTGTGAGAGGGCAGTCGCCAGCTGGCTAATAAAGACTCCTAGTTTGACTTCAAAAGTCTCGCTGTGTTTCAATCCATATGCCCCACAACAAAGACAAAGGTGTACTTGGTGTGAAGGAATGTCAAGGGGTCATCATGGAGACAGCTAGTCACTGCCTACATCCACAAGCCAAGGAACCTGTGTGTCTCACAAGAATTCCTCTGTTGTAAAAATAAACTATCTGATTATACGTTTCCAAAAGCTTGAAGTAGCTCACAGGATTAGAATTATCACGGGGTGGGGGTGGGGGTGAGAAACAGAAAGAGGAATCTGGAAGCTCAGAGAATTCTGTGACTTACCCACAGCTTACCAGAATAAAGAACATAGAATCCAAAGCTTCAACTTCTCCTTCAGTGCTGTTCCATAAGCCCCTACCATGTGGTGCTGTTTAGGGCACCATTCCCAGGTGAACTAGGACATGTGTTAACCTGAATATAGTTTGGGGAACTAGGCTCAGCTGGAATTGCACTTTTCTAAGACAAAGGACCATATTTCTAAAGGTCAGAGATATGGGCCTATGCCCAGTTCTTTTTGGATCATGCTGGAAAAATACTGGAAAAGATACTGTTGTTTCATCTTTGCAGAAAAACACTCTAGAGACAGCTTACTTAGGTTTGAATTCTAGTTTCATTAACAGCTATGTGGCAAACCACTGAACTTTTGTGTCTTGGTTTCCTTATCCATCAAACAGGGGTAATCTGGCCTATGGTTAAGACTCCTGCAATCCCATATTGGAGGGCCTGGCTCAATACCTTGCTCAGCTCTTGACTCCAGCTTCCTCCTGATGCAGACCCTGGGAGTCAGCACTGATGGCCACTCAGGAAGACCTAGACTGAATTCCTGGCTTCTAGCTTCAGCCCCACCCAGGGGCCACTGTGGGCATTTGGGGGTGAGTGGGATCCCAGCAGCTGAGAGATTTTTGTCTCTTTCAGATAAATAAAATGAATTAAAAATTTAAATCATAGTACCAAAAGCTTAGAAACATGAGTATTACTAGGAGTAGGTGTTAAGTACTCAAAGCAGCCCCTGGCACAAAGTGAACACTGAGTGCTGCTACAGGTGTTGTCACCACCAGAAGGCTGAGGTCTTCAGTGACTGCATCTCAAGGGGTCTCTGCCAATAACACAGCCTAGGGGTGAGAAGAATCAATAGTAACAGCAACACTGTGGCCCCTGCTGCTCTGCTCCATCCATCAAGACTACAACTCTTTTTCACATCTTCTTTCCTTTTATTGAAAAAAATTTTAGAAAAATGGCAGTTAATAAAGGGCACAAACAAATCAACAGGGATACACTAGTGGAAAACACAGACAATATAAAACTAAAAATGCCATTGGCTTCTTTAATTGGTTAAGAGCACAAAATGTAACAGGCGAAGGTCTGTTTTAAACAAATTAAAAAGCTGTGTTTTTTTCTTTTTAAATTCTCCAAGTCAGAGATACACACACACCCACAAAAATGGTGTGTGAAGGAAAGCTGTCATACACAAGAAGTTGTATCCTGAATTCTCAGGCAAACAGCTGTTGAAATAGGAATTAACATAAACTCAGCAAGAGGTTAGCAATTTTTAAAAACTGAGTCTTCAAACGCTGCATGGCACAAAGCTATACTATGTAAGTACTGCTAGGTAGAAAGGGAAAAGTCTGCACGGCTTTTAGCAAAAATGCTTTTCCAGAAAAGCAAATGAAATAAACCAGCAGACCAAAGAGGCTACAGCTAGACATCAGAGCTACAACTTCTCATATCTGTGCTAGAAAATGCTATTTATCCAGAATGGACTAAAATTTCAGGACAAAACAGGGACATTTCTAACATTCTTACTTTACCCATTTTAAGTTCTGTTTCTTCCCCCCACCCACTTGGTAATTCAGCATGAGCCAACAGAAATTGGGCTGCTTTTAGAACTGGTTATTTTATTTTTCTTTCTGTGGCAAGACTGTCATGGAGCCTGGATATTTCAGGTTCATACGCATCCATGACCAGCGTTCCACTGTGGTCAAAAAATTTAGCAATGGATTTGGTGAACTCAGCTTCTCGTTGCTGCTTTGTTCTTCCACTGATGAAAGTCAGCTTCAGGGTATATTTGTCATCGAACCTAAGTAGGGGGCAAAAAAAACAAATCAAAAACTAGACATAGAGGTTTAACCAATAACATTATAGTACCAAATATTTTTGAAGAACAGGGATAAGTTGGACACTTTAACAGAGAACACATACATAGATCTCTCAAACAAAACAAAACCAGACTGAAGCTCCTAATTGGCTCCCAAATACTAGTTCTGATTTCCATGTGCTGACATGCCTTTCCTGGTTTCACACTGTGCACTTCCTTTACTGTGTCAGTCACACATACCATCTTTCTTTCTTTGAGAGGCGGGGGTGGGGGGGGTGGGGGGGGGTGTCTTCACTCCCCAAATGGCTGCAATGGTTGAAGCTGGGCCCATCTGAAGCCAGGAGCCAGGAATTTCCTCCAGCTCTCCCATGCGGGTGCAGAGTCTAAGCACTTGGGCCATCTTCTACTGCTTTCCAAGGCCATAGCAGAGAGCTGGGTCGGAAGTGGAGCAGTTGGGACTTGAACCGGTGCCCATATGTGAGGCTGTCACTGCAGGCATCTTCTTTCACCTCTGGGCTCTACACTTGCCATACTAAAGGGTCTTCCTAGTACATACTTCTCTCCTATTTCATCTTACTAGTTCCCATTTGTTAACACTACCCTTAGATATAAACTTTTCTGGGAAACCCTTCCCAAATGCTCCCAATCTGGCTTTTAAATGCCCTCTTTGTCCGCCATAGCACCATCAATCAATATTCAACTCACATACTGAACGCCCAGGGTCTACTGATAGATATTTCATTGATAGTACAGGAGCTTATCTATTCAAAAAAAAAAAAAAAAGTTTCTCCACAACATATGTAAAGTATTACAAAAGAAAAAACTACATGTGATTTTCAAAATTGTTTTTGCAAACTGGTAGGTGATCAAATTTTTATGAATTCATTAGGAACCTTGCTTTCAGGAATGCTCCCCGATTCCAGACTCCCTACTCGGACCCCAGGCCTAGGTGCCAACTGCTTTGCGGCATGCATTACAGATTCCTGAGGTATACCTTAAGGCACTTTGAAGGCCTTTACTGTTTCCATCCACTCAACAGGGTTTAATGGCACCCACATTCTCCATCCAAAACCACTACCCGTTTCTGTCTCCATTTATTGGGGCATATTCAGTGGATTGTCCAGCTAGCATTATCTTCAGATGAAGTGGGTTTCTGAACCTCTACTTCTGGAGTCCAGGATTACTGTCATGGTTAGAACACTGCCTCCCGTTAACTAGTGCTTAGGAAATCACAGCTTCCTGCTCAATTGTTGGTCTAAGGAGTAATAATGGGCTTTGAAATCTTTTCCGCATCTCAAAAGATTTTGTAAAACTCTAACCAACTACTGCTGACATCACAATAATTTTTGGACTTCCAGGCAATTTTACTGGCAGTTAAATGATACTTTAGTGTGTAGCTTAGACAAGAAATAAGTTGTGACCTAACACATTTTAGATATAGTTATTCATTAATTCAAATACTTACTGTATGTGTCAGACAATTTTAGATGCTAAGGATAAACAACACACAAATGTCTGCCTTTAGGAGTTTCCATTTTAGTGTGTGAGGGGATAGACAATAAGAAAGAACAACCATGAGATGTTGTTTTAAATACAGTGGGCAGGAAAGGCTGTACTAAGCAGATGTTTGAGCAGAACCCTAAAGAAGCTTAGAGAACAAGGAGGAGCAGCCAGTGCAAAGGCAACAGCAGGCCTAGAATGGCTGAACAGTAAAGTGGCCAATGTGAATGGAATGGAGGAGAGAATGTGCCACAGGAGACAAGGGATATGTATGCCCATGTGTGGACTGAAGAGACACATACAGACTCCTTAAACATTGGTATGATTTTACATTTTTCTCTGAATAAATTTTGAGCAGAGCCCTGGGCTGATATGACTTTTGTTTTAAAAGGATTACTCTGTTGGCTGTGCTGGGAAAAGACTATGGGCAGCTACAGAGGTCCATTAGAGCTTTATTGCAATAACCTAAATGAGAGATGGAAGTAGCAGTAGAGACGGTAAATGATCAGGCTGAATATATATAGATTTGCTGACAGACTAGAGAAAGGACCAAGAGACAGAAGTCAAAATGACTTGAGAGTTCTATAGGGATGAAATTCCCACTTACTCAGATGGGGAAACAGGGAAGAGCAGGTTTGGATGAAGGACAGCAGTTAGGTTAACTCTGAGCTTCCTCTTTGGATCTAATGTCAAACAGAAAGCTGTGACATATTTGGGGCTCGGAGAAGAGGTCTGGGATGAAAAATACAGATGTAGAGATCTGCATTATATAGGCAGTATTTATGAAAGTTTCCTCTAAGACTTATTCTAACAAGTTACTACAGAGAAGTGGTTCTAGGAACAAGCCCTGTTTGTATTCCAAATTTAGAGAAAGAAGAGGTGAAGAACCACAAAGGAGAAGGAAAAATACATTAAGAAGAAAATAATCCACATGCCTAGTTTTGGTTGTTTGTTTAAAAAAAAAAAAAAAACTTTCAGATGCTGCTGACAGGTCAATAAGATGAGGAAACAGAAAAGCAGATCCAAGTGATAATGGGAGAAAAAGAAAAGGAATAGAGAGATGAAAAGACCATAAGGGGAATGAATTTTCTTTTACTTGGTAGAAATTTCAGTATGTCTGTACATCTAAGGAATGATCCAGCAGACAGGGAAACATCAAGTATAAAAAAGGATCAGAAATTTAGGTGACCAACGGAGGGAGGGCTTTAGAAAGATACTCAAATTACTGAAGATGATTTGTTATTAGTAATAGCAAGGTCTAGGGCATATTCATGGAAATAAGTGTGTAAGGAACGACAAAAAACAAGGTAACGAAGAGAAGTAAAAACTAAGAGGCCAAAGTACTAGAATAATCACATATTTGGATGTAGAAATATCAAAATTTCTGAAATGACATAGCATACTTCAAAAAGTCCACGTAAAAACTGGAAAGGGGAGGAGTAAGGGTGCTGATTCTAGGGCACTGTGGATTAAACTGCCATTTGCAGTGTTGGGTACTGGTTCAAGTCCTGGATGCTCCACTTTTGATCCAGCTCTCTGCTAATGTACCTGAGAATGCAACAGAAGATGACCCAAGTTCTTGGGCCCCTCCACTCATGTGGGAGATCAGGAAGAGGCTCCTGGCTGACTTCGACCTGGCCCAGCCCCAGCTGTTGCGGCCATTTGGGGAGTGAACCAACAGATGGAAGATGTCTCTCCCTCTCATTCTCTAACTCTGCCTTTCAAAAAAAAAAAATAATTCTAAAAAAAAAAAAAAAACAAAAAAAAAAAAACCTGGAAACGGTATGCTAATTTTGGTAAAAACATTTTTTAAATCCACGCACTAAAATTTTTATAATCTTAGTTCTATTTTCCTTGGACTTTTTGAAGTATGCTATTATGTTACAGGGTGCCAATGACCCAGGAGCTATCTTCAAGGAAACTGGTTCTATATTTACCTGCCATGAGTGGCAAAATGGGATGACTTGTATTCAAAGCCGGTGTTTTAGGGAGGAGGGCTGAGGATGAATTGGAAACAGCAAAGGGGAACAAAGAGAGACCAACCCCCATCTCTAGTACCAGGGTGATGAAGGGTCTGACAGGAACAGGAGCCACCATTTGTAGTCTACAGAGGAAATTTATCTTTAGGATTATGGTCAAATTTCACTTAGGCCAAGCATGAGAGGGAATGTCTGGAGACAAGGGAAGATTATATGGGATTCTGTGGACGGCTGACAATGACTTGGCTTCAGTAGAGGCCAAGGCAGCAACTGAGTCCAGGTAATTTTCATTCATTCACATAACAAGACTTTTATACATCTAAGCTGTGTTAGACCTTGGGTTAGGTCTGGGAACCCAGAAATAAACTAAATTGTATCACTCGGGTAACAGAGGAAAGCATTAAATGCTCTTTAGCATACCTAGAGTATCTAATCCAGACTCAAGGGGGAAGGCTACTTAGAAAAGGTGTTAAGTAGGAGACAGCCTGGTGACATAGTCAAGCCAGAGAAGAATCTTTCCAAAGTCATGAGATCATTGGGAAGCCTAGAGAACTTAGCAAATCCCATAATACTGCTACATAAAGAATGTGCTTTGGGAGGGACATGAAAGAAACCTGGGGATGTCACTAGGAGACAAATGTTTAAAGACTTCCTATACTGAAGATGTTCAGATTATATACTGAATATACTGAGAACCAACTGAATGGAAGACTTTTTTGGAAGGGAGTCACTTGAGTGTGGTAAGTTTGCACATGGCACTGGTAGTCTGTGAAATTTTTCACTGTCAATTCACATCATGTGATCTGGAAGCCATGAAACAAGACATCACGGCCAAGCACCACTAAGTCACTCTGAGATACCGGGGTGGAAGGCTCAGGAGGTCTGAGCAGAACACTCATACTGAGATCCCAGTGGAAAGAACGGGGCCATCAAAGGAGGAGGTACCTTTCTCTGAAGGGAGGGGAGAACTTCCACTTTGACTATGACCCTGTCGGAATAAGATCGAAGTTGGCGAACCCAAAAGGCTTCCATAGCCTTGGCAACTCATGACTAGAGCCTAGGGAGATTACTGACGCCATAAACAAGAGTGTCAAATTGTTAAGTCAACAACAGGAGTCACTGTGTACTTACTTCTCATGTGGGATCTGTCCTTAATGTGTTGTCTAATGTGAAGTAATGCTATAATTAGTACTGAAACAGTATTTTTACACTTTGTTTCTGTGTGGGTGCAAACTGATGAAATCTTTACTTAATATATACTGAATCGATCTTCTGTATATAAAGATAATTAAAAATCAATCTTGATGTGAATGGAATGGGAGAGGGAGCGGGAGATGGGAGGGGTGCGAGTGGGAGGGAAGTTATGGGGGGGGGAAAGCCAATGTAATTCATAAAGTGTACTTTGGAAATTTATATTTACTAAATTAAAAAAAAAAAAAAAAGAACACTCATACTTCCTTCCACCAGTAACGTGGCAATTGGTAAATCAGTAGGGAATGTGGAAAGATCAGAATCCTCATACTGTTATTGGGATTGTAGAATGGTGTAGCCACTTTGGAAAATGGTCTAGCAAGTCCTTAAACAAATAAAGAGAATTACCAAATGATCTAGTAACTTCTCCAAGGTATACTATCCAAGAAAAATGAAATTTTCATGTCCACATGAAAATTTGTACACAAATGTTTATAGCAGTATTATTCATAATAGGCAAAAATAGAAACAATCCAACTGTTCATCAACCAATGGATGGGTAAACAAAACGTGTTATTGTCCACATAATGGATTACCACCCAACTATAAAAAGGGATGAACCACTGATACCTGCTATAACATGGATGAAATACGAAAACGTCATATTAAGTCAAAGAAGCCAATCAGAAAAGGCCACATACTGTATGATTCCATTCACATAAAATGTCCAAAAAAGGGAAATTTATAATAAATAAAAAGTAGACTGATGGTTGCTTAGGGTTAAGGTAATTAGAGGGATATGGAGGTAATAGCTAAAGGGTTCAGGGATTCATTTGAGATGATGAATTGTCCTCAAATTGACTGTGATAATGGTTGCAGAAATCTGTAAACCCACTAGAAATCACTGAACATTTTAAATGGATAAAGTGGGGGCTGACATGGTACAGAGGGTTAATCCACTGCCTGCAATGCTGACATCCTATATAGCAGCACTGGTTCAAGCCTCAGCTGCTCTGCTTGATCCAGATCCCTGCTAATGAGGCTGGGAAAGCAGCAGATGACAGCTGCCCTGCCACCCATGTGGGAGACCCAGATGGGGTTCCAAGCTCCTGGCTTCAGCCTGGCCCAGCCCTGGCCGTTGTGAACATTTGAGAAGTGAACCAGAGGACGGAAGAGATAGCATGCTCACGTTTTGTGTGTGTGTGTGTGTGTATGTGTGTGGTGTGGGGAAGGGGAGAGTGTCTTTCAAATAAGTCAGTCTTCGGAATATGGGTGAGTTGTCTGGTAGGCGAACTGTTTCTCAATAAAGATGTTTTTAAAAGTACATAATAACTCCGAAGTAAGCCTTTGGATTTGTAGTAAGATACCCATATATCACACTGGAGTGGCTGGGTTTAATACTCGCCTTTGTTCCTGACTCCAGCTTCCTGCTAACGCAGACCATGGGAGATACTGGTGATGGCTAAGTAACTGGGTTCCTGCCACCCACGTGGGAGACCTAGATTGTGTTCCCAGCTGCCAACTTCAGATGCTATACTGATCTTCATATGAGAATCAATGTACTTAAAATGTGAGGTCTACTACGTGATAGGAAGTAGATCACATATATGTAGAATGGTACTAACAGCATGAATTCTGGGCTCAAACTTGGGCTGAAATTCCTGCTGTACCACTTTTGGGCAGCATGACCCGGGAAAAATTAATTTAACCTTTAGGGCCTATGTATTTATAAAGACAGGTATTCCAAGGTTTAAATGAGATAATGCATTTAGTACAATATTCAATATATAGTAAATGCTTAATAGGTTTCCGGTATTATTATAACTAGTATCTCGTCCTCCAACAATTCTAAAGTCATTTTTGACTCCACTAATAATTTACCAAAAGTTATACACTTGGGCTGGAACATGAAACTCAGCTCTGGGCACCCACAAAGACAGTTATAACCACACAGTTATACTCTTTACTGATCAAAAATAGATTCTAGATCATGCTTTTTTGACTTGCATAGTGCACTGCTCTAGAGATCCTTTGGAGTACAGTCAGAATCATAAACAACACAGAACCTAAAGAGGTTCTTCAAAGAGAACTTATCTCATACCTTTGGCCTTTGTAGCTCTGCACTTATTATCAGTTAGCTGGTCACACGAAAAAGAATCATTTCTCATTCTTCCACCAAAGTGCTTTCTCCCACAGTTTATACTGACAGCAATTCCATGATAATGCCATCTCAGAACTTCAGTGCTAGGAAAAGCCTTCTAGATCATTCATATCCCTTTCTTCACTTTAAATGACTAGCACTATAGTCTGCATATACTAGTAATCCAATAGTCTATTAATGATAATGACAACACTCCCTGAATAAATTCAATACCACAAGTTAAAAATCTGTGAAGACAGTCATACCTTTTGAGACTGGAGGACAGCTGCCAAATATCATCAGGATCCATTCCTGTAGGATCTTTCCTGTGGGCCACGAGGAAGATGCTCTTCTCCTTATATGAGGTATAAATGGTGAGAATCCCCATCATCACAAAATAGGTTCAAATAAAGTTAAGGAGAAAATACAAAAACATGTAAACAAAAAAGATACAACTGAGAAAAGAGCTACAGAAGCTTTCATAATGAGAATCCTCAAGATACTCCTTACTGCAAAAACACCAAAATTTCAGCTACTATATTTAGAAAGATTTATGTTATTTATTTAAAAGGCAGAATTACAGAGACAGAGAGACAGAGGGAGATCTTACATCCACTGGTTCACTCCCCAAATGGCTGTAATAGCCAGGGCTGGCCCAGGCCAAACCCAGGAACTTCTTCCCTGTTTCCCATTTATGTGGCAGAGTCCCAAGCACTCAGGCCACCTTTCACTGCTCTCCCAGACACATTAGCAGGGAGCTGGATCAGAAGTGGAGCAGCTGGACACAAACACATGCCTATAAGGGATGCTGGTGTCACAGGCAGTGGCTTAACCTGTTAACCTCATCTATTTCACTTTTATCCTTATGTTTATATACTGAAGTAAATAAGGCTCTCTCTAGTTAATTCTACAAACACTTCAAAAAGGAAGAAAAAAGGTAAGGGTATAAACCAGCTCTCTCATCTTCTATGTTCAAGGACAACATTTGCTTATTTCTCTATAAAAAACTCAATAATGATAGTGGACTTGACCATGTTCAACCAATTAGAAACTAGCAAAGTGACTTCAAATTATTTACTGTAAAATAATTACTTCCTATGTATACAAAGACATATTGTTTTTGATGGTATTAACTATCATATTTGAGCATTTACTGAGTATCAGAAACTACCATAAAAGCTTCTTCTACATTGTGTCATGCAAACATTATCAACAGGAGAGGGAGGAAAGTATAGTGCAAAGTGTATGGACTCTCAGGTGAGACAGTCCTAGTGTGGAATTGTGGCCTTTAACACGCCTAACACTGACAAATTACTTTCTTCCCCAAGTATTCTCATCTTTTAAAAAAGGATAATATACCTGCCATTTTAGAAATGCCATGGTGGGGTATATGTGTGTGTGTGTCTCTCTCGTGTACATAGCATTAAAATACCAGTTAGACACCTGTATCCCATATCAGACTGCCTGGGTTCATTAACTGACTCCAGCTCTTGATTCCAGTTCCTGCTAACGTAGACTCAGGGAGGCAGCAGTGATGGCTCAAGTGGTTCCAGTCACCCACATGAGCAACAGGATGGAGTACCCCACTAACGGCTAACGGCTTCAGCCTGGCCCAGCCCTCGCGTGTGGTGAGCATTTAGGGAGTGAACCAACATACAGGAGCATTTTCTCTCTCAAATAAACTAAAAACAAAAACAAAAACACCTGATGTGATTATTAAAATGAGATCTTGTTTTGTTTTAAACAAACATAACCAAACAAATGAAGTGCCATCAAAGTAGTTCTCTTGGGAGGCTATGTATCTGTAATATGTTGTCACTGTTCAAAGCTCTTTAGAATTCCCTGGGAACTATCTCTAGAACCAGTGGCCGTTCTTCTGAACTGTCTCAAGGATAAAAAACCTACACTGAGATGACTAATTTGATTACTGAATAGAATCAAAGATCACTTGGTGCCAATTCTGGGAATCATAATATCATTTTTAATCAGGGTCTGCTTTATTAGATAGTTTGCAAAATGCCTGAAAGTAAATTTCCAAAGTAGAATTTAAAAAAATATTGGCCGGCGCCGTGGCTTACTAGGCTAATCCTCCGCCTTGCGGCACCGACACACCGGGTTCTAGTCCCGGTTGGGGCGCTGCATTCTATCCTGGTTGCCCCTCTTCCAGGCCAGCTCTCTGCTGTGGCCCGGGAAGGCAGTGGAGGATGGCCCAAGTGCTTGGGCCCTGCACCCGCATGGGAGACCGGGAGAGGCACCTGGCTCCTGGCTTCGGATCAGCACGACACGCCGGCCGCGGCGGCCATTGGAGGGTGAACCAATGGCAAAAAGGAAGACCTTTCTCTCTGTCTCTCTCACTATCCACTCTGCCTGTCAAAAAAAAAAAAAAAAAAATTTCAAGTAATAACAACATTTAAAAAAATATTTGAGAGGTAGAGTTACAGAGAGGTCTTCCATCTGTTGTTTTTCCCCTTAAATGGCCACTTCAGCCAGAGCTGCGCTGATTCGAAGCCAGGAGCTCCCTCTGGGTCTCCCACGGGGCCATTTTCTGCTGCTTTTCCAGGCCATAGCAGACAGCTGGATCAGAAAAGGAGCCGGGACACTAACTGGTGCCCATATAGGATGCCGGCACCACAGGTGGAGGCTTAGCCTACTACACCACAGCGCTGGCTCCAGAATCTGTCTCTCGGGAACATGCAATAACAACCCCGCTTTCATGAGTACAAAGCGCTCTCGCATCCGTTTCACAGGGGAGGAAGCTAAGGCCAGGAGCAGCCCAGTGACCAACCCCCGGCCACACAGCCAGTCATGTAGAACCAGGCTCAAACTGAAGCTCCCACAGGAGGCATGGCCCCACAACATTGTTAAACAAAAGTAAACTACCTATCAAAATAACTTGGTTTAAAAATCTACACACAACAAATAACTCAACAGCACTATGTGACTCTTAAAAATGAGGTAGAAGAGCCGGCGCCGCGGCTCACTAGGCTAATCCTCCACCTAGCGGCGCCGGCACACCGGGTTCTAGTCCCGGTCGGGGTGCCGGATTCTGTCCCGGTTGCCACTCTTCCAGGCCAGCTCTCTGCTGTGGCCAGGGAGTGCAGTAGAGGATGGCCCAAGTGCTTGGGCCCTGCACCCCATGGGAGACCAGGATAAGCACCTGGCTCCTGCCTTCGGATCAGCGTGGTGTGCCGGCCACAGCGCACTGGCCGCAGCAGCCATTGGAGGGTGAACCAACGGCAAAAGGAAGACTTTTCTGTCTCTCTCTCTCTCCCTGTCCACTCTGCCTGTCAAAAAAAAAAAAAGAGGTAGAGGGGCTAGCACTATGGCATAGCAGGTAAAGCTGCTGCCTGTAGTGCTGGCATCCCGTGTGAGCACAGGTTCAAGTCCTGGCAGCTCCACTTCCAATCCAGCTCTCTGCTATGGCCTGGGAAAGCAGCAGAATATGCTTCTTGAGCTTCAGCACCCACATGGGAGACCTGGAAGAAGCTCCAGGCTTCTGGCTTTGGATTGGCCCAGCTCCAGCCATCATAGCCATTTGGGGAGTGAACCAGCAGATGAGAGACCTCTCTTTGCCTCTGTCTTTCAAATAAATAAATGTTAAAAAAAGAGGTAAAGTTGTATATGCTAACAGGAAAAGATGTCCACTGTATCTTCTAATTAGAAATAAAATATTGAGCAGTACATACAGATTGGAGTGAGAAGAAGGGGAGACATAAAAAAAAAGTTACTATGAACATGTGTAACTTTTGTTTTTTAAATCTGAGAGGCAGAGAGGTAGGTAGAGAAAAAAGGAGAGGGACAGATAATACATACATAGACACATGTAGAGAAAGCTCCCATCTTCACTCCCCAAATGCATGTAATAGTAGGGGCTGGACCAGGCCAAAGCCAGACTCCAAGAAACCAATCCAGGTTGCCTGTGTGGGTGGCAGGACCGAATTACTTAAGCTATTTTCTGCTGTCTGCCGGGGTGTGGGATGTCAGCAGGAAGATGGGATCAGGAGTGGACACTCCCAATAGGGGTTGCAGGTGTCCCAAGCAGTACCTTAACCAAACACCTGCCCCTGAATATGCACAACTTTTCTAATAATTCTTTGTATTCAACTTCTTGAGAAATAATCAAGTTGGGCTAATAACAATCATTAATTTTGTATAATCATAGGAAAGTAACTGAAGACACTCCTCAATTTAATGATGGTGTTATATCCCAATAAGCCCATTGTAAATCCAAAGTATGAAAGCTGAAAATCCCTTTAAGGGCTTCCCAAATCCACAGGAGTCATTCCAGCACCACAGTGTGCCCCAGAACCTGGACATGGAGCCTTAAGACTTAATGTTTGGGGCTGGCCATGTGGCACAGGAGGTTGAGCTGATGCCTTTCATGTCAGCACCCCATAGGGTACTAGTTCAAGTCCCAGCTGCTCACTTCTGATCCAGCTCCCTGCTAATGAACCTGAGAAGGCAGCAGAAGATGGCCCAAATACTTGGGCCTCGACCACCCATGTGGGACCTGGATGGAGTTCTAGGCTTCCGGCTTCAGCCTGGAACAGCACCGGCCACAGCAGCCATTTGGGAAGTGAACCGACAGAAGAACTCTGTCTCTGTAACTCTGCCTTTCAAATAAATAAACATTTTTAAAAAAAGATTTAACGTTTGCCTTCCTAGGTTTCTTGCTTTGAGCTGATTCATCCTCTTTTCTTTTTCCCTATCATTTCCTTTTGAGATAAGAATATTTATCCTCTGATATCATACAAGTATATCTTCAGAGTATGTAACTTGTTCTCCATTTTACAGGGGCTCATAGTTAAAAGAATTTGCCCTGATTTCAGCTAAGACTTGGGACTTGGAATTTTTAATAATAACTAGAACTAAGACTTTGGGACTCCTAGGGATGGAATATTGGCATTTTGCATTGTGAGACAGTCATGAACTTTTGCAGGCCAGGAGTGGTGTGATTCGGAGGCTCATGTCTCCAGGGTGGCACTACCATAAGATGGTGGAACTTTTAGGAGGTGGGACCTAGTAGGTAGTCCCCAGGGCATTGAGGGCATGCTGCTGGAAGGCAGCTCCTGTATGAGGTGTTGTGGTTTTTTTGTTTTGTTTTGTTTTTTGTTTTTTTGACAGGCAGAGTGGACAGTGAGAGTGAGAGAGAGAGAGAGAGAGAGAGAGAGAGAGAGAGAAAGGTCTTCCTTTTCTGTTGGTTCACCCCCAAGTGGCTGCTGTGGCCGGCGTACTGCGCTGATCCGAAGGCAGGAGCCAGGTGCTTCTGCTGGTCTCCCATTCGGGTGCAGGGCCCAAGCACGTGGGCCATCCTCCACTGTACTCCCGGGCCATAGCAGAGAGCTGGCCTGGAAGAGGGGCAACCAGGACAGAATCCGGCACCCCAACCGGGACTAGAACCCGGGGTGCTGGCGCCACAGGCGGAGGATTAGCCTATTGAGCTACGGCGCTGTCCCCTGTGAGTTTTCATGAGAGTAATAAAGCCTGAGTTGGGGTTGATCCACTCTCTCTGCTTCCTGGCTTGCCATATGATCCTTCCTCCACAGAAGCTCCACCATCCACGATGGGGCTTTCACCAGAGCAAGCATCAAGCCATTCAGACTTCCAGCCTCCAAACTGTCAGCTGAAGAAACCTTTCCTTCCCAAGTTACACACACACACACACACCACGGACTTAATAACAATCTACAGAATATCATACCTTAAACATGTTCAATTAATTAATTAGCCTGCAGTTGGGTAAAGTACTGAATATCCTCAGTAATTCACTGAAGACTGTACTTGTACTGAAAGTGAAAAACATTACCAGCAGTATTTACAAAGTTCATGTCCAGCGTGCAGTCTTTTAATTCCATGTTCCCAGGGCCAGCATTATGGTGTGATGGGTTAAGCTGCCATCTGCAATGCCGGCATCCCATACATGAGCACTGGTTCAACTCCTGGCAGCTTCACTTCTGACACAGCTCCCTGCTACGCGCCCGGGAAAGCAGAGACAGTGTGTGGGCAACTGCTAACTACGTGGAGGACTCGGATAGAGTTCTGGGCTCCTGGCTTTGATCTGGCCCAATACCAACTATTGTGACCATTTGGGGATAGATCAGCAGATTTATCTCTCTGTGTCTCTCCCTTTCTCTGTAACTCCACATTTCAAATGAATATATAAGATTTTAAATAAATAAAAATTAAAAAAAAAAATTTTTTTCTTTTTTACATAGAGAGAGGTCTTCCATCTGCTGGTTCACACCCCAGATGGCCACAATGGCCAGAGCTGCGCAGATCCGAAGCCAGGTGCCTCTTCCAGGTCTCACACATGGGTGCAGGGGCCCAAGGACTTGAGCCATCCTTCATTGCTATCCCATAACAGAGCTGGATCAGAAGAGGAACAGCCGGGACTAGAACCAGCACCCACATGGGATGCCCACGCTTCAGGCCAGGGCTTTAACCTGCTGCACCACAGCGCTGGCCCCCTTAAATTTATTTCATTTCCTCACAAACTTTCTGAAGTCTGTTGTATGGGTTTGCTTTGGCACCACTGACAAATCATTAACAAACCATCGTTAATTGGGAATTGTCTATATCACATATGGAAATATATTGTAAGATCTCTCATTTAATCTTTTTTTTAAAAAGATTTATTTATTATTTGAAAGTCAGAGTTACACAGAGAGAGAAGGAGAGGCAGGGAGGGAAAGGAGGGAAAGGAGGGAAAGGAGGGAAAGGAGGGAGGCCTCCCATCCACTGGTTCACTCCCCAATTGGCAGCAATGGCTGGGGCTACACTGATCCGAAGCCAGGAGCTTCTTCTGGGTCTCCCAGGTGACTGCAGGGGCCCAAGGTCTTGGGCCATCTTCTACTGCTTTCCCAGGCCATATCAGAGAGCTGGATCAGAAGTGGAGCAGCCAGGCCTCAAACCAGCACCCATATGGGATGCTGGCACTGCAGGCAGTGGCTTTACCCACTTTACCAACCCATCTCATTTAAATTTTTTTTTGACAGGCCACTATGGCTGGTGCGCTGTGCCGATCCAAAGCCAGGAGCCAGGTGCTTCTCCTGGTCTCCCATGCAGGTACAGGGCCCAAGCACTTGGGCCATCCTCTACTGCTTTCCTGGGCCACAGCACAGAGCTGGACTGGAAGAGGAGCAACCGCACGCAGAGGATTAGCCTAGTGAGCCGTGGACCAGCCCCTCATGTAATCTTTACAATTCTGAATGCTCATATTTACAAGTAATAAGCATTCTAGTCTCAAAAAAACTTGTTTATTAGCACAAAATTACAAATACCATGGATTTCAAACCCTGTTCTCTAGCTCCAAAGAGGTCCTTAATGCCACTATAACACAAGCACCTCAACTTAGGACCTCCCAGGACAGCTCTGTAGCTTCAAGGGAACCCGACCCAGATCTGAACCTCCAAACTTCCTAACATTTTGGAATGAATGGCTTGAGGTAGTCTGTTCTGATGCCAAAAGTTCTAGGTTAGAAATGGGAAGAGCCAGGTCTTACTATTACTGTGCTATTGAGTGTTCATATTAGGATTATAATAACCTCTACATTCATAAAGTGAATTACAGATAAAATAGACATATTAAACTTAAAACACCACACATTTACAGATGTCCACAGCTCATAATATTAAATTCTAACATCATTAGGCCCTACGATGACAGTTTGCTTTTTGTGAGTAATGGGAAGGAGTTATCAGTAAAGATTGTTAGAAACTGCCCTGGAAAACAAACCTGAGCATCAATAAAGGATATGATATGACGCACAAAGCCAAAACAGGCTTGGACTCTGGAAAAGGGTGCATGTAATCCCAGATCAAAGCCACTATGGCAAAGAAACAGGAGATGGTACAGATGGTGAGGCGGCCGTCAATTAAACCAAAATTCTCCACATACTTGTATTTTTCCAGAAGTACCTGGTGAGAAGAAAAAGGAATCAAGCTAACAGGAATGCTTCCTTTCTACTACCTTTTATTCTTGCTTTCCATGATAAATTTTAAGAATTATAGAAATTACCAAGTAGTTCTCTCCAATTGGGATTTTACTACTCCAAGCAAAGACTCAGCTGTTTGTGAACGATCCCAGAGAAAAAGCTCACCAACACCTTGATATATATCAACAACAATAAACCCTACCTCAGCTTTCCCCAAAGGACACAGCTAAAATTTTCTCTGCCCTTTTCAAATGGAGAGACAGTCAACTAATTCTGAAAGAACGTCCTATCTCCTCAACCTTTGGTGCTCTAGGCTAAATAATAAATTACTACCTTTCCTGAGATAGTAAACATTTATATTTTAACATTTTCCCCTACTTATTCTGTGAGAATTTTAGACACTGCTTTCTGGCTCAGTTCCTAACATTGAAAATTAATATCACTCCCAAATTACAGAAGAGAAAGATCCTCCAGGAAGTGGGCTGCCAGTTATATCCATGCTAATGGATGCCTGTTCAAGAAAATTACCTTTTTGGCAGAATCATCCAGAGAGTTTTTCACAGCTGATCCATCCCACTTATCAATTTTTACAGGCTTATCATCAATCTTCCACTGGAAAACAAAGAGAAAAGTTGTACATCAAGAAACTCAGCATCTCACTGAAATTAAAATGAACTATTTTCTTCAGAGCATCTGTAAGTGTGCATAACATTTAGTGTTTGTCCTCTAATGCTGAAAAACTAAGACAATTTAAAAAGAGATTGAACAAGGTTAGATCACTACAATCAGGCGGTTCTCCTAGCATGCTGCCACCTTCCTGCACAGAAGTCAGCTGTTTGCAAGCCTAGAACCACAACCCTTAAAAGGGCCCCAGAGACTGCCTGTGTGAACTCACATAGCTGGCCCCATTTTTCTCAAAGTTAAGTAAACAAACAAACAAACAAAAACTCTATTTGCTCATTCTTTCATTCTGTGACCACAAATTTCAGAAAATGTAGATAACAAAATGAGGAAGGTCTCCTTTAAAAATCTTTGTCAGCTGACAACTTTTTATATTTTATCAGCATGTCTTAACCTTAAGAGGACAGCAGATCCAGTACAGTCTGCTGGAAAGAACACTATAGTTTCAACTATCCAAATCAAATTCTAAAACCAGTCCCATCAACAGTTTGTTATGTGACTTTGGACAAAGTCTGCTTAAATTTCCCTCAACCATAGAAGTTTAGAATGTTTTCTGAACAGAGCTTCTCAGAGGGAAGTCACTCTCATGTGATGGATGTGCAAGATGTTAGAATACCTACAAAAGTCAATTTAGCACCTGGATTCAACTTTCCACTTCCAGAAATTTTCCTGTAACTGTATACATAAGGAATAATACATGCAGGTACTTTAAAAAGTTTATGGAGGAGCTGGTGCCGTGGCTCACTTGCTTAATTCTCTGCCTGTGGTGCCAGCATCCCATATGGGTGCCGGGTTCTAGTCCCGGTTGCTCCTCTTCCAGTCCAGCTCTCTGCTGTGGCCCAGGAAGGCAGTGGAGGATGGCCCAAGTGCTTGGGACCCTGCACCCGCATGGGAGACTAGGGACACCTGGCTCCTGGTCTTGGATTGGCACAACGCTGGCCATAGCAGCCATTTGGGGAGTGAACCAACAGAAGGAGGATCTTTCTCTCTCTCTGTCAAAAAAAAAAAGTTTATGGAAAAATGAAATGAAAAAGGTTATTTTTTGTGCAAAAATTTTGAAATCCATGTTTTTTCATAATACTCACTTTCCATTAACTAGATGTTTGAAGACATCTAGTACAAGATTACTTATTGCAATTTTTCTAGTAGTTAAAAAAGTATTCATCTAGAGGGGCCTGGTTAAATAAACAATAGTACATCCAGATATCCTGTAGGGGTAAAAGGATATGGTGGAAGACTTCTCAAAGTGTGAAAGTTTTTAACCATGTGAATCTATGACATAACAATAATTTTTCTCAAATTCAAATGATTAAGTGGCCACAGCTTAAGTGGAACAGGGTTCTACAAATAATTTGATAAAGCTGTCTTTTAGAGATCACAATAGACAACTCTTAAATCCTGTAATTCATAAAATGACAAACTGGCACATGAATCAAAATGCATCTGACTTTAGAATGGATTATTTTAAAAAGATATCTCACCAATCTTGATCTGTGAAATAGTTACAAATGAAAAATACTGCTCTTGAAATTTGTTAGAAGGGAAAATATGAACTAAAACAGCCACACTTGAAAGTGATTTAAAGCCAATCAAGTTTTATCCTTTGGTACCTTATAAAAACAAATTTTCTTCGAGCAAACTGCTCACGGTAACATGTTGCAATATTGAGTTTCACAGCCTGCCAGCCTACAAATCAAACATGACGCCTAATATTTAAAAATGCAAATTGAACCACGAAAAAACTGACCTGTTTCCTAGCTAAACAGCCAGCTCATTTACATGCAGTCAAGTACATCCCATTCTGATGACAACTTGTAGAGACAAACCTGCAACAGAATCTGAATTATTTGAGCTAGTCGCTGTGGATGCGGTGCTGTGATTACTCGCAGTTGGGCAGGGTGCAAGTGGCAGCACAGGAGCCTCTGCAGCAGCGGCAGCTGTATACTCTCACTGTCAGAGGCCCCTCACTGGTGCAGCCACACCCCCCTACACCTTCCTCTGCCCTTGTACCATGGCTGACCAGCTGTCCAGAGAACAGACTGCTGAATTCAAGAAAGCTTTCTCCCTATTTGATAACAAAGGTGATGGCACCATCGCAATAAAGAAACTTGGAAATGTCATGAGGTCAACTGGATCAGAACCCAGGAGAAGCTAAATTGCAGGATATGATCAATGAAATAGATGCTGACAGTAATGGCACTGTGGACTTCCCAAAATTATTTTACTATGGTGGCTAGAAAAATGAGGTAATAGAAGATCCATGAAGCATTCTGGGACTTTGATAAGGACAGCATCGTTAATACTGGTATGGAGGAATAAGTAGTAGAAATGACCAAAAGATATTGATGGAGACAGTCAACTATGAATTCATACAAGTGACTGCAAAATGAAGGCCTACTTGCAATTCCTTTTCTCCTCCCCACCCAAAAGAATCAAATGAATCACTTACCTACCTCTTGCTAAAAAAAAGTTCATTTATTCATTCTGCTTCTATATAGCAAAACTGAACACTGAAAGTATCTTCTGCCCATACACACAAATTTCCATCCATTGGTTGCAGACCCAGTCTCCTAAAGATCAAACTACATTACACATACCTGTACCACCTTAATGACAAGGAAGTACTAAGTGGCCTCCTTACAGTTTCATTTGCTAATGATTAATACATCGTGTGGGCTGGCCAGTTTTTCATGCATGCAGTCTGATGATTGAGCAGAGTCAGACATCTGTATTAAAACTAAAAAAAAAAATTAAAAACCTATTCAGATGGGTACTAGTTCAATTTGTTAGGACACATTCTCAGGCAGTTTACTGAAAACAAACAATTTAAAACTGGTTTACCTCTGTATCATGGGCAAAAAGATGCGTGAAGAAGCTGTTGAATGTAGCCCCACTAGCAAGATGGTCCTCTTGTACACAGGTGTGCTCCAACCTGTGGTGACCCTGACACATGCTGGCAGCAGGCCTGTGTATGTATATAGGTTTGGCACTGTCTGCATTGTATTAGAGTAAAGCAGGTGTCTGGTTGTCACCATTCACACAAATGTTTAATAAGAAACCTTTACCAAGGGAGCATCTTTGGGTTCTGTTTTTAAAACCTTCTGAACCATGACTTGGAGCCAGCACAGTAGGCTGCAGCTGTGGACCTCAGCACAACCATCAACACTGCTGTTCAAGACACTACAACTCACCGCCGCCATGGCTCAACAGGCTAATTCTCCGCCTTGCGGCGCCAGCACCCCAGGTTCTAGTCCCAGTCGGGGCGCCGGATTCTGTCCCGGTTGCCCCTCTTCCAGGCCAGCTCTCTGCTGTGGCCCAGGAGTGCAGTGGAGGATGGCCCAAGTGCTTGGGCCCTGCACCCGCATGGGAGACCAGGAGAAGCACCTGGCTCCTGCCTTCGGATCAGCGCGGGGTGCCGGCCGCGGCAGCTGTTGGAGGGTGAACCAACAGCAAAGGAAGACCTTTCTCTCTGTCACTCTCTCTCACTGTCCACTCTGCCTGTCAAAAAAAAAAAAAATAAAAAGACACTACACCTTACATCCATTCCAAGTTGAATATGCTAGTTTTTTTTTTCTTTCCAAGAAAAAGACCATTAACTTAAAAATGATTTTGAATTATTTGTAAAAATAAAGTCAGAATAAAGTAATGTAAAAAATTCTGAGTCATTCCAAAAAAGAAAAATCATATTCTCATAGGAAACGAGCCACACATCACTGCAGGCATTGCCACAGAAAAGAAACGTGGCTCTACAATTCAGAGGCCAGTTTTGATTTTTTTTTTTTTTTTTTTGACAGGTAGAGTGGACAGGGAGAGAGAGAGAGAGAGAAAGGTCTTCCTTTGCCGTTGGTTCAACCTCCAATGGCCGACCGGGACTAGAACCTGGTGTGCCGGTGCCGCAAGGCGGAGGATTAGCCTGATGAGCAGCGGCACCGGCCCAGAGGCCAGTTCTTAAAAATGTTCAGGAATGAACTATAAACACAGCATTACAATGTGTGCTGAAATACTGCCTGGTATCTAACAGTATTCTTCAGTAAGTGAACAGAACATTTCAAGAGAGTTACATGAATCATAAAAAAGGTGATAATCTGATTTCTGAAGAGATGGAAATATCACTCATTCTGTGTGCATGAAAAGCCAGAGGACATTTCCAAACAGTGACTCTGCTACAGAACAGAGAATTTCTAGAAAAGGGGCAAGTTGATAATAGGACTTATTTTTCTGATATTCCCTATCGCTCATCAACTAAAATGTATGCTGCTACTCATGTTCTCTCTACTGCTACTCAGCTACTTTAGAAGCTATCATTTCCCCCCTCATTCTTGTCTTCCTCAACACTAAGTACAGACTTTTTCCTTCTGTACTAATAAAAGTTAATAAAAAGACAAAGCAAAGGTTATTTTCTGTCGGACATCGAAGAATAAATCACAAGAGGCAGTACGCGGAAGAGTTAACACAGGCCTGAACAATCATGCTTAGTTAGAAAGGCCTGCCTGCCAGGTTGGTCCCTGTCCAGTTGGCTAGTAAACAGTTGCCTACACTGATACAGTATGTTCCCTTAAGTGACAAGAGTGACTTGTTGTGCCTTAACTGTATAAGCAATGTGATTTATGGTGAACACGCTTCCTTCTGGGAGTCTGCCACATTCGAGGCAGAAGGTGCCTACTTACCCAGGCACTGCTAAAAACCAAGCAGGACTTCTCTAAGGAGCTTCCCCTGCAGACAATGCTCCATACGCACTGTCACAACTGTCTTTGCTAGGGAACTAAGCATGTGCTATGGGATTCCAGGGGCAGAAGACTCATGACCTTGCATTTGGCTTCCTCTGGACTTTGCACACGAACCTCTCCCCTTTGCTCATTTTGCTTTGTGTCCTTTTGCTGTAATAAACCTTAGCATGTAGTTGTACTCATAGGTAAGTCAATGGGTCCTTCTAACAAATCATCAATCAGGGTAGTCTTGGGAACCCCTGATACAGGCAGTACTGTATTTTCAGTTAGAAGATCTGTCACATGCTGTAGTTCATACAGAATTCCTCTTCTCATTTCCTCCTGCTTATTACAGATACACATTTACTTAGTTACTATTTGTACTCCATCTATTTTTACTTATTTAGCTTCTTTCTATTAGTACCAAGGCCATATATGTAAGCAGTTAAGAGTAAAGGAGTCCTACCTTACACCTTACACCTTACACAAAAATCCATTCAAAATGAGTTAAAGACCTAAATCTATGACCCAATACCATCGAATTACTAGAGAGCATTGAGGAAACTCTGCAAGATATCAGCCTAGGCACAGAGTTCCTGGAAGAGACCCTGGAGGCACAGGCAATAAAAACCAAGATTAACAAGTAGGACTATATCAAATTGAGAAGCTTCTGTACAGCAAAAGAAACAGGAAAGTAAAGAGGCAACCAACAGAATGGGAGAAATTATTTGCAAACCATGCAACTGATAAAGGATTAATAACCAGAATATATAAAGTGATCAAAAAACTCAATAGCAAAGCAAAAAACCCAGTCAAGAAGTGAGCGAATGACTTAAGTAGACATTTCTCAAAAAAGGAAATCCAAATGGCCTACAGACACATGAAAAAATGTTCAGGATCACCAGCCATCAGGGAGATACAAATCAAAACCTCAACAAGGTTTCACCTCACTCCAGTTAGAACGGCCTTCATACAGAAATCAACAAACAACAAATGCTGATGAGAATGTGGGGAAAAAAGTACCCTAATCTACTGTTGGTGGGAATACAGACTGGTAAGGCCACTATGGAAGACAGTTTGGAAATACCTCAGAAATCTGAATATAGCCCTACCATACGACCCATCCATCCCACTCTGTATGATCTCTTGTCCCTGTTTTCAGTTCCTCTCCCTCCCTTAGGTTCCATTCATCTGGTGTGGCTGGCCCACACACCACTCCTCAGAATTTACCCAAGGGAAATGAAATCAGCAAATGAGAGACATCTGCACCTATATGTTTATTGCAGCTCAATTCACAATAGCCAAGACATGGAATCAACCTAAATATCCATCAATGGAAGACTGGACAAAGAAATTATGGGATATATACTCTACGGAATACTATACAGCAGTTAAAAAACGAAATCTGGTCATTTACAGCTAAATGTATGAATCTGGAAAATATCATACTAGTGAAATAAGCCAGTCTGAAAGGGACAAATATAATATGTTCTCCCTGATCCATGACAACTAACAGAGCACCTAAAAGGAAACCTGTAGAAGTGAAACAGACACTATGAGAATTACTTGAACAGCATTGTCTTGACTGTCAAGGATCATTATCTCACTATTTTTCTTAATACCATTGGCTGAACGCCTTAACACAGAATTAATCATAGATGTATTAAGTCAATTGAAAATAGATCCTAGTTAAAAATAAGAGTGGGAATGAGAGAAGGAGGAGCTGTACAGATCAGCACACATTCCCACAGACCTACTCCTAAGAGTGAAGCTAAAAATTTGCCATGAGACTCCAAATCCCATTTAGCTGGATGGCACTAATCCCATCTTATGTGATAAAGTGATCATATTAAGTATGGAATTGATCATACACATAGGATCATCAGTCAAAGGGATCACAGTGCTCTGGAGGAGAAGCTAAAGAATCCCATATGGATGCCAGTTTGAGTTCTGGCTGCTCCACTTCCAATCCAGCTCCCTGCTAATGCGCCTGGGAAAAGCAGAGGAAGACAGCCCAGGTACTTGGACCCCTACACCCAGGTGGGAGACCCGGAGGAGGCTCCTGGCTTCAGATCGAATCAGCTCCGGCTGTTGCAGCCATTTGGAGAGTGAACCAACGGATAGATGATTGATCTCTCCCTCTCTGCAACTCTGCCTTTCAACTCAAATTTAAAAATAATAAAAATTGTCCTGTCTTCAGTGGTAGGAACTTATTTTTACTTGCTTTAATCTCTGAACTCAACCCCACAGCTGATTCTATTTGTGGCTTTCTCATAGATGTATCCATCTTGAGAAAGTGACTGGGTTTGGATTAAATACAAATGTAGGCAAACAGATTTTTTTCCTCCATTCAATAAAGTGAGTCTTTCCTATCCAAAGGGTTTGGAGCCAGACTACTTGATTTTAATTGTCACTTTTCTACTTTACTGCTGGAAGATGGAGCAAATAGCTTTACTTCTCCAAAGCCTTAGTTTGCTAAATTGTTAAAAGAATGGTAAAAGTGTCCATTTCACAGATGGGTAAGAAATTAAATATTACAAGACACAGCACAGTGTCTGATACACAAGTACTTACTAAAATTAGCTACTGCTGTTGCTATCAATTATGTAAATTATATACACTGTGTCATGGTTACCTCATGGTGTTCTGTCTCCCTCACAAGGTAAAACGGACTACACATTTTTGTATGCTTAGAGCCACGGACATGATATGTTAATACCTATTCTTTTTCTTTTTAAATCTGAACCTTGATTTTAAAAAGTGAGAAAGATTTCTAAAATGTTAACTTCTAGTTTAAGTTTAGCAAATATAAACATAGCTAACATTATCTCACTGGTTGTTCACAGAATTTAAGGATAGAAGGTAGGCAAAAGGTATAATTATAGCCACCACTCTTTTTTTTAAGATTTATTCATTTGAAAGTTAGAGTTACAGAGAGAGGAAAGACAGAGATCTTCCATCTGCTGGTTCATTCCCCAGATGGCCGCAATGCCTAGGTCTGAGCCAGGCCGAAGTCAGGAGATAGCTACCACTTCTTGAATGTGTAGTAAATGCTATATATTTTACTGAACATTTTATATTGTCTTACTTAATCCCTACAATAACCCTACGAGGTAAGCACAGTCACCATCCTCCTTTATAGACACCACTAACAGCGTTATTAAACTTGCCAAAGGTGAAAGCTAGAAAGTACTAAATCCAGGAATCAATCAACCTTTTATGATTTCAAAACCCACATTCTCTGTCTCACAATGCTTCCTGTGAAGAAAGGAAAAGAATGATTAGCCATCAAAAACATGAGAACAAGGGCAGGCATTTGGCACAGTGGCTACGTTGCTGCTTAGGAAGCCCACGTCCCATACTGGAGTCCCAGCTTCCTGCTAACACACACCATGGGAGGCAACAGTGATTCCTCAAGGGCCTGGGTCCCTGCCGCACGTGGGAGACCCAGATTAACTTCCAGGCTCATGGCTTCAGCCTGGTGCAGCACTGGCTGTCAAAGGCATTTGGTTCCTTTTTTAAACTAGCAGATCTCTCTTCCAAAACAAACAAACAAACAAAAAAAAGGAACAGGAAACAAAGGGATCCCCAAAGAGACAGCCATGATACATATCTCAATTCCTATCTAACAAGTTTTAGTTAATATTTTTTATTAATCAAAAAAAAAAAAAAAAGTTTTGTTTTGCTTTTTGAGGCAAACAGGGCTCCCTAAACGTACTCAACAGCTGGTACTGAGGCCAAAAAGGAACCTAATCCGGGTCTCCCATGTGGGTGGCAGGAACCCAATCACTTTACCTATTACCTCTGCCTCCCTGGGTCTGCATTAGCAGGAAATTGCCCATATCGGCAGCCCTGGCTGCTGATGCCTTTTTTTTTTAATTTATTTGAGGGACCAGCGCTGTGGTGAAGCGGATAAAGCCACTGCCTGCAATGCCAGCATCCCATATGGGCACTGGTTCAAGTCCCGCTGTTCCACTTCTGATCCAGCTCTCTGCTATGGCCTGGGAAAGCAGAAGATGGCCCAAGTCCTTGGGCCCCTGCACTTGCATGGGAGACCTGGAAGAAGCTCCTGGCTTCAGATCAGTGCAGCTGCGGCTGTTGTGGCCAACTGGGGAGTGAACCAGCGGATGAAGACCTCTCCTTTTCTCTGTAACTCTGATTTCAAGTAAATAAATAAATCTTTAAAAAAAATTTAGGGAAAAGAGGGAGGGATGGGGAAGACAGATTTTCCATCTGCTGGTTCACTCCCGCCAGATAGCCACAATGGCCAGAGCTGGGCCGATCTGAAGCTAGGAGCCAGGAGCTTCTTCCAAGTCTCCCACTTGGGTGCAGGGGCCCTAGCACTTGGGTCATCTCCCACCGCTTTCCCAAGCCATAAGCAGAGAACTGGATTGGAAGCAGAGCAGCTGGGACTGGAACTGGTGCCCATGTGGGATGCCGGTGCGGCAGGTAGAGGCTTAGCCTACCTCACCACAGCCCTGCACCCTACATGGGCATCTTAACTGCTAGGCCGAACATCTGCCAAACATCCAATGGTGATTATATGTGCAGAGCCTGTGGCATCTAAAAAACCTTGTACTTCCCATTTCCCTCAACTTAAAACAATCAGAATTTGGCTGAAAATATAGCTCAAAAATACTATTTTAAGGAAATCACTTCCCAACACCACCAAGCGAAGAGACTTTTTATCAAACTAACATACCTGATACCAGAGCTGGGTGGCTAACCAGTTTACAGAAAACAGGCATGTGATAGCTTTGATAGACTCATTCTAGTTACAATTCTCCAGTGCACATTTGAATAGAGTTCTACAAAGACATTTCACTGCAGGTGAAGAACACCATTTTTGGAATTCTTCAACTCAGGAAAGACGTGTGACGATCAGGAAAGAAGTTTCTGAATTAACTGATTTGGTGATTACAGTTTCCTCTGGTTCCTCAGGCATCCTCTGGCCTTAGCGGGGTGAACAGTGGGGACAAAAAAATAAAATCCTTGGGCACAAAGGTATATCAATAGAACAAAACTGTCTTGAGTACAAGGACAGCATGAACATCTTCCATTTTCTTATTTTAGTAACAGTGAAAAAAGAAGTTATTCAGCATTATCAAAGAATTCAGTGGAGGGGCTGGCTCTGTGGCATAGCGTATAAAGTCGCCATGTACAGTGCCAGCATCCCATATGGGTGCTGGTTCGAGTCCCAACTGCTCCACTTCCAAGCCAGCTCTCTGCTATGGCCTGGGAAAGGAGTAGAAGATGGTCCAAGCCCTTGGGCCCCTGAGCCCGCATGGGAGACCTGGAAGAAGCTTCTGACTCCTGGTTTCGGATCAGTGCAGCTCCAGCTGTTGCAGCCATCTGGGGAGTAAACCAGCGGATAGAAGACCCACCTCCCTTTCTCTCTCTCTGCCTTTCTGTAACTGTCTTTCAAATAAATAATCATTATTTTTAAAAGAATTCAGTGGATTGTCCTCAGCTTCAAAAATTGGCAATCAGACTCAAAGGATTCCTCAATTCACACTGGGACAGAGGAAGGAAAACAGAGGCAAGAGTAGTCAATCTAACTGGATTGAAAGCAACTGGTTGTGGCTTAAAAAAAAAAAAAAAAAAGAGGGTCCACGGCTGTGTCACAGTGGGTAAAGCCACCTCCTGCCATGCTGGCATCCCATGTGGGTGATGGTTAGAGTTTCGCCTGCTTCACTTTTGATCCAGTTCCCTGCTAATGAGCCGGAGAAAGCAGCAGAAGATGGCCCAAGTCCCTGGGCCCCTGCACCACATGCGAGACCCAGATGAAGCTTCTGGCTTTGGTTTTGACCAGCCGCAGCCATTTGGGGAGTGAACCAGCGGATGGGAAGATTTCTCTATCCCTCCCTCTGTGTAATTCTGACTTAAAAAAATAAATAAAAATAAAAAAAAACCTGCTAGGACTTTGGTTCAAGGCCAGGGTCACAGCACAATGGGTTAAGTTGTCATTTACAATTCCAGCAGCCCATACTGGAGAGCTAGTTTGAGTCCTGAATACTCTACTCAGCTTACTTACTCCTGATGAGTCTGAGATGGCAGCAGATGATGGCCCAAGGAGTTGTGCCTCTGCCACTCATGTGGTTGACCAGGATGGAGCCCAGACCTGCTTTTGTGAACCAGCAGACGGTAGATCGGTAGATTCTCTGCTCACCCTGTCTGCTGTTTCGCCTTTCAAATAAATGAACACATGAATTAAATATTTTTTAGACATTTATTTACTTATTTGAAAGGCAGAGTTACAGACAGGCAGAGAGAGGTCTTCCATCCACTGGTTCACTCCCCAGATGGCTGCAACAGCCCAAGGCTGCGCCAATTCAAAGCCAGGATCCTGGAACTTCCTCGGGGTCTTTCACATGAGTACAGGGGTCCAAGCATTTGGGCCGTCTTCTGCTCTTTCCCAGGCACATTAGCAGGGAGCTAGATCAGAAGTGGAGTAGCCAGGACTTGAACCAGCACCCATATGAGATGCTGACACTACAGGCGGTGGCTTTTACCCACTACACCAGAGTGCCAGCCCCAATAAATCGTTTTTAAAAAAATAAAAGTAATTAATATCTGTGATACCACTGTTACATAATGGTGAATATAGTACTAAAATAAAAATTTGAAGCTTAATCCATAAGAGACAAAAATAAGTTTTAAAAGTGAATTCATAATCCATAATTTTAAGATGTACAGTCCAGTGGTTTTTAGCATACTTACAAGTTTACACAAGCATTGCCACAATCCTGCAAAAAGAAAACTCCACACCTATGAACAGGCACACCTCATTCTCTCTGCCAGCCTGGCAGCCACAAATCCACTTTCCGTTCCTGTGGCAATCTGCCTATTCGGGCCATTTCATATAAATGGAGTCAGAAAAGACATTTTTTTTTATGACAGCTTCTTTCACTTAGCACAGTATTTTTCAAGGTGCATCTATGCTGTAGCATGTATCAATATTTCATTCCTTTCTATGACCACAGTACTATTATATGGATATGACATTTTGTTTACCATTCATCAGTGGACATTGTTTCTACCTTTGGGTATTGTGATAATTGGGCTTGAATATTTGTGTGCAAGTTTCTGTGAGGACATACAATTTCAATTATCTTGGGTATATACCCCAGAGTGGAACTGCTGAGTCAAATTGTAATTCTATATTAAACTTTCAGAGCAACTATCAAACTCTTCTCCACAGGTGGCTGTCCCATTTTATATTCCCACAGGCAATGTATGAAATTCCAGTTTCTCTACACCCTCATTAACACTGATTATTTTTCACTTAAAAAGTTTTTATATACAGCAATTTGGTGAATGTGAAATGGTATCTCTAATGCCTAGTGTCCTGAACACCTCTTCATATGCTTATTGGATATATGTATACTTCTATAGAGGAATGTCTATTTATATCCTTTCACCTTTTAAATATTACATTATTTTCTACATTATTGAGCTTTAATTTAAAACAAAACAAAAAAACACGTGTTTACTGGAGAGGCAGTTACAGCAAAGAGAGGGAGAGACAGAAAGGTCCTCCATCCACTGGTTCACTCCCAAATGGCTGCAATGGCTAGAGCTCGGCCAATCCAAAGCCAGGAGCATCTTCTGAGTCTCCCACATGGGTGCAGGGGCCCAAGCACCTGGGGCATCCTCCACTGCTTTCCCAGGCCATTGGCAGAGAGCAGGATCAGAAGAGGAGCATCCGGGACATGAACTAGCACCCATATGGAATGCTGGCACTGCAGGCAGAGGCTTAACCTACTAATCCACAGGCGCCAGCTACATCCTGTACCTTAATCAGATTCACAATCGTCTCCTGTTCTGTAGGTTGTCTTTTCCCTTTCTTTTTATTTATTTATTTATTATTTTTTGACAGGCAGAGTGGACAGTGAGAGAGAGAGATAAAGAGAAAGGTCTTTCTTTTTGCCGTTGGTTCACCCTCCAATGGCCGCCGCGGTAGGCACGCTGCTGCCGGCGCACCGCACTGATCCGATGGCAGAAGCCAGGTGCTTATCCTGGTCTCCCATGGGGTGCAGGGCCCAAGCACTTGGGCCATCCTCCACTGCACTCCCGGGCCACAGCAGAGAGCTGGCCTGGAAGAGTGGCAACGGGGACAGGATCGGTGCCCCGACCGGGACTAGAACCCGGTGTGCTGGCGCCGCAAGGCGGAGGATTACCCTAGTGAGACGCGGCGCCAGCCGTCTTTTCCCTTTCTTGACAGTGTCCTTTGACATAGGTTTTTATTTTCATGGAATAAAAAATATGAGCTTTTGAGATGCTATTAAAATTTTTAGAAGTGTTAAAACTCAGCAGCTTATTTAAATACAACCATACACAATTACAGGATTGTCATAAAACTGTTCATCTTTGCTATAGCTAAGTAACAAGGCACAAGCATTCATCCTGAAGTCTGGCAAGCAAAGATATCACCCAGGGGAGTTAAAGAGAAGGCCTAACCTAAGCACACATGGTTGGTGGGAGACAAAGGTAAAGACACAGTCTAGGTGTTCCATCTCAAAACAGAGGCTCTCCTATCACATTAGCTAGCACAAGGCCTGCTCCAGTGTGAGAAGCAAAGTGCTGAGCGAAGTAAGAAGACCAGATAAAGTACAGAAGAAGCTGGAAATGTTACCAACTTGGACAAATTGCTTCATTCTAATCTCTTTGTGTCCATGGTCAATAAAATTAAGGAAGCTGGAAAAGATGAGCCTCTTCATCATAAAATTTTAGAGAAATCTGCATTAAACAGAATAAAAGAGGGGGAAAAAAAAAAAACCCTTAAAATGTCAGAACCAGAAAGGACCTTAAAATCTAAGAGTAGGGCTCAGCACTGTGGCATAGTGGGCAAACCCACCACCTATAGTGCTGGCATCCATGTGGGTGGCAGTTCTAGTCCTGGCTGCTCCACTTCCTATCTAGCTCCTTGTTAATGTGCCTGGGAAGGCAGTGGAATATGGCCCAAGTCCTTGGGCCCCTGCACCCACATGGGAGATCTGAAAGAAGTGCTTAACTTCGGATTGGCCCAGCTCTGGCCACTGTGGCCATTTGGGGAGTGAACCAGCAGACGGAAGTTCTCTCTCTGCTTATCTCTCTGTAACTCTGCCTTTCAAGTAAGTCTTTAAAAAAAATGCAAGAGTAACAGAAATGTGTGAGAAAATGCCTATGTTCAGGCCCCACTTTGAGAAAATTTGATTCAGGTCTGCAAGAGAACCCAGACACCTGTTATTTTTAACTAATACTCAAGAGTCTGATGTAGACAGCCTTCACATCATGCACTGAAAAATATTTGTCTAAGAAAGTTAAAGTCCAGAATAACTACCTTTAAGTAGCAAGATAATATATTTATATGTGTGTATATATATACATACACACACTTAAATAATACATATATCTCAGTCAGTTTTTACTATGTGCCAGATGCCATATTTTAAGGTAAAGATTATTACTATACCCACTTTGCAGATGAGTAAACTGAGATACAAAGAGGTTTACTAACCTGCCCAAGAACACACATCTAACAAGTGGCAGACACAGAATTCAAACCCAGATAGCCAGCCTGGTTCCAGAGCTTATGTCCTCAACCAAGATATAAAAGCTGTGCCAGGAGACAGAATCCAGGTATGAGGTTAAAAGATCTGGATATAGCTTCTGGAAAGCATAATTTAACATTACATACCAACTTGAATAGCCAAAACAAATTAAGCAAGCAGCTTTTCTTTACAGCTGTACATATTAAAAAAAAAAAATACCTTGATGTTATTGGGGCAAAATGACTTAATGCAATGATTGAAATTATATCATTCTGAGATGGAGGCCAGAAGACTGTTTTTGTAGTGTTAACATCAGAAAGTTGAGAACTGCTGTTCTTAAAGGCAGTTTCTTGGGAGCATAAATTCACATGTGTTAGGGAAAGCTAGTAGCACATTTGCATCTCTTTATTACATTTCTTTATAGCAATGAAACTATAGCTGCAGAAATAAAATTAAAATCCTCCCTCCCCCTCAAGCCAAGACAAATCAAATCAAAGAGATTACACTGTAGGTAACAGCCTCTCATTCCCACAGAGCACAAATTTTTCTACTCATTCAGATTCTGCCCCACACAGAAGAACATTTTCCCCATGTTGTCTCTCTCCCACAGTAACCTTCAGTTTTCAGACAATTAGAGGTATATTCTCTAAAGCTGTTTCTGAAAACAGGGGTGGCACATTGAGACTTTCTTCTGCTAAATTCAATGCTATGAGCATTTATCCTGGGTTGATCACCATAAAGAATCCCTCATGGGAAACCAGACAAATTGGTGGACAATACAAGAAAGGATGGTATATTAAGTGACAATTCAATTCCCATGCATGGTAACTGTTCGAGGAATTCAGAAGGGGAACAGCTCAATGGAAAGCTGAAATAAAGTTTTTAAAGAAACAGGCCGGCGCTGCGGCTCACTAGGCTAATCCTCCGCCTTGCGGCGCCGGCACACCGGGTTCTAGTCCCGGTCGGGGCACCGATCCTGTCCTGGTTGCCCCTCTTCCAGGCCAGCTCTCTGCTGTGGCCAGGGAGTGCAGTGGAGGATGGCCCAAGTCCTTGGGCCCTGCACCCCATGGGAGACCAGGAGAAGCACCTGGCTCCTGCCATTGGAACAGCGCGCTGCGCCGGCCGCAGCGCGCTACCGCGGCGGCCATTGGAGGGTGAACCATCGGCAAAAGGAAGACCTTTCTCTCTGTCTATCTCTCACTGTCCACTCTGCCTGTCAAAAAAAAAAAAAAAAAAAGTTTTTAAAGAAACAAGAAAAATAGCTCCTGACTACTATTTTCTCTCCCATTTCTCACTTCTTAGTCTTCCAGGTGCTCCTTTGAGAGGTCTTTGTTTCTCAAGTTGAAGCTCTCATCACCTTATCATTCTATTTTTACATAGCCCTTTACAAAGAACAATTACCAGCATTATACAATTTAATCCTTACAGTAAGCCTATCAAATGTATGAGTGTCCACAATGTTTACAGAGAGTAAGTTCAGTCATCTTACAACTTATCCACAGCCATACATCTTTTAACATGCTGCACCAGAACTCAAATTTGCTTTTCTTTTCACTAAATCACACACTAGGATGGCACATGATCTTACTAGAAGGCCTTTAATTTTTTAAATTTTTATTTGAAAGGCAGAGAAAGTGTTTTCCCATCTGCTGGATCACTCTCCCAATTGCTCCAATAACTGGGCTGGGCCAGCCAGATTGAAGGTAAAAGTTGGAAATTCGATCTGGGTGCCCAATGTGGGTGGCAAGGACTCAACTACTTGACCCATCCATCATCTGCTACTTCTCAGGGTGCACATTAGCAGGTAGCTGGAATGGAGAGCAGAGATGGAACTCAAATCCAGGCAGCCCAGTACAGGATGTGGGAGTCCCAAAAGAAAGTTTAATCACTCCATCAAATGCCTGCCCCCAGAAGGCTTCTAATTTCTACTTCTCCAAACTACCTAAATAATTGTCCTGAAAACCACTTTCCATAGTCTCAAAATCCTTAAACAACCTTCTGCTTGAACTTTGGACAACCCACACCCTCCCTAATCTGATTTTACCTACTTGTCACTATACTTCCCTTCCCAAACCTTACAGTCAACTCTCCACCTAAGAAACTTCAGGCATTGGGGCCCTCGCTGTGACACAGTAGGTTAACACCCTGGCCTGAAGCGCCAGCATCCCAATGGGTGCCGGTTCAAGACCCAGCTGTTCCAATTCCTGTCCAGCTCTGTGCTTTGGCCTGGGAAAGCAGCAGAAGATGGCCCAAGTCCTTGGGCTCCTGCACCCATGTGGGAGACCAGGAAGAAGCTCCTGGCTTCGTTCAGATCAGCACAGCTCCGGCCATTGCGGCCATCCGGGAGTGAACCATCGGATGGAATACCTCTCTCTCTGCCTCTCCTCTGTGTAACTCTGACTTTCAAATAAATAAATAAATCTTAAAAACAAAAAAGAAAAGAAACTTCAGGCACCAACACATTCTGTGTACTTTGCTTAAGGAGTCTTCTCACCCAGTATGCTTTTCCTCTCTCTCCTGCCAAATCAGGCTCAACCCCCACTCACACACATAGGTCTTCCTGTGGGGGCCCCACCTTTATAAATCAAATCTCAAGGATCATCCTCCTTCATTGGAACTTCTGAAAAAGCACAATTTGGGGAACGATGTGGCAATAGTGGGCTAAGCTGCTAATGTGAAGCTGGCATCCCAAATGGGTGCCAATTTGAGTCCCAGCTGCTCCACGTTTGATCCAGCTCCCTGCTAATGGTCCCTAGGAAAGTAGCGGAAGATGGCCCATGTGCTTGGGCTCCTGCATCTACATGGGAGACCCAGATGAAGCTCCTAGCTTCAGCCTGGCCAAACCTTGGTCATTGTGGCTATCTGGGGAGTAAACCAGTGGATGGAAGATCTCTCTCCCTTCTCTCTCTCTCACTCTCTGGCTCTCCTACTCTAACTCTGCCTTTCAAATAAATAATTTTTTTGAAAGTACACATTTGAATATACCATATCCTTCCTTAAGTACATTTAATAGTTTGAGTATCCCATTCCTATGTTCAGGGTTTTTTTTATTTTCAATATTCTGACAGTATGATTAACTTATTCTGCCATTGCATATTTGTAGACACTACAAGTTACAGAGGTTGCTAATGTGTATCTAGTTTAATTCCTTCCAAAATTCTGTGCTGTAAGTACCTAAGACCCTAACATTTCAGATGAAAAATCTTCATACTTTTTGTAAGTAACCAGCAATCTCAAAGCCAAAATCTTATGATTCCCAAATCCAGGTTCCTTCAATAACACAATGATGCCATAAATTACAGTCAGCCCTGCAAATCCATGAGTTCCATAATCATGGGTTCCCCACCCATGGATCAACCAATCTTGGAAGGGAAATATTGGGGTGGCGGGGGGGGGGGGATCCTGTGTGCTGAACACGCACTCCTTTAGTATTGACCTTATTCCCTACACAATAAAGTATAACAATTAGCCACAGAGCATTTACATTCTATTAAGTGTGTTAAAAGTTATCTAGAGAGGATTTAAAGTTCACTGGAGAAAGGGCATGGCTTCTATGCACACACCACGCCATTCTACGTAAAGGACTTGAGCACTGCCACTTTTGGCATCTACAGGAGGTCCTGAAAGCACTTCCCCTGGGGCAGATGTGTTCAGTGAGCCCTTAGCAGAGTGCCCCATTGCTCACTGTTTGCTGGAGGGCAGAGCAAGGATGAGCACCACGCAGACAGGCAGGGTTTCTATACAAAAACGACCTGCAAGTCCCAACACTCTCACGTCCTGAAGTGATTTACATCCCAACCTCCACAGAATGCTCCTGTCTCTGGAGAAGGGTTAAGAGCGAGAGAACAGATAAGAGAAGCCAGTGACACTCAACAAGACAAACAAAAAGATCTGGTTCTGAACTCCTCCACAAGATCCCGTGTTCATTTGTTTAAGCACCTCCCATGCTTCAGGCACAGGCAAGCCTGAAAGCTGTTTTCAACTAAAGAGAAATCCTCGACCCTTTATGAAAGACACCAGGCTTAACACTTCCGTCAAACCAGCCCGGAGCCCCACAACGAGTAAACTGGAGTAAATGAAGGCTAAACCCCTCGTTTTGCAGATGACCAAATTTGGGGACAGCAAGCATACTTCAAGGTCACAGCGCTAATTAGAAGTATAACCAATACTAGGACCCAGCTCTCCACGCAATTGTTTCGTTCAAAGATGCTGTGCAAAGGCCAAAGGCCAATTCTGAAGCAGTCTTCCTGCCTTTCTCTTCTGTTACGGCCTTGTTGCTAGGACTACAAGGTTTCTTCGGGGTTTTTTTGTTTGGTTTTAATGGATGGGCACAAAGGAAAGGGGCGAGCAGGCGCAGGGAGCAGAGCAGCTGGCGGCAAGTAGCATGGAAAGGGGAGGAAAACGACAGGGGAAAAAAGGGGAAACTCTTAAAGGCTTCTCGTCAGCCCCCAAATACTCCAACACTATCAGTATTTGGCGTATGGCGATAGAAATGCCTAGAAACTTCAGTCGACAAAAGGCAGGGGACACTTTGGAATCTGTGGTAACACGCGAGAGTGACGGTGGTGGGGAGTTTGGGGGATACCGACGGAGAAGGAGATTCTTTAATTGCTTCCAGCTTCAGTTTTCCCTGTCAATGAAATGGGCACCATAAGGGAAAAGCGATGGCCACAATGGGATACAGGAATAACGGAATCAGGTGAAGAAACTGCGGCGGCGGCCAGCATCACGGGCCAAGAAAGCTCCCGGGAAGGAAGGAAGCCCCGGAGAGGAGAGGGCGGGCTACCAGCGTGAGGAAGGTGCCCATGGTGGTCAGACAAGGGCTTCTCGAGAGGCCGCAGAAAAGGAGGGGGGCGGGGATGGGAAGATGCGATCGCACCTCGGGGCTTCCCCCAGGCTCGACTGTCCCCCAGAGCTGGCTCCTCACCTTATCCAATAAGCCGCTGCGGCTACTGCTTGTCCCGCCGCTGGGGCCACCGCAAGCTCCACCACCACCTCCGCCGCCACCGCTTCTCCCGCCCTGTGCAGCCGCCGCAGCCATCTTGTCTGCCTCCGCGTCTCCCTCCCCTCCGACTTGTCCGAAGCTGATTGGCTGAAACTGACGGCGTGACGCGCCGCGCGGGGTCCACCGGGATTCGTAGTTCAAGGCTCTCTGACGCGAGGTTGTCAGCGGAAGTGGCCGCGGGGCTTGCCGGGAATCGTAGTTAGACGCTCCGGTCACCGGTTGCCGCCCACACTGTCAGTCGCCGCTTCGCGGTTGCTAAGGAGTAGGGGAGCCAGCGGCCAGCGCCACCGTGGAGCGGCTCCGAGATCCCCGGGAGGCTCGCAGGCGCGCATCCCGCCCGCCCGGGACGTCGCCTCCGCGGACTGCTCGGAGGCGGAAGCGACGCCGGAGGCAGGTGCGCCTAGAAACTTAGTTTGCTTGGCTTTTGAGTGTCCTGCACCCCAGATGTAGTTCCTAACGGGGCAGGGAGGAGTCGTTCATCTTTTTCTAGCTCTGTTAGAGCTCTTGCCAATGATCCTCTCGGGCGACCTTGGTAGCTGTTAGTAACGTCGTCGTGTTACAGAGAACTCCGGTTTCCTGAGGGCCTGCAGTGTGTATTTACAGCCATGCTGTCTTTCATTTAGTCCCATAACCCCTTCAGCTGAGGAAACCCCCAGCAAGTGCCCCCAGGCCAGATAGCAGGTATCAGAACCCGGTTTGGAAGCCAGGTTGTTTTGCTTTTTAACTTCCACAGCCATGGTATTTCCCCTCGTGCATTCCACTTTTACAGCTTTAGGATTTAGTAGTAGTCTATATTTTAACGAAGTCATTATTCGTTTTGTTAGGTTTTAGGATTTTAGGGTTCGAGGAAGTCAAGGAGACAGCTAAAGTAGAAAAGACTTGTATGATAGAAAGCACAGCATAGTGGAGTTGGAGGTGGGATTGTAGCCGGCCCAGAGTGTTCAGTCCTTTTATGTTGCTGGTTGGGAGGGGGCCATTGCCATAAGGCGGGTGTAAATGGGCAAAAAGCCCCCTTGGCAGGCGTTCTTCAGGACCAGCGCTGTGCACTGTGTGGTCCTGGCCCAGGATGTCCCTAGCAAGGAACTGTAAAGGTGTTATGTGGGTGGAATCTTAGGCAATGAAATACCATGGTGTTATCCTCAGGGTGGTTTTGCTTGGATCCAGTTTTACCAATTGGAGAGTTAACCCCTTGAGTCCCAGTAGTCTCAAAAGTCCTAATTTTTTTTTTATTTTTTTAAGCCACAAATGTTGCATGGCACTGTCCTGAGGTCTATGGGGGCATCAGGATACACCTGGTCGCTCCTCTGGTGGAACTCCTCCTTGACTGTCCCAGCCTCATCCCGCAGCACTGTGGTATTACACTGTCTCCTGTCACATTGCATGTCTTGGTTTTTAACTCCTGTCTATCCCCCACGAATGGCCAAGTTATTGAACGAATACTTGTTGAGTTGCAGGCCTTAGTCTAGTTATGGGGCCTGGGTCCCTGAGTAAAAGTGGTGAAAACCAATCTTGGCGAAGTTAACGTTCATGTGAAAATAATTATCACTAAATAACGAGTGAGAGTTCTTCACTCTGGGAAGCAGTCTTGGGCCACTCCAGTCGGATGCTTCGGAAGCCTTCTGTGGATACCTGATAACTTCTCGAGTTTTGAGACCCAGCTCTCCTGTCACCTGCTGTAGGAACCTTCCCTGATCCTTGCTGCCTTCTTCACAGACAGGTGAAGTGCTCCGACAGCATGTTGTTCGTGGTTCCCTTTAGTTCATTAACATTTGGGACTTTTCCTCCAGTAGGCCTGGTGTGAGGTGCTGGGGATAAATAAGCAGGACCCAAGCCCAGCTATGTAGGGTCTCCTGGCCTGGACTTGTTTGGGGTGGGGACTGGACAGGGGAGCAGGCCATTATAATGCAGTGTGGTGAGTGCCTCTATTAAGAAGTGGGCCTGAGGTGGTAGCTATCTGAGCCAGGCAAAATGAAACAAACATGTACATGCAGATGAAGAACATACATGTGTGTGAGAGAGAGAGAGAGAGAGAGAGAGAGAGAGAGAAAGGATGAACGTGTTTTGGAGCTAGAGGTCCAGTCAGATTGACATTAACTGAGTCATATTTGAGATAGAAACAAGAGGTAGCTGAAGCTAACCTAGGTCACGGCCCTGCAGGTTTGGAACTTAGACTTTTTTTTTCTACCATATAAATATTTTCTTAGGGTTAATTTCTAGAAAACGTAACCTGGGAGTCATGACCCTTCTTGGTCCACTAGTTGTAGATCTACCTTCTCATTTAATATTCCTCATAGGGGACTGGAATTTCTATTATTACGTGTATCCAGGTCTGTATGCCCTTCATGAACCTGAGTGGGTTTGATTCATCCTTTGTGTTATATGCATAGCAAACATCTTTTTCCAGGTTATGTGTTACCATTCCTACAGAAATGTATTTTGTGTGATCGATCAGGTAACCAATCCCTTTGTTTCTGATTTGTGCTTCATGTATTCTCTAAGCAACCCAGCCACACCCTATTGACATAAAGCTATTCTCCTTTTCCACCTCCCCATCTGTGTGTGTCTCTTTCTCTACATCCACACGTGTACTTCATGGCTGTTGGGTCCTATAGGTTTTGTAGGTCCAGGTGAGACGAATTTTGGGGAAGATTGCTCACAGTAGCATATTATAATTAATGAGAGAATCCAAGAGCTTGGAATGGCAGGTTAAAAAGGATTGTAATTTTGCAGGTGAAGAAACAGGTGAAGAAACAAAAAAAAAAGGAAGTCAAGGGAGCATTCCCAAAGTCAAAGATCAAGTAAGTACCACGCAGACCTGAAGCCAGGCCCAATATTCTGTAAGTTGCTAGAACCTTCTCTAACAGTCACTGTCTCTTAGTTTTCCCAGCCAGTGGTTTACTCATTCATTCCTTCGTTCACCTATCTAGCAGATGCTTGTGGTTGGTCAGAAGACATACCTGAAAGATTAACTGGGTGTAAATCTTCAGTAATCGCCCCAGTGAGTTCTTGGCTCTGCGCTGGGTGCTGATTTTACACAGGTGAATCAGGTAGTCATGGGCCCCATAGCAGGTGGGAAGTTGATGAGCGGAGAAAACAATTCTAAGTGAGAAGTGAAAAGTACTATACTAGGAGAAGCATGGGGTGCTGTTGGAACACTTAAGGAGAGCTTCAGATCCTTTGTAGGGGAGGTCAGGGATCAGGAAATCATAGTGCCCTGTGTTGAACCAAAGGAGATACCAAAATTCATTCACCCTTTCCACACATATTTGTGAAATATGTTTTGTGTCAGGTGCTGTGTTAAGGATAAATTGATGAATACCATAGAAACTGTTTTTCCCCTTGGAGAGCTTAGCATCTAATTAGGGGCGTCAGTACTGCATCGGTCTTGGTAATGCCATCTGAGCCTTCATTTGGTTCCCACATGTCCACTGGGTGCATCCCATGAGCTGGGTCCTAAGGGTGGAAGAGAGACAGTGACTTGGACAAATTTCCAGACTTGGAGGTTCATTTGGAAGGCGGTAGAAAGGGCTCAGGCTGTGAAGGAGAAATTGCAGAATAACCCCAGGGCTTGCCAGAGGCAACAGCTATTTCTCGCTGGAAGGTTCAGCGAAGGCTAACCTTCTCTGAGACATGGAGTCTTTATCCTCATTTTATATGTGAGAAGTTCAGGTCTCACTGGATAGAATGATGCCCATGGTCATTCAGCTTAGTCGTAGAAATTAGACTCAA
Source organism: Lepus europaeus (assembly GCF_033115175.1). Classification (NCBI taxonomy): domain Eukaryota; kingdom Metazoa; phylum Chordata; class Mammalia; order Lagomorpha; family Leporidae; genus Lepus; species Lepus europaeus. The sequence continues at coordinate 64,365,579 of NC_084833.1, read as the reverse complement.
GCTTCCTGTTTCTAAAATGGACTCCCTTCCTACCAAACCATTCTGCTCTTCCTATTTATCACTTCCAGGAAACCTCTTTTTCAGGTTACATTGATTCCAGCTCTCAGCACAGCTTCTTCCTTCTACTGAACTCCTCCCCAGTCCTCCATGCCATGGCCCCAGCATTCTCCAGATGGCCTCCCTTCTCCCAGCCAGGGCTTGCAGATTCCACATTTCTGCTGCCTGAAATTTTCTGAAGGGGGCTCAGAGTAGATTTGGGAATGGCTGGATCCTTTTAAACAGAAATTTCTGGAGCTCAAGCTTTAGGAAACTAATGTCTTTGAGGTGGTGTGGGAGCTGAATCATAAAAGATGTGATCAACCAGGTGACCCAGGTGTAGGAGGGTATTTTAGGCTAAAAGAATGCCAAGGACAAAGGCAGGAGAGTGTGAATCTGAATGTTTTGCTCTGGGACTAGAGAATGACTCTGTGAGCCTGGATGGACCTGGACTTGAAGGCCATTCAAGGCCAGGCTCAGGCACCTGGTCTCCAGGCTAAGTAGGAACGGAGATTGTTACAGTATTCTAGGTGAGAGATGATGGAAGATTTAATGAAAGCAGTAGAGATGGAGAAAAGTAGGTCTTTGGGGCAGTGTTTCTGAGGTGGAATTATCACTACTAGGGGACCAATTAGATGCACGAGATAAGAAAGGCACTGGGGTTAGGATGATGTTCATACTGTACTGGGCAGTGCCCAACTGTACATTGTCAAGACAAAAAGGAAATGTTGGTTACTGAATCGGAAAAAGCCAAGTAATGGGAATTCATCTTGCTGAAATTCCCACAGGTTGAAAAAAATAAAGTCAATCAGAAAAAGCATATTTGTAGCCCATGAGTTGAATCTGGTTCCCAGATGTGCTTTGTTTGGCCTGCACATTGTTTCTAAATAGCAAATTAGTTACTGACACTCACATAATGAAGAGATTGCACATAAAAGACAGACTTCCCAAAAACCCGTGAAGATCCAGCAACACTGACTTGGGTTTCTGCCGGGTGGCAGTAGATAAGAGCAAGAATGTAGCTGCTGTGTTGCTGTGTGGGTGCATGCTCACGCGCGCGTGCACACACACATGTTCACTGACTGGCACGCTCACTCCCACTCTTTTCTTTTTTTTAAGATTTATTTATTATTTGAGAGGGAGAGTTACAGACAGTGAGAGGAAGAGACAGAGAGAAAGGTCTTCCTTCCGTTGGTTCACTCCCTAATTGGCCGCTACGGCCAGAGCCGTGCCAATCCAAAGCCAGGAGCCAGGTGCTTCTTCCTGGTCTCCCATGTGGGTGCAAGGGCCCAAGGACTTGGGCCATCCTCCACTGCTTTCCCAGGCCATAGCAGAGAGCTGGACTGGAAGAGGGGCAGCTGGGACTAGAACCAGTGCTCATATAGGATGACGGCACCACAGGCAGAGGATTAACCTACTGCACCATGGAGCCAGCCCCTCCCACTCTCTTTCATTTCCAGCTTTCTTCACTGACATGGGCCACCTAACACATGCAGCTATCTGTATTTGCAGCTCCTAGCAGGGCTGCAGATTTTTGCAAGCTTTGACATCAGACTATGGCAAAGAGTTCTACATATTTTTCTCTTTTTTTTTATTAAACTTTTATTTAATATAAATTTCCAAAGTACAGCTTATGGGTTACAATGGCTTCCCCCTCCCAAAACTTCCCTCCCACCCACAACCCTCCCCTTTCCCGCTCCCTCTCCCCTTCCAATCACATCATGATTCATTTTCAATTCTCTTTATATACAAAAGATCAGTTTAGTATATATTAGGTAACGATTTCAACAGTTTGCCCCCATATAGCAACACAAAGTGAAAAAAAAATACTGTTGGAATACTAGTTATAGCATTAAATAAGAGTGTACAGCACATTAAAGACAGAGAGCCTACATAATATTTTTAAAAAATTAATTAATTTTCTATGCCATTTCCAATTTAACACCAGGTTTTTTTTTTCATTTCCAATTATCTTTATATACAGAAGATCGATTCAGTATATAATTAGTAAAGATCTCATCAGTTTGTACCCACGCAGAAACACAAAGTGTAAAAATACTGTTTCAGTACTAGTTATAGCATCACTGCACATTAGACAACACATTAAGGACAGATCCCACATGGGATGTAAGTACACAGTGACTTCTGTTGCTGACTTAACAATTTGACACTCCTGTTCATGGCATCAGTAATCTCCCTAGGCTCTAGTTATGAGTTGCCAGGGCTATGGAAGCCTTTAGAGTTCGCTGACTTTGATCTTATTCCGATAGGGTCACAGTCAAAGTGGAAGTTCTCTCCTCCCTTCAGAGAAAGGTACCTCCTTCTTTGATGGCCCCGTTCTTTCCACTGGGATCTCACTCACAGAGATCTTTCATTTAGGTCTTCTTCTTTTTTTCTTTTCCATGGTATCTTGGCTTTCCATGCCTACAATACTCTCATGGGCTCTTCAGCCAGATCTGAATGCCTTAAGGGCTGATTCTGAGGCCAGAGTGTTGTTTAGGACATCTGCCATTCTATGAGTCTGCTGTGTATCCCACTTCCCATGCTGGATCTTTCTCTCCCTTTTTGATTCTATCAGTTAGTATTAGCAGACACTTGTCTTGTTTGTGTGATCCCTTTGTTTCAAGCCATCGAATGTGAACTGAAATTGATCACTTGGACTAGTGAGATGGCATTGGTACATGCCACCTTGATGGGATTGTATTGGAATCCCCTGGCACATTTCTAACTCCATCATTTGGGGCAAGACTGATTGTGCATGTCCCAAATTGTGCATCTCCTCCCTCTCTTTTTCCACTCTGAAATTTAACAGGGATCACTTTTCAGTTAAAATTTAAACACCTAAGAATAATTGTATGTTAATTACAGAGTTCAACCAATAGTACTAGAAGAGTTCTACATATTTTTCTTAGCAAATTCTTTACCTTCAGAATCCTTGAATGATAAACAGTGAATGCAATTGCATTAGGGGTATTGGTTCCCTGAGGGATCTTTGGTGTCAGGCTCTGTGAACAGGATAGTAATTTGGTAAAGAAAAGCCTGAGTTGGTCGGCACCGCGGCTCACTTGGCTAATCCTCCGCCTGCGGTGCCGGCACACTGGGTTCTTGCCCCGGTTGGGGCGCTGGATTCTGTCCCGGTTGCTCCTCTTCCAGTCCAGCTCCCTGCTGTGGCCCGGGAAGGCAGTGGGGGATGGCCCAAGTCCTTGGGCTCTGCACCAGCATTGGAGACCAGGAGGAAGCACCTGGCTCCTGGCTTCAGATCTACGCAGCATGCTAGCCATAGCAGCAATTGGGGGGGTGAACCAACAGAAGGAAGACCTTTCTCTCTGTCTCTCTTTCACTGTATAACTCTGCCTGTCCAAAAAAAAAAAAAAAAAAAAACCTGAGTCAGACCCTAAAGTTAGAACACTATTCTCCTTTTGTGCATGTACGTGTATGTACATGTGCACACACACACATGCACCTGCCCAAAGAATTCTCTGACTCATCTAAACTCGGAATGGTGAGGCTCTGGAATCCTCTTTCCAGAGGATAGAAGGTGGGAGCTTGTTTCTTTCCTGCTCTTCTAGTTCTTTAAGTGTCAGGGAGGTGGTGCACTTGGATTATTTGAAATCTTCCCCATCACAGCTGTCTGCTCACCCTCTCTCACAGTGAAGCAGCCTCTGCCCTGGGTGCTGAGGGCTGGTCTTCCTGCCTCCTCGGTGGTGGCCCTGTAGGTCTGCCCGGCTTTCATCCGCCTTTCTTTCCCTGCTGACTCCTCTTCAGTCTGTGATGTAGCCAAGTCTTCTCATCCTGTGTACCAGGCAGTTTCCTCTTACTGTAACAAAATACCCGAGGCTGGGCACTTTAGAAAGAAAAGAGGTTTATTTAGCTACAGTTTGGAAGGTTTAGGGGCCTGGTACTAACAGTTTCAATTCTGGTAAGAACCTCATGCTGAATGACATCATGGTGAGAGCATTTGCGGGAGAAAAAGATCACAAGGTGAGACAGGAAGCCAGAGAGAGAGACTGCCCCACCCTTCTGAGGATGCATCCCCAGTGACCTAAAAGCTTCCCATTATCCCTTAGCATCGCCCCAGCTTGCTACCTGTGAACCCTGGGGGGACATGTCATAGCTTCCTGTTAATGACCATTGTAACGGAAAATGGCCAATGTGTGTTAGCCAGCTGCCAGGTACTGTTGTGAGCCCTTTCACAAGTATTTTCTCATTTAATCATTAAAATGGCCCTATAAAATAAGTGTGCCTGTCCACATTTCACAGAGAAAGAAGCAAAAATATAGAAAAGCCAAGACCACAGAGTTCTTGAACCTAGGATTTGAACCCATGCAGTGTGATTTCAGAGTCCATGCTCAGGGGCTGGCATTGTGGCATAGCAACTGGGGCTACCATGTGTGACACTGACATCCTGTGTGTGTGCTGGTTCGTGTCCTGGCTATCCCACTTCTGATTCAGCTCCCTGCTGATGATCTCTGGGAAAAGCATCAGAGAATGGCCCAAATGCTTGGGCCCCTGCTACCCATGTAGGAGATCCAGAAGCTCCTGGCTTCAGCCTGGTCTAGCCGTGGCTGTTGTGGCCATTTGAGGAGTGAGCCAGCAGGTGAAAGACCTCTCAATCTCTCTCTCTCTCTCAATCTCTCTCTCTCAATCTCTCTCTCTCTCAATCTCTCTCTCTCTCTCAATCTCTCTCTCTCAATCTCTCTCTCTCTCTCTCGATCTCTCTCGATCTCTCTCTCTCGATCTCTCTCTCTCGATCTCTTTCTCTCGATCTCTCTCACTAGCTATGACTTTCAAATAAAATAAAATAAATCTTAGGAAAAAAGAGCCCACCTTCATGCTCAGTAGTGACTCTGCCTGCCAGGACTGGAACCAGGACTGGGGGCAAGGGCTGGCCTGCATTTGCACAACGCTGAGAGAGGGCGAGTGCCCCTTAGACTGTCCTGTGGTGTCTCACTCACATTCCTCCAGAGCATCTTTTGACTTTGCCTTTGTTCTCACAACTGTCTTGCTTCTCCCTTTCACAGTCAAGCTTCTTGAAAAACTTGCCCGCATTCACTTTTTGCATTTTCTTACATTCACTTCTGCATACACAGTCGAGTCTGACCTGGAAGCTGACTTTCTACTTCCTCATGACCTGGTTTCAGTCCTCACCTTACCTGACTTCTCTGCTAATCTCCCCCCCTTTCATAGAGCTTTCCTCTCTCATTCTCACTCTGCATCCTCCTTCCTTCCTTGTTTTATTTTAATATTAACAATGACATACTTTCAATTTACTTTATAATCACAAGTTTAACTTTTCACTAAGTGATTCAACAAGTAGTAAGTGCAAATTTCACTCATACTTTACTTATTTTGTTTTCTGTATATTTAGTTTCCACAAGTCAGGGAAAACATAAGGTATTTGTCTTTTTTGGACTGGCTTATTTCAATAAGCATAATGATCTCTAGTTACATCCATTTTGTTGTGCAAGACAGAATTTCATTGTATTCTAGTGTGTATAATATACCACAATTTCTTTTTTTTTAAAGATTTATTTATTTATTTGAAAGAGTTACACAGAGAGAGAAGGAGAGGCAGAGAGAGAGAGGTCTTCCAGCTGATGGTTCACTCCCCAGTTGGCTACAACGGCTAGAGCTGTGCCGATCTGAAGTCAGGAGCCAGGAGCTTCTTCCAGGTCTCCCATGTAGGTGCAGAGGCCCAAGGACTTGGGCCATCTTCTGCTTTCCCAGGCCATAGCAGAGAGCTGGATCAGAAGTGGAGCAGCTGGGTCTTGAATTGGCGCCAAAATGGGATGCCGGCGCTTCAGGCCAGCGTGTTAACCCATTGCGCCACAGCGCCAGCCCCACCACAATTTATTTATCCAGTTGATGGACATCTGGTTGATTCTGTATCTTAGCTATTATGAATTGAACTGCTATAAACATGGGGGTACAGATAACTCGTTCATATGGTGATTTCATTTCCTTTGGGTAAATTGCCAAGAGTGGAATTGCTGGGTCTTATGGTAGATCTATTTTCAGATTTCTGAGCCATCTCCATACTGTCTTCCACAATGGGTGTACTAGTTTACATTCCTATCAACAGTGGATTAGGGAACCTTTTTTTACCCACATCCATGCCCAGCATTCATTGTTTTTTGATTTCTGTAAGAGAGCCATTCTAACTGAGATGAGATGAATTGTGTTTTTTATTTGCATTTCCCTGGCTAGTGAACCTGAGCATTTTTTCCTGTGTCTGTAGGCCATTTGAATTTCATCCTTTGAAAAATGCCTGTTCATATCCTTAGCCCGTTTCTAAACTGGATTGCTTGTGGTTTTTTTTGTTGTTGAGTTTCTTGAGCTTCTTATGTATCCTGGATTTTAATCCTTTGTCAGATATATACTTTGCAAATATTTTCTTCCATCTGTCAGTTGCCTTTTTGTTGGGTGTTTGTTTTACTTTGCAGAGCTTCTTAGCTTGATGCAATCCCATTTGTCTATTTTTGCATTTATTGCCTGTACTTCTAGGGTCTTATCCAGGAAGTCTTTGCCTATGCCAATGTCTTGCAGTATTTCCTGTTTTCCTCTAGTAATTTGATGGTTTCAGGCATTAAGTATAGATCCCTTATCCATTATGAGTTGATTATTTAATTGGGTATAAGGTAGGGGTCTTGTTTCATACTTCTGCATGCAGAGATGGAATTTACCCAACACCATTTGTTGAAGAGACTGTCCTTTCTCCAGTAAGTGATTTTAGCTCATTTGTCAAAGATGAGTTGGTTGTAGATGTATGGGTTAATTTCTAGAATCTCTAATCTGTTCCATTTGCCTACATGCCTATTCTTGTGCCAGTATCAGGCCATTTTGATACAACTACCCTGCAATATGTCTTGAAATCTAGTATTGTGATGCTTCCACCTTTATTTTTATTATTTAGGATTGCTTAAGCTATTTAGGGTTTCTTGTGATTCCAAATGAATTTTAGGATAATTTTTTCCAGATCTTAGAAGGACTTGTCTTTGATATTTTCATTAGGATCACGTTGAATATGTAAATTGTTTTGGATAGTATGAATATTTTGATGATGATATTTCTTTTAATTCAAGAACATGGAAGATTTTTCCTTTTTTGTGCCTTCTATTTCTTTCATTAATGTTTTATAATTTTCATTGTAGAGATCTTACACATATATGGATAAATTTATCCCAGAGTATTTAAGGTGTTTTTGTAGCTATTGTGAATGGGACTGGTCTGACAAGTTCTTTCTCAGCCATGGCATTGTTTGTGTATACAAATGCTATTGATTTTTGTATGTTGAGTTTATATCCTGCAACTTCGACAAACTCTTTTATGAGTTCCAATGATCTCTTTGTGGATTCTTTTGATTCCCCTATGTATGAGATCATATCATCTGCAAACAGGGATAATTTGATTTCCTCCTTTGTCATTTTTATCTCTTTGATTTCTTTTTGTTGTCTAATGGCTCTGACAAAAACATCCAGAACTATATTGAATATTAATGGTGAGAGTAAGATCCTTGTCTGATTCTGGATTTTTGTAGAAATGCCCCCAACTTTTCCCCATCCAATGTGATGCTGGCTGTGGGTTTGCCATATATTGCCTTGATTGTATTTAGGTATGTTCCCTCTACCCAAACTGCTTAAGGTTTTTTTTTTTTTAATCATGAAAGGGTGTTGTATTTTATCAAGTTCTTTCCCTGCATCTATTGAAAATTGTATAGCTTTTTATTCTTCAATTTGTTAGTGTGATGCATCACATTTATTGATTTGGTCTGTTAAACCATCCTTGCATACCAGGGACAAATCCCATTTGGTCCAGGTAAATGATCTTTCTGATATGTTGTTGGATTTGCTGAGGATTTTTGCAGCTGTGTTCATCAGGGATATTGGTCTATAGTTCTCTTTTTTGTATCTTTTTCTGGTTTTGGAATTAAAGTGCTGCTGGCCTCATAAAAGGAGCTTGAGAAGATTCTCTCCCTTTCAATTGTTCTGGATAGTTTTAAGAAGAATTGGGATTAGTTTGTCTTTGAAAGTTTTGTAAAATTAAGCAGTGAAGCCATCTGGTCCTGGGTTTTTCTTTGTTGGGAGGGTCTTTATTACTGATTCAATCTCCATCTTGGTTGTTGGTCTATTTAGGCTTTCTGTGCCTTCACAGACATGTATTTGTCCAGGAATCTATCCTTTTCTTCTAGATTTTTCAATCTGTTGGCATACAGCTGTAGAAATTTTTGATGATTCTTTTTTATGTTTGTGGTATTCGTTGTAACATTTTCTTTGTCATCTCTGATTTTATTAATTTGGATTTTCTCCCTCCCTTTTTTGGTTTGTTGGGCCAAAAGTATATATATTTTCCTTAATTGCCCCCACAGCTCTTCATTTCAGTGATCTTTTGTGTTGTTGTTTTTTTTTGTTTCAATTTTATTTATTCTTCAATTTTTAAAATTTCTTTCCTCCTACTAATTTTGGGTTTGATTTGTTCTTTTTTATGAATCCTTGAGATGCATTGTTAGATCATTTGTTTGATAACTTTCCAATATCTTGATGTAGGCACTTTGTTGTCAACATCCTTTTGCCGTATCACATAAGTTTGCTATCTTGTGTTGTCATTGTCATTTGTTTCTAGGCATTTGTTAATTTATTCTATGATCCAGTGCTCATTCAGGAGCTGTTGTTCAGTCTACATCTGTTCTCATATTTTCCAAAATTTCAGTTAGAGTTACAGAGAGAGAGAGAAAGAGGGAGAGAGGGAGAGAGAAAGAGAGAAAGAGGGAGAGAGGGAGAGAAAGAGAGAAAGAAAGAGAGAAAGAGAAAGACACACAACAAGAGATCTTCCATCTGCTGGTTCACTGCCCAGATGGCTGCAAAAGCCAGGGCTGAGCCATGTAGAAGCTGGGAACTAGGAGCTTCATCTTGATCTTCCACATGGGTAGTAGGGGCCCAAACATTTGTATAATCTGCTGCTTTCGCCAGGCCATTAGCAGGCACCTGGATTAGAAGTGGAGCAGCCAGACTTGAACCAGCACCCATATGGGATGTCAGTGTTGCAGGCAGTGGCTTTTACCCATTATATCATGTTTCCAGCCCCATGATTTCAATTCTTTTGAATTCACTGAGACTTGTTTTATGGCCTTACATTTGGTATATCCTAGAGTAAGTTCCATGCACTGATGAAAACAATGTGTATTGTGCAGCTGTGGGATTAAATGTCATAGATATAAATTAGATATATTTCATCAATAGTGTAAATTAGCTCTGTTATTTCTTTGTTGATTTTTGTCCATTGATGAAAGTGTTAAAGTTCCTCATTGTATTGGAGGCTATGTTTCCCTTTAGATCCATTCACATTTGTTTTAAATAGTAAAGTGTCCTAGCATTAGGTGCATATACATTTACTATAGTCACATCTTCCTGTTGAATTGATCCAGTAATCATTTGACATAATAAATTCTTCATTTCTTTCAATATCTCTATCTCCCAGCAGAATTTCTCATCCATCTCATGTATGGATTTCTTTAACTCACATATTTTCTCTTCTATATTTTTGAGTAATCTTTTTAAATTAATTTCTTCAAATTTATATTAGGTGAACAAATTTCGTATTTTTTATATATATAGATTTAGTAGCATAGTGATAATTCTCACCATACTGTCCCTTTTGCCAGCTCCCTCCCTCCCTCCTCCTTATCCTTTTATTTTTTACAATGACATACTTTCAGTTTATTTTATAATCATAAGAATAACCCTCCACTAAGTAAAAAATTCAATAAAAAGAAAAAAAAAAAAAACACTGTTCCACAACAGTAGAGACAAGGGCTGTAAGTAATAATTCTCAAAGTGTCAATTTTGCTCATATACATTATTTTTTTTTACTCTATTAGTTAACATATCAAGGAAAACATGGTATTTGTCTTTTTGGGACTTATTTCACTAAATATAATGATTTCAAGTTGCATCCATTTTGTTGTGTGAGACAGGATTTCATTTTTTGTGGCTGAGTAATATTCCATAGTGTATATATTATCACATTTTATTTTTTTAAAAAAGGTTTATTTATTTACTTGAAAGTCAGAGTTGCACACAGAGAGAAGGAGAGACAGAAAGAGAGAGAGAAAGAGAGGGAGGGAGGGAGGTCTGTTTGTCTTCATCCACGGTTCACTCTCCAAATGGCCACAATGGCTGGAGCTGCACCCATCCGAAGCCAGGAACCAGGAGTTTCTTCCAAGTCTCCCACGTGGGTGCAGAGTCCAAGGACTTGGGCCATCTTCTACTGCTTTCCCAGGTCATAGCAGAGAGCTGGATTGGAAGTGGAGCAGCCAGGACTTGAACCAGCGCCCATATAGGATCCTGGCACTGCAGGCAGTGGCTTTACCCGCTACACCATTGCACTAAACCCCACATTTTCTTTATCTTGTCATTGGTTAATGGGCATTTGGGTTGATTCCATATCTTAGCTATTGTGAATTGAACTGCAATAAACATGGGGGTACAGATAACTCTTTCATATGCTTCTTTCATTTCAACTCAGTAAAATCTCAGGAGTGGAATGATTGGGTGATACGCTCGATCTATTTACATATTTCTGAAGAATCTCCATAGTGTCATAAACAATGGCTGTACTAATTCACATTCCCCCCAGTAGTTGATTAGGGAAGCTGTCTTCTCACATCCTCACCAGCATTTACTTTTTTTCTTTAAGATTTATTTATTAATTTGAAAGGCAGAGTTACAGGAGGCAGAGGCAGGGTAGGGGAGAGATCTTCCATCCACTGGTTCACTCCCCAAATGGTCACAATGGCCAGAACTGAGGCGATCGAAAACCAGGAGCCTGGAGCTTCCTCCGGGTCTCCCACACAGGTGCAGGGCCCCAAGGATTTGAGCCATCTTCTGCTGCTTTACCAGGCCATAGCAGAGAGCTGGATTGAAAGTGGAACAGCCTGGACTTGAACTGGTGCCCATATGGTGTGCCGGCACTGTAAGCAGTGGCTTTAACTGCTACACACAGCACCAGCCCTGCATTTATTGTTTTTGATTACTGTATGAGAAATATTCTAACTAGGGTGAGGTGAAACCTCATTGTGCTTTTCCCCCAAGAGATCTTTTATTTAAGAAACATAAGCTTTATGCATTTCATAAGTACAACTTAAGGAACTTTAGTGATTCTTCTCATAATACCCACCTTCCTCCCTCTCCTATTCCCATTCTTATTTTTTACTAAGATCTGTTTTCAATTAATTTTATACACATATGATTACTTCTATACTAAGTAAAAAGTTTAACAAACAGTATGGAAAAAAAAAAAACTTCCACAATAGTCAAGACAAGGACTGTTCAAAGCCATTTCTTTTTTTTTTTTTTTTTTTAAATTTTTGACAGGCAGAGTGGACAGTGAGAGAGACAGAGAGAAAGGTCTTCCTTTTTTGCCGTTGGTTCACCCTCCAGTGGCCGCCACGGTAGACGCGCTGCGGCCGGCGCAGCGCGCTGTTCCGATGGCAGGAGCCAGGTGCTTCTCCTGGTCTCCCATGGGGTGCAGGGCCCAAGCACTTGGGCCATCCTCCACTGCACTCCCTGGCCACAGCAGAGAGCTGGCCTGGAAAGCCATTTCTAATCAAAGTGTCAATTTTCTTCCATAGATTACCTTTTAGGTGATCTATAAGTTACCACAGATCAGGAAGAACATACAGTATTTATCCTTTGGGGATGGGCTTATTTCACTAAGAATGATGTTGTCCAGTTTTATCCATTTTGTTGCAAAGGATATGATTCATTTTTCTTTACTGCTGTGTAGTATTCCATGATGTACATATCCTATAATTTCTTTAGTCTTCAGTTGACGGATTTTTTGGGTTGTTTTGTTTTGTTTGTTTTGTTGTGGAGCTTTGCATATTCTGGTTATTAGTCCTTTATCAGTTGCATGGTTTGCAAATGATTTCTCCCATTCTGTCAGTTGCCTTTTCACTTTCCTGAGTGTTTCTTTTGCCATACAGAAATGTCTCAATTTGATGTAATCCTACTTGTTAATTTTGGCTTTGACTGCCAGTACCTCTGAGGACTTTTCCAAGAACTCTTTGCCTGTGCCAGTGTCTTGCAGGGTTTTCCCATTGTTCTCTAATAATTTGATGGTATTGGTTTGTCAGTTTAGATCGTTAATCCATGTTGAGTGGATTTTTGTGTAAGGTGTAAGGTAGGGGTCTTTCTTCATTCTTCTGCATGTGGAAATCCAGTTTTCCCTGCACTGTTTGTTGAAGAGACTGTCCTTGCTCCAGGGATTGGTTTTAGCTCCTTGGTCAAATATAAGTTGGTTCTAGATATTTGGATTGATTTCTGGCATTTCTGTTCTGTTCCATTGGGCTACCCATGTGTTTTTGCACTAGTACAAGTCTGTGTGGATTATAACTGCCTTGTAGTATGTCTTGAAATCTGGTATTGTGATGCTTCCAGCTTTGTTTTTGTTGTATAAGATTGCTTTAGCTATTCTAGGTCTCCTGTGCCTCACATAAATTTCAGCATTATTTTTTCTATATCTGAGAAGAATGTCTGTTGTTTTGATTGGTATTGTGTTGAATCTGTAAATTGCTTTTGGTAAGATGGATATTTTAGTGATATTGATATTGATTCTTTGAATCCATGAACATGTTCCAATTTTTTGAGTTTCTTCTATTTCTTTCTTTAATGTTGTATATTTCTCAGTGTAGAGATCTTTGACATCCTTGATTAAATGTATTCCAAGGTATTTAATTTTTTTTCTTTCTTTCTTTCTTTCTTTTTTTTTTTTTTTTTTTTTTTTTTTGGACAGGCCGCTGCGGCCGGCACGCTGTGGCTGGTGCACCACGCTGATCCGAAGCCAGGAGCCAGGTGCTTCTCCTGGTCTCCCATACGCGTGCAGGGCCCAAGCACTTGGGCCATCCTCCACTGCCCTCCTGGGCCACAGCAGAGAGCTAGACTGGAAGAGGAGCAACCAGGACAGAATCCAGTGCTCCGACTGGGACTGGAACCCTGGGTGCCTGCGCCATAGGTAGAGGATTAGCCTATTGAGCCGTGGCGCCAGCCCAAGGTATTTGATTTTTTTTTGTACCTATTGTGAATGGCACTGATCTTTGAAGTTCTTTCTCAGCCATGACATTGTCTGTTTATACAAAGGCTATTGATTTTGTGTATTGATTTGATATCCTGGTATTTCAACAAACTGTTCTGTGAGTTCCAATAGTCTCTTAGTGGAGTCTTTTGGATCCCCTATATATAGAATCATGTCATCTGCAAATAGGGATAGTTTGACTTCCTTTTTCCCAATTTGTACCCCTTTGATTTCTTTTTCTTGCTTAATGGCTCTGGCAAAAACTTCCAGGACTATATTGCATAGCCATGTTGAAAGTGGGCATCCTTGCCTGGTTCCAGATCTTAGTGGGAATGCTTCCAGCTTTTCCCCATTCAATAGGACTTTGGTCATAAATTGCCTTGATTGTGTTGAGGAATGTTCCTTCTATACCCAATTTGCTTAGAGTTTTCATCATGAAAGGGTGTTGTATTTTATCAAATGTTTTGTCTGCATCTATTGAGATAATCATATGGTTTTTGTTCTTCACTTTGTTAATGTGATGTATCACATTGTTTTGCGAATGTTGAACCATCCCTGCACACCAGGGATAAATCCCACTTGGTCTGGGTGAATAATCTTTCTGATATGTTGTTGGATTCGATTGCTAGTATTTTGTTGAGGATTTTTGCATCTATGTTCATCAGGGAGATTGGTCTGTAGTTCTGTTTCTCTGCTGTATCTTTTTCAGGTTTAAGTATTAAGGTGATTCTGGCTTCATAGAAGGAGTTTGGGAGCATGAGTTAGTGGAGTGTCTGATCCTTCGGTGAATACTTAGAAGCATGTGATGGGTGAGCAGGGGAGCTCTTGTCAGTGTTCAGGGGCAAGGCGAGAATACAGGGTGACACCCAATTGTCACCCTCACCTGCTCTCTTCCAAGGTGATGATAAATGTCCAGGATTAGTCCACAGTGAGTACAACCCTCACCCTCACACAAACCACACAAAAAAGGATTTGTGCAGACCTCAGTGTGAGCATGGAACCTCTGCAGTGACCTTCCCCAGGCAGTCAGGGATCTCTGAGCCTCTGACACCAGACACAGTGATTGTTCAGAGACCCAGCTACACCTTAAGCCCTATCGTGTAGTCACAAAATACCCGTAGTCACAGCGCCCAAGGTACCATAGTCACAGGATGCAGAGGATCCCCCTTTTAGCCCCGCAGGCCTGCCCTGTCCACGGAGACAGCAGAGAGTTCCCAGAGTCAGCTGCCTATGGGTGTTCCACCTTGGCGGGTGAGCTCTGGAGCCTGATAGGTTAAGAGGATGGGGCACCTCACAATCTTAAGTGGGTACCCAGGCCCCTGTCAGCTTTCCCAGCCAGACTCAAAGTCAGTGGGAAATGGCAGATTTTCCCCTCTGGCAAAATCCCCTTGTCTTGCATGTGGGAGCTGACTCAGCCTCTGTTGGAGTCAAGATGGCACCTCCTCCCCGCTGGTTGCTGGGTGCCCTTGTGGAGTGATGGGGAGAGAAAATGTGGTTTTCCTTGACTGGATTAGGTGGGTACCCTGCCCCTCATTAGGGCTGCAGGCTGAACTTGAAGTCAGTGTGGTCCAGGAGGTTCTCCCTCAGGCAGCACCACCTGCGGCACAGACTGCTGCAGCCTGCCCTCACCCCGCCCTCTGAAGCGGGCGTCTCCTCCAGCCTCCTGCTGCAGGAGTCATGTGTGATATCCTTGCTCACCGCTGCATGTCTGCTCTCTCCATGCTGCTCACAGCATCCTCCTCTTTCTGTAGAATTTCCACAGCAAACTTCTCTCCAACTCTCCCCAGGAAATGTGCTTCCTCCGCTTTTCTTCTGCTCTGTTCCCCAGTCAAAATCAGTACATCGTTTCCCTATTCAGCCATCTTGGAATCATTCTTTTTGAATAATCTTATGATCATTCCTTTTCAGGCATTTCATTAATCTCTTTGTCTTCACATTCTATATTGAAGTGTTGCTGTTTTTCTTTTGGGAAGTCATACTGTATTCCTTGTTTTTGTTTGTTGTATTTCTTTTTTTAAAAAATATTTATTTATTTATTTATTTATTTTTACAGGCAGAGTGGATAGTGAGAGAGAGACAGAGAAAAAGGTCTTCCTTTTCGCCGTTGGTTCACCCTCCAGTGGTCGCTGCGGCCAGCACATCTCACTGATCCGAAGGCAGGAGCCAGGTGCTTCTCCTGGTCTCCCATGCGGGTGCAGGGCCCAAGGACTTGGGCCATCCTCCACTGCCTTCCCGGGCCATAGCAGAGAGCTGGCCTGGAAGAGGGGCAACTGGGATAGAATCCAGCGCCCCAACCGGGACTAGAACCCGGTGTGCCGGCGCCGCAAGGCAGAGGATTAGCCTGTTAAGCCATGGCGCCGGCCAAAAAAAATATTTATTTTAATTTAAAGTCAGAGTTACACAGAGAGAGAAGGAGAGGCATAGAGAGAGAGAGGTCTTCCATCCACTGGTTCACTCCCCAAATGGCCACAATGGCTGGAGCTGCACCAATCCGAAGCTAGGAGCCAAGAGCTTCTTCCAGCCTGCAGATTTATCCCTCTGATGGAACCCCCCAGTTGTGGGAGGGTTGCAGCCGCCTCTACTCACCTTATTTTTTATTATATATTTTATTTGAGAGGTAGAGTTACAGACAGTGAGAGGGAGAGACAGAGGGAAAGTACTCAACTTATTAAGATGGCACTTCCTCCCTGCTGGTTGCTGGGTGCTTTAGTAGGGGATGGGAATGAAGCATTGTGCTCTCCCTTCACTGGGTAAGGTGGGCACCCTGCCCCTGCTGATGCTTCAGGCTGGACTCAGAGGCAGTGAGGACCGGGAAGTTCTCACTCAGGCAATGTCATCAGTGGCACCAGCTGCCACAGGTTCCTCTCGCCTCACTCCAAGAAGATGGCATCCCCTCCAGCCACCAGCTGTGAGAGTTGCTGGTGGTCCCACTCATTGCTGCATGATTGTACCATCCCCACTGCTCCATGGTGTCTCCTTTCTTTCTGTAGACTTTCCACTGCGAGCTGCTTTGCAACTGTCTGCTGGGAATGCAGTTCCTTCCCTGTTCTGGTATTTTCCTGTGGTCAAAATCAGCACATCTTTCCCCTATTCAGCTATCTTGAATCTCCCTAAACTTTATTTATTTATTTACTTTTAAAGATTTATTTATTGGGGCTGGCATTGTGTCATAGTAGGCTAAGCCTCTACCTGTGGCTCTGGCATTCCATGTGGGCTCCAGTTCATGTCCCAGCTGCTCCTCTTCTGATCCAGCTCCCTAGGGAAAGCAGTAGAAGATGGCCCAAGTGCTTGGACCCCTGTACCTGCATGGGAGACCTGGAAGAAGCTCCTGACTTCAGATTGGTCCAGCTTTAACCATTGGGGCCATTTGGGGAGTGAACCAGTGGATGAAGACCTTTTCTCTGCCTTTCCCTCTCTCTGTAACTCTACCTCTCAAATAAATAAATAAAATCTTTTTTTTTCATTTATTAAACTTTTATTTAATGAATATAAATTTCCAAAGTACAGCTTATGGGTTACAATGGCTTCCCCCCTCCCATAACTTCCCTCCCACCCACAACCCTCCCCTTTCCCGCTCCCTCTCCCCTTCCATTCACATCAAGATTCATTTTCTTTTTCTTTCTTTTTTTTTTTTTTTTTTTTTTGACAGGCAGAGTGGACAGTGAGAGAGAGAGACAGAGAGAAAGGTCTTCCTTTTGCCGTTGGTTCACCCTCCAATGGCCGCCGTGGCCAGCGCGCTGCGGCCGGCGCACCGCGCTGATCCGATGGCAGGAGCCAGGTGCTTCTCCTGGTCTCCCATGCGGGTGCAGGGCCCAAGCACTTGGGCCATCCTCCACTGCACTCCCTGGCCACAGCAGAGAGCTGGCCTGGAAGAGGGGCAACCGGGACAGAATCGGTGCCCTGACCGGGACTAGAACCCGGTGTGCCAGCGCCGCAAGGCGGAGGATTAGCCTGTTGAGCCGTGGCGCCGGCCAAGATTCATTTTCAATTCTCTTTATATACAGAAGATCAGTTTAGTATATATTAGGTAAAGATTTCAACAGTTTGCCCCCATATAGCAACACAAAGTGAAAAAAATACTGTTTGAGTACTAGTTATAGCATTAAATAAGAGTGTACAGCACATTAAAGACAGAGATCCTACATAATATTTTTTTAATTAATTTTCTATGCTATTTCCAATTTAACACCAGGTTTTTTTTTTCATATCCAATTATCTTTATATGCAGAAGATCGATTCAGTATATAATTAGTAAAGATTTCATCAGTTTGTACCCACACAGAAACACAAAGTGTAAAAATACTGTTTCAGTACTAGTTATAGTATCACTGCACATTAGACAACACATTAAGGACAGATCCCACATGGGATGTAAGTACACAGTGACTTCTGTTGCTGACTTAACAATTTGACACTCCTGTTCATGGCGTCAGTAATCTCCCTAGGCTCTAGTCATGAGTTGCCAGGGCTATGGAAGCCTTTAGAGTTCGCTGACTTTGATCTTATTCCGATAGGGTCATAGTCAAAGTAGAAGTTCTCTCCTCCCTTCAGAGAAAGGTACCTCCTTCTTTGATGGCCCCGTTCTTTCCACTGGGATCTCACTCACAGAGATCTTTCATTTAGGTCTTCTTCTTTTATTCTTTTCCATGGTATCTTGGCTTTCCATGCCTACAATACTCTCATGGGCTCTTCAGCCAGATCTGAATGCCTTAAGGGCTGATTCTGAGGCCAGAGTGTTGTTTAGGACATCTGCCATTCTATGAGTCTGCTGTGTATCCCACTTCCCATGTTGGATCCTTCTCTCCCTTTTTGATTCTATCAGTTAGTATTAGCAGACACTTGTCTTGTTTGTGTGATCCCTTTGACTCTTAGACCTATCAGAGCCATCAATTGTGAACTACAGCCAACTTACATTTGATCAAAGATCCAAAACTAATCCCTGGAATAAGGACAGTCTATTCAATAAATGGTGCTGGGAAAATTGGATTTCCACGTGCAGAAGCTTGAAGCAAGACCCCTACCTTTCACCTTACACAAAAATTCACTCAACGTGGATTAAAGACTTAAATCTACGACCCGAAACCATCAAATTATTAGAGAGCATTGGAGAAACCCTGCAAGATATAGGTACAGGCGAAGACTTCTTGGAAAAGACCCCAGGAGCACAGGCAGTCAAAACCAAAATTAACATTTGGGATTGCATCAAATTGAGAAGTTTCTGTACTGCAAAAGAAACAGTCAGGAAAGTGAAGAGGCAACCGACAGAATGGGAAAAAATATTTGCAAACTATACTACAGATAAAGGGTTGATAACCAGAATCTACAAAGAAATCAAGAAAATCCACAACAACAGAACAAACAACCCACTGAAGAGATGGGCCAAGGACCTCAATAGACATTTTTCAAAAGAGGAAATCCAAATGGCCAACAGACACATGAAAAAATGTTCAAGATCACTAGCAATCAGAGAAATGCAAATCAAAACCACAATGAGGTTTCACCTCACCCCGATGAGAATGGCTCACATCCAGAAATCTACCAACAATAGATGCTGGAGAGGATGTGGGGAAAAAGGGACACTAACCCACTGTTGGTGGGAATGCAAACTGGTTAAGCCACTATGGAAGTCAGTCTGGAGATTCCTCAGAAACCTGAACATAACCCTACCATACAACCCAGCCATCCCACTCCTTGGAATTTACCAAAGGAAATTAATTTGGCTAATAAAAAAGCCATCTGCACATTAATGTTTATTGCAGCTCAATTCACAATAGCTAAGACCTGGAACCAACCCAAATGCCCATCAACAGTAGACTGGATAAAGAAATTATGGGACATGTACTCCATAGAATACTATACAGCAGTAAGGAACAATGAAACCCAGTCATTTGAAACAAGATGGAGGAATCTGGAAAACATCATACTGAGTGAATTAAGCCAGTCCCAAAGAGACAAATATCATTTGTTTTCCCTGATCGGCGACAACTGAGCACCAAAGGGGAAACCTGTTGAAGTGAAATGGACACTATAAGAAACAATGACCTGATCAGCTCTTGTCCTGACTCTAGATGTACAATGTAATACTTTATCCTTTTTAGTATTTGTTGTTGTTGTTGTTGTTCTAGTACTGGTGGTTGAACTCTGTAAATAACATACAATTATTCTTAGGTGTTTAAATTTTAACTGAAAAGTGATCCCTGTTAAATTTCAGAGTGGAAAAAGAGAGGGAGGAGATGTACAATTTGGGACATGCACAATCAGACTTGCCCCAAATGATGGAGTTAGAAATGTGCCAGGGGATTCCAATACAATCCCATCAAGGTGGCATGTACCAATGCCATCTCACTAGTCCAAGTGATCAATTTCAGTTCACATTCGATGGCTTGGATAGGTCTAAGAATCAAAGGGATCACACAAACAAGACAAGTGTCTGCTAATACTAACTGATAGAATCAAAAAGGGAGAGAAGGATCCAACATGGGAAGTGGGATACACAGCAGACTCATAGAATGGCAGATGTCCTAAACAACACTCTGGCCTCAGAATCAGCCCTTAAGGCATTCAGATCTGGCTGAAGAGCCCATGAGAGTATTGTAGGCATGGAAAGCCAAGATACCATGGAAAAGAATAAAAGAAGAAGACCTAAATGAAAGATCTCTGTGAGTGAGATCCCAGTGGAAAGAACGGGGCCATCAAAGAAGGAGGTACCTTTCTCTGAAGGGAGGAGAGAACTTCCACTTTGACTATGACCCTATCGGAATAAGATCAAAGTCAGCGAACTCTAAAGGCTTCCATAGCCCTGGCAACTCATAACTAGAGCCTAGGGAGATTACTGACGCCATGAACAGGAGTGTCAAATTGTTAAGTCAGCAACAGAAGTCACTGTGTACTTACATCCCATGTGGGATCTGTCCTTAATGTGTTGTCTAATGTGCAGTGATACTATAACTAGTACTGAAACAGTATTTTTACACTTTGTGTTCCTGCGTGGGTACAAACTGATGAGATCTTTACTAATTATATACTGAATCGATCTTCTGTATATAAAGATAATTGGAAATGAAAAAAAAAAAAACCCTGGTGTTAAATTGGAAATGGCATAGAAAATTAATTAATTTTTTAAAAAAATATTATGTAGGATCTCTGTCTTTAATGTGCTGTACACTCTTATTTAATGCTATAACTAGTACTCAAACAGTATTTTTTTCACTTTGTGTTGCTATATGGGGGCAAACTGTTGAAATCTTTACCTAATATATACTAAACTGATCTTTTGTATATAAAGAGAATTGAAAATGAATCATGATGTGATTGGAAGGGGAGAGGGAGCGGGAAAGGGGAGGGTTGTGGGTGGGAGGAAAGTTTTGGGAGGGGGAAGCCATTGTAACCCATAAGCTGTACTTTGGAAATTTATATTCATTAAATAAAAGTTTAATTAAAAAAAAATGTGCCACGGGATTCCAATATAATCCCATCAAGGTGGCATGTACCAATGCCATCTCACTAGTCCAAGTGATCAATTTCAGTTCACAAATAAATAAAATCTTTTTAAAAATATGTATTTACTTATTTGAAAGGCTGTTAGAGAGAGAAAGGGAGAGAGAGAGAAAGAGAGAGAGAGAGAGAGAGAGAGAGAGAGATATTCCATCTGCTGGTTCACTCCTCAAATGACCACAATGACCAAGCCTGGGCCAGGCTGAAGGCAGGATCCAGAGACTTTTTCCGGGTCTCCTACATGGGTGGCAGGGGCCCAGTGACTTGGTCCATCTTCTTCTTTCTCTGGCACATTAAAAGTAGAGCAACCAGGGACTTGGACCAGTGCTCACATGGGATGTCAGCGCTGCAGACAGTGGTTTAACCTGCACCACAGAGCTCCCCCCTCCTTTTTTAAAGATTTATTTATTTGAATGAGTTATATATAGAGAAAAGGAGAGACAGAATAAACTTTTCTTTAAAGATTTATTTATTTATTTGAAAGTCAGAGTTACAGAGAGGTAGAGAGAGAGAGAGAGAGAGAGAGAGAGAGAGAGAGAGAAAGTCTTCTATCTGCTGGTTCACTCCTCAGATGGCCGCAATGGCCGGAGCTGCGCCAATAAGTCAAGAGATTCTTCTGGGTCTCCCATGTGGGTGCAGGGGCCCAAGGAGTTGGGCCATCTTCTGCTTTCCCAGGCCATAACAGAGAGCTGGATAGGAAGTGGAGCAGCCTGGTCTCGAACCGCCACCCACATGGGATGCTGGCACTTTAGGCCAGGGCATTAACCCGCTGCACCACAGTGCTGGCCCCAGAATAAATTTTTTTAAAGTGCTTTATTTATTTAAAAGACAAAGAAACAGAGACAGATGAAAGAGATGTTCCATCTGCTGGTTTACTTCCCAGATTCCTGCAGCAGCTGGGGTTAAGCCAGTCTGAAGCCAGGAGTCCAGAACTCAATCCAGGTCTCATGTGGGTAGCAGAGACACTTCTTGAGCTATAACCGCTGTCTCTGAGGATGGACATTAACAGAAAGCTGGAATGGAGAGTGGCCCTGGGATTTGAACACATGCACTCCAATATGGGATATGGGTGTCCCAAGAAGTGCCTTAACTACTGTGTTGCAGGGTCTTAGTCCACCTGAACGAGGATGGACTGGGTCTGAGGAAAGGTAAGTGCGCTGCTCGTCCGTTCTCCCAATCCCGGAGATAATCAGACAAAGCAGGGAGTCAAGTCAAGCAAGAACTCGTTTATTGCGCATGTAGCAAAGCCTTTTAAAGCACAAAACTGCAGAGTCATTGGGGCAGGGCATAAGGACCAACCAATCACTTAAAAGGTCATTTTTACAGGGAGATTTTTTACAGGACCAACCATATGTCCATATACTTGTCATTAGTTGTTGTCACCTCCCCTGATGTTGCATGGCCAATTAGCTTTGGTGGTAAACAACTTTGGGTTCTGCCCACCTTACTTCCTTTGGGCGCCATCTTTGAATTGCCTCGTGTGCCTAATTTCCCCACACTGTGTCAAATGCCCATCCCCTGAACTTATCTTTGGAATCCATGTTTTGTGAAATGTTTCAAGTACTCTCCAGTGTGCTAGGCACTGTCTTTCTCAGTTGATACCCTCATCCATTAAAATGAGTGTTATTACCCCATTTTACAGGTGAGAAAACTGGGGCACAAGCAAGCAGGGGAGCTGGCTCTGTCCTAGAGAAAAGAAAGACAGAGCCAGAATTCAAACCAGGTCTGAGTCTTTCTAGCGTTCCACTCAGTTATAGTTGATTTGAACTGGAAAGCCCAGGGCCCTGCCTGCCTCCTCATGTAAGTGACCAGCCCATTTATGAAGCAGGGCAGGGGTCCCTCGGGCCTCAGAGGTGGGTATGTGCAGGGTGTGGTGGTTGTGGTGGGCTCCCAAATTCGCTGTACCTTCTCACTCTTCTGCTCCCTGCTTTCCTTGCCTGGCTCCCAGGAAGATGGCCTACTTGGGAAGCTACAAGCTGGATGAGGGGAAACCTTACCTGAACAACTGCTTTCCAGCCAAAAATCTGCTTCGGACACCAGAGAAAGGTCAGGTGACAAAATTTTCAGATTGGGACTTTTCCCTCACACCTGCATTAGACCATTTCTCCTGTCCTTTCACTACCGTTCCGTGCCCCTGGCAATCCTGTCCCCTCCATTCTGTCCTCTCTAAAGTGCCTGGTTAACCATAGTGCCCCTGCTATTCAGTGACTGCTCAGTGCTAACTCCTTTTCCTGACATTTATTCATTCAGTGTCTAACCTGCCCCAACCTTCTGCTATAACCATATCCCTTTATTTATGCTCTGTCCCACAGTGCTGCCTTTTCCTGCAGCTTTTCTAGTTGCCCTGACTATCCAAGCCTTCTCTCAAGGTAGCCAAACTCTTCCCATCACACACTGCCCACTCTTCTCCTGCTTCTAACAAGTCCTCAGTGCCTGTCCTCACTTAGAAGCTGTCTTCCTGCCTATTTCTTATTTGATAAGCAATCGCATTCTGCCCAGCTCCTAAATAAAATGTCGTCAACTGGACTCTCCTATTGAAGCATGTATCTAGTTCGAATCTCCCCCAGAGTAGAGATTCCTCATCCTTCTGAGCAGAGCTCTATTGACGAAGCCTTGTCTTGAAGTATGGGTCCTCTGGATTGCATTTATTGCTTTGAAAGGATAGGGCAGGGAGAAGTATGCTTGTCTACTCCAGAAGTTGGGACTCGTTGGTCACTCTGTACATAGAATTTTTTTTTTTTTGACAGGCAGAGTTAGACAGTGAGAGAGAGAGAGACAGAGAGAAAGGTCTTCCTTCTGTTGGTTCACCCCCCCAAATGGCTGCTACGGCTGGCACTGCGCCAATCCGAAGTCAGGAGCCAGGTGCTTCCTCCTGGTCTCCCATGTGGGTGCAAGACCCAAGCACTTGGGCCATACTCCACTGCACTCCTGGGCCAGAGCAGAGAGCTGGACTGGAAGAGAAGCAACCGGGACAGAATCCGGTGCCCCAACCGGGACTAGAACCCGGTGTGCTGGTGCCGCAGGCGGAGGATTAGCCTAGTGAGCCGCGGCGCTGGCCTGTACACAGAATATTGAAAGAACCTTTACCAGTCTGTCTTCCCCACTCCCCTAAAATGATTCATTTTTCACATAGCAACCTTCCCTTGCCACCTCTTGTTTAAAACCTTCCAATAAGGCCAGTGCCGCAGCTCACTTGGCTAATCCTCCACCTGTGGTGCTGGAACCCTAGGTTCTAGTCCCGGTTGGGGTGCTGGATTCTGTCCCCGTTGCTCCTCTTCCAGTCCAGCTCCCTGCTGTGGCCCGGGAAGGCAGTGGAGAATTGCCCAAGTGTCGGGGTCTCAAGCCCAATGCTAGCCCCTGACCAGCAGGGGCAGCACAGGCACTCTCCAACAAGGTGAATGGGAAGGGTAAGGTCGACGGGTGATGAACACACCACAAGCACCCGTGAGTCCTGTCGAAGCAGGAACCACTTTATTGAGGAAGCGTACAGGCTTATAAAGCTTACAAAGGACATGCACAGTAGGGGAGCCAATCAGAGAAAAAGTCATGCAGGCACAGGTGGACCACGCGCAGGGGCACCTTAAGCAAAGTATAGGGATCACGCACTGTCCATGTGTCCGGAACTAAAGCAGACCTATCTCTGCCGTGGTCTGATCTTACGTAGCTTAACCGCAGCAGCAGCAGCAGACACGCCCCTCGAACATCTGCCAGGCGCCATACTGTAATGGAGATTTTAGGCAATGCCCAACAGTCCAAGTGCTTGGGCCCTGCACCCACATGGGAGACCAGGAGGAAGCACCTGGCTCCAGGCTTCGGATCAGCGCAGCACGCCGGCTGCAGCGCACCTGCTGTAGCTGCCATTTGGGGGGTGAACCAACAGAAGGAAGACCTTTCTCTCTGTCTCTCTCTCACTGTCTAACTCTGCCTGTCAAAAAAAAAAATCTTCCAATGGGGCTTTCAGCATGAACTCACATTCTCTCTCTCTTCCTCTCTCCCTCTTTCCCCCTCTCCCTCCCTCCCTCTGTCAAACGCACAAACAGATAGGTACAAAAACATGGTTGTGCATGTCTGTGTGTGTTACTATACTCTTACATACATGTATTTCCCAGTCTGCTGAGCATGCCTGGTTTCTAAACACCGTTCTTCATTGAAAGGAGAAAAAACACCTGTCTGAGGGCTGGGGCAGGAAAGATAAACACTGGGCTTAGAACATCTCATGGTGCCAGAAAGTAAAGCAGTGCTGAGACAAATGATAGAGGCAAGTTAAAAGGACATAGGAGCCAACCTGAAGGAGCTCCCAGTAGCCAAAGCTGGGACAATCTGAGCAATGAGCTACATGATAGTGGAATTGGGCTGTAAACCACAGAATAAATTGATAGTCCTTATTGACATAAACATATTTAAATCTGTAAGTGGTGGAGAAGGAAGAGCTTCTCTTATGGTAGAATTCCAATTATTCAATGTAGAAGGAATGAGGGAAATAAAGAATAACAATTCAGACAACAATTATTTTGCAGGTAAGAATCATCTGTGGCTGTTGTATAAATCAGCATTCTTCAGAGAAGCAGGACTAGTAGCGAATAGGTAAATAAATGATAGACTGCATTTTCAGGGAATTGACTAATGTGTTTGTGGGGATTGGCAAGTCTGAAATTTTTAGATCAGACCAGCAGGCTGAAAATTCTTGAGAGGGAACCGAGAATTTGAGGCAAGAACTGAGAATCTCAAGGCAAGGTTTCATCTGTCTCCAGAAAACCTCAGTTTTTGTTCCCATTACCGAACCTGAAATTGGGTACTCATTGCAAGAGAAGCCAGTGACTCAGGACAAGGATTTAGGGGAAAGAAAGGGAGAAGGTTTATTTAGGGTACTAACAAGCTGGAAGGTGTCAGACCAGCACCTTAACATCCTCCCTCCTCATCCAAGGGAAGAGGGCCAGGGAAATACACAGTTAGTTACATAACCACAGTCATACAGGAAGGATGTAGGGGTGGGGTTTCCCGGATGCGTCCTCACCACCTAGGTCCTTGTCTTGTTACCAGGTGGTTCTAGATCTCTTCAACCATTGCTTCGATGCCCAGGCTTCAAGGAAATGTAAACAGAACTATCAAAGAGTTGGCCAGGGATACCAAGTCAGATCTAGGTCACTCAGGGCTTCTAATCCTCAAAAACACTGTATTGTTCATCTCTGTTGTTCTCCTAAGGTCTTCCAGATGACTGAGTGAGGACCACCCACATCCTCAAGGGTAGTCTCTTTTCCTTAACATC